>NW_008354174.1:95321-111093 GCF_000622305.1 Nannospalax galili | reverse complement strand
GGCAGAGTTTATTAGCAAAGGAACACATGGGGCAGATTCCCTTCCGGGCAGGGAAAATGTCTGCCCGGGTCTTGAGCTGGGGTCTTTTAAAAGGGAGGCTTCTGCCTCCTGCAGAAGGCAGGAAGATGTATTTTTTTTAAAGTTGCAGGGGGTGGGAGAGCTGGACTGTTAAAACCTGTCCTCTTTAGCGATCAAAGGGGAAGCCTGCTATGTTGGCCAAACAGTGGAGAAAAGTCTGCTTCTCTTGACTTCAAAGACCAAGGTGCTTATCAGCTAGGTTCCCTTTTCTCAGGAGCATGAGAAGTCCTTGGGATCCTGTTGGTAGGGGGGCACGGCTATCTGAACCTCAACAGAAGTGAGAAAGGTAATGAATTGATGGCTTCTTTTGGGGTATAGACAATGTTCTGGATTTTAGATAATGGTGACAGTTGTACAACTTTTTGAATATATTAAAAGCCACTATGTTTTATACTGTAGAGTGATGGGTTTTATAGTATGTGACTTACAAGTGCTCTCTGCTGCCATTATAATATGCTGCCACATGGCATTGTGTGCAGAGAGCTCCTGTGAAGATTTGCCAGTGCTCTGTGCTGCAGGACTGGAGTGAAAGGTCAAAATTCAGAATCGAGGGAACACTTTCCAAGTATGATCTAATATTAAATCGCGTCTAGCTTCAACCTGACTCTGTGCAACCATTTGCAGCCTGTCAGAGATGGAGATTCTCCAGATTAACAGGGAAAATTTACAACCCTGTGAAAGTATCTGTTAAAAGGAAAGATCTCCTAAGCTCATCTTGAACTTTCAGAAACTTTAGTTTTGGGGAAACTGCTGCTTTATGGAACTACGGGGAAATGTTGACTCATCTTACTGTCCTCAAGTGGGTAGCTTCCAAGAGCTGAGGATTTTACACAATTTTTTCCCAAAAGTATCTAAACTATGTAACCTAGTACTTTAAATCAAGATGCAAAATGCTACATATGAAGATGGTCATCATGAGGCAATAAGAAAGAAATCAGAGATATCCAACAATGTGTTTACTGAATACACACTTGTTCAAAATCATATACCTGTTAAAAATGATAAAATAGATGTCATGGCCAACCTGAAAATCTTTATTCCATAATGTAAAATAAAAGCACGCTTATACATGTCTGTAAAATATACACACATGCACAAATTCATACAACAGGAATAATATATATATATACACACACACACACACACATATATATATATACCAGTTAAAATTACATGCTCATCTTTCTTTTAAACATTATGAACAATATTATACACATAAAATATTTCATGTGTGGGGTGGTGTATGCAGGTCTGTGGTGTGTGCTTGGGTGCACACACTCATGGGTTCATGTGGAGGTCAGAGGTCACCTGGCTTTTTGTGTGGGTGAGTTCTGGGGATCCAAACTCAGTCCTTGTCCTTGAACAGCAGACACTTTACCCACTGAACCATCTCCCCAGTCCAAAGAGGATTGCTAATGTGTGTGCACAGTTTAAAATATATGCATTGTTAGGGTCCGTGACTCGATGGGTCCCCTCCAGGTAACAAACACATGGGATTGGAAATGTAAAAATCAAGCAGAGTCTTTACTTTTCCAGCTAGCTGGGGCCGATTGGCTTCCCAAGACATGCAAGTCTGGTCAGAATGATCGACCCCCATTCAGTTTCAGGTACAGATTATATAGGCCCACACAGTCATTACACAAAAAGCATTCCTCAGCAGACACTTTAATCAATCATCTTCTAAAAGCTATAGTTTCGGTTAAACATCTTTTCCAGGAAGGGTAGATCTGGTGTAAGCCTGGCGCAACCTCCCTCTTTTGTTCCTTATCGGTTATCTGGTATGTGCAAACAGGCCTACAGGACACATTGTAAATCAACTGAGTCAGGGGTCCAGGGTCCAGGAAGGAGGTTTACAGCACTTCAATTCTTAACATTTCAACTAGGTTAATCATCCATGTGTGGTAGATACAATCAGGCAGAACAGGCAAGCTAGCAAGTAAATCTAAATCAACGTTTTAAACAGAGTTTTCTATCAAAATGCAGAGTTCTTACAGCATTCATCAAGGTATTTTATTTTTTGTCCCCAACAGCATTATTTAGAAGTACTTTTTCCCAGAAGGAATGGGAATTTTGCTCAGCTGGTTGGGTAAGGGAGATATTAGTGAAGACAATATGTAAAAGGGTGTGGACTGGGCTAAGAGGGTAATTAGGTAGAGGCATCTAGAGTCTAGCAAAAGTGGAAAGCTTGGGCCACCTCTAGGCTATGGGGTGAGAAAGGAAAGCATATCCACATCCCAGTAAGCTAGAGCCACAGTGGTAGCCACAACTACCACCAGATCCTCAGCCTTAGAGAAAATGGAGGAAACATACCCAACATCTTTTCCCTCCTGCTTCTCATCTCCTGTATGAGCCACAGATGTCCAAACCCAAGTGGAAACCAGCTGAGGAGAACTGAGGCAACGAGATCATTTCTGGGACATAGTCAACATAGAGGGAGGAGAACATACACAAGAGAAGGCAAGCGGGTGACCCAGAGAGTCTGCCTGCGTTGCCACCAGCATTCACTCTTGCCCTTAGCTCAGATGAAGAGAAATTGATCCCACACAGGTAGGAGTCACAGAGTGTGACAAGGTGCAATCCTCAACTGAACTTCAGTTGGGCTTCTCTAAGCCCTTTCTTTGGTTAGACTTTGAACTTGGACTTCTGTGTTCTTGTAGGAGTCCTACAGGCAAGTTAGAGAAAACTCTCCCTACCCTAGGTATCTGAGCACCTTCAGTGTCTGATCAAATTCCTCACCTTCTACCATCTCTCAGGTAGTTCTGATCATCTTCAAGAGAATCCTGTTAGGTCAGTTTAGCAAGGTCCCTCTCTAACTTTGATGTCTCCGTTTAGTAATCTTTTTTTTTTTTTTTTAAATGCGGTGACTGCTCCTTCTTCTTAGCTATAAATCCCCCACCCCAGGTCCTTGATGTATTTGGAACTGAACCCAATTCTACACTGAAGTTCTTTCCTGTCCTAAATCTCTGGTTCCTAAATAAAATCTTTTTTTTTCTTTTTTTTTTTGACCCTTTGTTATGGTTTAAGTCTGAACTGTCTCTAGGCTCCTATTTGAATACTCAATCTTCAGCTTGTGGCCTTATCTTGAAGCCTGAAAAGACTTTAGGAGGTGGAGCCTGGTTGGCAGAAATAGATCACTAGGGATGAACATCTGAAGGTTTTAATTGCCTCTGGCTCCAGCCTGCATTCTTCCTCTGCTTCCCAGGAAGAGCTTCCTTGAACTCTGCTAAGCCCTTCCTGCCAGAGACTGAACTCTAAATTCATGAGCCAAAACAAGCCCTTCCTTCCTTAAACTGTTCTGTCAGGTCTTTAGGTCACAGCAAAAGAAAGGTTAACATTTCCCTTTAACTACGATGTCTGACTCTGGTTTTCTGTAAGTTCCTTTAGCCACCATATTTTCTATTTCCTAGAGCAAATGCTAATTCAGGTATATTATAACCTAGAAATGAAATTGTATTTGTCTTGACTATTACTCTTTTTTAATATGAAATATTTTATTATTTTTAATTTATGTATATGAGTGTATTGCCTGCATGTGTGTAAGTACACCCATGTTGTGCAATGCCCACAGAAGTCAGAAGAGGGCATCAGATCCCCTAGAACTGGAGTTATGGACTCCAGTTAGCCGCCATATGGGTGCTGGGAGTGGTGGGAATGGAATCAGGGTTCTCTGCAAGAGCAGTCAGTGCTCTTAACCACTGAGCCCCCACTGACTATTACTCTTTATGCAAGGTAATAGGGGAAAAAAGGGCAGGGAAGAAATAATATTTTATGAGCAGAGCTACTGCAATTCCTGGCTCAAGCTTTTTATAAGGCTTAGACTGATAATCATGGCCTTCTACTCACTTGCTCATGTTTCTTCTCCCTTCTGCGAGCACCTTGGTAGGTCTGAATTTAGTGGTAGCACACTTTAATTTCTGCATAGTCTGAAATTTAAGCAATTTTGGTCTTATTGATTTGCTAAGGCTATCTAGTGAACACTGGTACTATTCAGGGAGGATTTAAGAGGTGCCCAGGGGATCTCTGGGATTGTGCATAGTTCTCTCAGCCTTCACTGTATAGGTGCAATGAAATGTCCTTTTGATATTGGGACCAATCATCTCAATTAAATCACTGTGAGGGACCTGAGGGCAGTTCAGCTTCCAAGTCAGTCGAACTATGCTGGGCCTGAAGTGGAAATGTTTCTTCCTTTTGAATCAGGACTTCCAGACATGCCAAATCCAATGTCACTGAAATGTTATATTGGTTATTTTCTCTTCTCTCTGACCATTGTGTTTAGAAGACTGACCATTACAGATTGCAGTAATCTGGCTCCCCATGTTCTGCTTTCCTAGTAGATCCAGCCAATGAAAGATCCCAGCAGGATGTTGGATTATAGGAGACAGAGAAGGGGATCTTTCTTCTTCATTATCCCTGCTTTGGGCCAGGTGGCAAAGCAGATAGACTCTTGGGGATTCTTGGTTGCCTTTTTCAGGAACATCCAATCTCAGCTTCTCTGAAAGGTGAGGACTGGCTGCTTCCTCTACTGAACAACATGCTTCCTATTGGAATTCATTCCTATAGCTCCAGCTCACACCTGCTTTAGTAACTGTTCCCTCTCCCTGGTCTCTTCAAGTCTATTGTTATTAGCAGCTCCCCACTGTGACCAGTTATTATTGTTTATCGACTGCTATATGCCAGGCACTATACAGTGTCCCTGTCTAAATGGATTATCTTATTTAGCCCTCACAACACAATAATTAGATGGCTGTAGTTCTATTGCAGATGAAGGCGATAAGGTGAAAGGTGACAGTGACAGAGCGAAAATTGAATCCAGATGTGTTCGCATTTGTCTGAGTATGTGACCACTATTCCCTGCCTCAAGGATCAACTGACTTCCCTTCAAAAGTAAAAGCTCTGTATGGTTTTACACCTGCTCCCACATATGGAAACGATGCTGCTGAAGTTTCCCCATCCAGCCATTGTACAAATAATGTTTGGAATGTAGGACCTCTCAACACAAAAACACAATTCTCACGTCAGGGCACAAGAGTTAGTTTACTCTGGAGTCAAATATGAGTGACCATGGCCCAGGAACACACATTTAGGTTATCCCAAATTCCATTTTCTAATACGGTAACAGTTTGATGAAGTTTTTATAGTAACAGAACAAAGAAAGTCACAAATCAAGGAACTTTTCAAATATATTGATGGAAATATTAAATAGGTGGGTTGGAGAAAAACAGAGAAACCTCTGCTCTAGGCCTCAGATGCTGACCCTATTAGCCTTTTGGTTTGGTAGAAGCTAGGGTTTTGCAAATGCAATCCAAAAGGTTTGAATCTGTCAGTCACAGGATGTTAGGTCCAACACAGAGGTGAGCAAGGAATGGTTATTTAGGGGGCTAAAGAGAGCCCAAGACAAACTGTAATTAGACTCTGGGCCTGCAATATTTTAACCTCTCCACAATCATTAAAGTTCTGATCAGCTAATCATTCAGTTGAAGGTATAATTTCTCTCTGGAAACAGGCCAGAATACTGAGGCCTGAAGCTGAGGGTATGGAGGCAGTGTAAGAGTGAAACCACGGAGGACAAGTCACGGCCTTTGGGTTGCAACAGCAAGAGGTTTATTCAGGACACAGGTACCTGTGGGCACAAAGTCTCCTCGGAGGACTTGCGCGCCCCAGGTTGAGTTCAGGGGGTTTTTATAAGGCAGAAGCAGGGTACAGAAGCAGAAACGCGGTTATTGGTTAATTTCAAACACACATAGTAATTTTACCAGTAATTTCAAAGGTATGCAGGGGTATGGGGTAAGGTCCGGGGCTGAGGGGAAATAGGATTGCTAAATGGGAGGTGACCTCAGAAGCACAGACGTTTTCTAAAGATTTCCTGGTATCGGGCCCCCAGGGTGGTCAGGAGTTCTGTCTTGTTTATGGCTTCATCTGTGAGGCTTGACCGACGCCTGCCTGTCCTGCAGCCTTTTGATAAGGCTGGTTCTGGTTTTTGTTAAGTTTTAACAAGTGGGCTGTGGGCCCCTGAGCACTCATGGCGCCTAGTTTCCTTTTTTTTTATTTTCTCAGCAGGCCTAGGGGTTGGGACCTGGGAGACAACGGACACTTTCTCTACTGATGTGGTATATTAGTTACTTTCCTGTTGCTGTGATAAAACACCATGAACAAGGTATTATAGAAGAGTTAATTTGGGTTTATTGTTTCAGAGGGACTAGAGTCCATCATGGTGGGGGAGGCAGGGCAGGAGGCAGAGCAGAAGGCTGAGAGTTCACGTCTTCAAGCAGGCTCAGGAAGCAGAGAGAGCTAAACTTGAACTGGGTAGTGGCTATGAGCTATCAAACCTTCCCCTCAGTGACAGGCTTCCTCCAGTAAGATCACACCTCCTGAACATTCACAAAGGTGATAGAATATGTGAACCTCAGAAAAATCATGAGCTTCATTAGAGGAAGGAAGCCATAAAGGCATAAAAACCATCAGAGTGGCTGAAAGGCTCTAAATTGTAAAAATACAAAGTGACCTAACAGCTATAGATTAAAGACCTGGCTCTGCTCATCCCTTATCAGTTGGTCACTCCTCAAGCCTGAGAGGAAATGTTTGTGGAGCTCACCTGTCTCCTCTAAGGCCATAGATAACACTCCAGCCAGTTCCTGGGTAAATAATCTTGAGAAGGAGATCTTTAAGCCAGGGCACTAACTCGACTCCCCACTAAGTGTAGTTGTGGTAGTTGTGTCCCACAACCCCGGTAACCCCTGGTAACAGCCCCCCCATCTGTTTGTCTAGTTGTGGATGCTTGGTTTCCCGCAGACAGCCTCTACCTCTCACTGTTTCTTTGAATAAAGGAAGATATATTCCTTGCCTGTAGCAGGTCTGGCTCTGGTTTCTTGTCTCCTTACTCCTCTATCTTTCCTTTTATTTTCCAAAAATCTAACAAACAGGGCCACCAACTGACCAAGTGTTCAAATACTTGAGCCTATGGGGACACCTCTTTCAAATCACCACGTGTGGTGTCTGCCAGGGCTAAGGCAGGACCCTTCCTAAAGGCCAGAGGCCTGTGAAGCTTATGCTGTTTTCCCAACCTATTTGGTAGGAAAGGATAGAGTGGTAGTAATAGTCCTCAGAGGTTCTCTCAGAGAGGCTGGGAAGACTTAATTTACTCAAGATAGACATTGTTGGTGGGAGTGAAAAGAATGCTCATCCCCTCTGCAGCAGGAGAGAAATATGGTAATGCAGAAACTCCGTTGTGATTTCCATTGTGCTTCCTCAGCTTTCCTCAAATGCATCCAGCAGGGCCCAGGCGGCTTTGAATTTGCCGCTTTGATCTGCCCCACCCACCTCCCGCCCCAAGGCACCTGCACCGGAAGGACATCCCTGCCTTTGCCGGGGAAGCAGGGCCTTTAAGGAAGACAAAGGCCACACTGATTGGCTGAAGCTCTCAATGCACTGTCAGGGCGAGCCAATCCCCAGGCTCTGCCCGCAAGGCCCTGTCTCCACCGTGATCCGAAGGAGCAGGGACTGGAGGCCTCTGCAGCGGTCACCCAGCCCCGCACCGAGTCCCGTGAGTGCGTCCCGCGGCGGGGAGGGTGCGTGGGCGCGGCCACGTGGCTGGCGAGGCCGTACTGGGCGCCGGGACTCTGGGCTCTCCTGCAGCCCCTGGGGTGACAGGTATTGCCAATCAGGTTCCGTCGGCTTGATTTCTCCTAGCATTGTCATCAAGTTGGGAAAAGTCGGCAGAGTGCTGTGGGTGGAAACCGGACATCTTTAAGGGGAATACCTAAATTACAGTAATTAGGTCCAAAGAGCAAGAGGATGTGATCACAAAAACCTCCCTGAGGCTATGTGCTTCTTCATGTTGAAGTTTGCAAAGGAAAATGGTCTCGAAGATTTATTGAAAATGATTGTGATTTTGTAACCAGGTAATAAATCAATGCAGAAATGTGAATGACAGAAGTCATAAAATTCTTTCGCTCTCTCTCAAAATCAAATCTTGGTTTCCAGAGTGACCAGAGAAAGTCTGTCTGAGATTTGTACAATTAACACTTCCCCAGAAACACACCTTCCCATAGTAATCTGTTGCCAGGCTGTGAGGGCTGGAGAATTAAAACTCCCCTCTAAAACCTCAGGTGCAGAAGGGACCCACATCCATATTTTGAGCCCTCAGAGACACACATGTTACCCGGGATAAAGTTGGACTTAAAAAAAAAAAAAAAAAAAAAAAAAAAAAAAACTTACCTTTTACAAATGAGTGAAATCAAAGTTTTTTTCTGTTGCTAGGTCACTCTTGTTTATTTGCTGATAATATTTTGTGAGGGAGAGAAAGAAACCTGAGGGTATTTTGAACACACTAAGGAAGGCCTGAGATGACTTAGTGAAAGGAAAGGAGAGGGTGTTGGAAACACTGCTGTGCACCAGGGTGAAGTTACCAGGTGTGGTACTCATTTGCAGGTCTGGTCTCCCAGAGGGCTGCGCTTCTTCCTGCTTGGCCTCTCAACCTTTAACCCTTCTACCTAGAAGTTTCTTCCAACACATTCAAAGTCTACGTCCAACAGAGGAGACCCAGAAAGAGGTAAGCCTAAACCCTAACTTTGTAGGTTTCTTTTCTCTACATGGTTGACATGAGAATTGTCCCACTACTACCTTAAGAGAAAGCTCACCCCCCACCACCCCTTTATAAACAGAAATGCCCTGAAGGGTTCACATCTGCATGTGTAGAGACTAGAGGACAGTTGATTTCTTTGTAGATGTTTACAGCAGATGTAAAAGTTAAAATCATCCACTCCTACATGCAGAAGACAAAAAAGGAAGGGTGAGGGGCCTGAGCCAAAGTTTTCCTTGTGTTAAATCATTTCTGCTTTCTGCAAACTGTCGGGATGGATGATATTTTTCTCCTGCAAGCTTTGGCTGGCTGTTGGAAAGAATTTGAAAGAGCTGTCAACACTTAGAGAATGGGAGCAAAATGCTAGAACCTCCCCTCTTCCCTGTCTGTCCTCTGGCTCTGTTCATAGGGTGCTGAATGGGACAATGGCAGACAGGGAGGGAGCCCTCATGACCTTGCAGGCCTCAGGGCTCTGCTTCTGAGTACGAAGTTCAGCCTGTGCCCTGTGCTCAGCTTTGAAGCTGGCTCTGGCTCCAGATGCCATGTAATTTCATGGTGTGTTCTTGGTCTGAATCCAGAGAAGTCAATGGAAGCCTCCATACTCTTGTGGAGCCCTATTAGCAGCGATACCCATTTCAGTTGACATGAAATACCCTTGCTCTCCCCACTCATTTTCTCAGCCCAAACCCAGTATTAGGAAGAATGTAGAAAAGGTTGCTTGCTGTCCAAACTTCCCTCAGAATATTTGTAAAGCATTGAGATTGGCTACCCTGATGTGAGGGTGTTAAACAGCCGGCTAAAGAAAGGGGCCAACAACAGCAGGGAAAGTAGAGAAGCTGTGATGTTTCCCTGGGTTTTACAGTCATCTGAAAGTAAAATTAAGAACCAACTAAACGTCTTCTGCACATACTCAATTGGATTAAGAACAGAATTTGAAGTTCAGACCCGTGTAGAGTTGATAGCCCACTTAAATACTTCTCAGGTAAGATAACTAGATAGAGAGTGGCAATGGTCCCTGACTGGGAGAATGGCTTGAGTTACAATTTTTTAACTTATGATGGTACAAAGGCAATATGTATTCATAAAAAAAAAAATCTTCAAATTTTGAATTTTAATCATTTCCTAGGCTGGTAAAACAGAATGATTATTCTGATTTTTACTTTATTATAATATTCAATAAATTACATGAGATATTGAACACTTTGTTATAAAATGGGTTTGTGTCTAAATTATGGGCTAATGTAAGTGTTCTGAGCACATTTAAGGTAGGCTAAGCTAACCATGGTATTTGGAAGGTTAGATGTACTAAATGCATTTCCTCAATGTTTCCAACTTACCATGAGTTTATTGGGTGTTAACTTCTGTTGTAAGTAGAAGAAAATCTGTACAATGTAGTCATTTTAAAAATGTATCTGGTGGCACACGCCTTTAATCCCAGCACTCGGGAGGCAGAGGCAGGCGGATCTCTGTGAGTTCAAGGCCAACCTGGTCTACAAAGTGAGTTTCAGGACAGCTAGGGCTACAGAGAGACCCTGTCTCAAAAAGACCCCCCCCCCAAAAAAAATGTATCTATGGTGGCTGGAGAGATGGCGCAGTGGTTAAGAACACTTACTGTTCTTCCAGAGGACCTGGGTTCAATTCCCAGCAACCACATGGCATCTAACAATCATCTGTAACTCCAGTTCCAGGGGATCCAACACCCTCTTCTGGCATCTGTGGGCACTGCATGCACATGGTGTACCTACAGACGTGCAAGCAAAACACATAAAATAAAATACAGAGTAATAATAAAATGCTTTTTAAAAGTGAATCTATGGGCTGAGATGGCTTAGTGGGTAAAGCACATGACACGAAAGCATGAAGTCCTGAGTTTGAATCCCCTCTGACCTCCACACATGTGCTGTGGCACACACCCACCCACATTTACACAGGTAAACGTGTACCTATACCATACACATACAGAGAGATTTTTTTAAAAGTATATTTCCAAGGGTGTGTAAGCATCCTTATCTTTTCCAACTTTTGAGAACCTCAGGGACTTGGAGAGACTAAAGGTGAAGCTGGAAGACAGCTAAGGAATGGCAACTGTGAGTGGGGGGAAATAGGGGTGTGTCAAAGAGGGACAGGATCATGGCAGGTTGCAGGAACAGTATTGATATGCTGATGTTGAGACCCCTAATCTTCAAATACAAGTTCAAGAAACACAGAGATGGGGCTGGAGAGATGGCTCAGTGGCTAAGAGTACTTCCTACTCTTCAAAAGAACTCACGTTCAATTCCCAGCACTCCTGTGGAGAGGCTGGGAACAACTGCCTATAACTGTACCTCCAGGGAATTTGACACCTTCTTCTGGCCTCTGAGGGCACCCACACACACTGTGGTACACATTCACATAGATACAAACACATAAACATAAGAAAATACTTTTTTAAAAAAGTACAGAGAAAATGTTCTTTTGAAGCATTCCTCCTCAGATGCAAGGTTTTATTGTCTACCTGTTCAGAGGGTAAGAGGGTGGATAATGTCAGATTTATAGTGTGAAGAAGTAAGGAAACGTATTCACAGAGCAGGGAGAGATTATGGCTTTGGCTGAGTAAATTATGGTCAGGTTGGGTAAGGATGCCTGTGGTTACACTAGTTAGAATTTACACTGGGTTCCTAGGTCAGATTTTTTTTTACTTTGCCATAGCATGGTAGCACAGAGCTTATTAAGACACAAAGAGCATATTATTTAAAGTTGCCTTGCATTTTCACACTTTAGGTCAAGATGGGGTTTATATTTTCAAAGTCTATGAATGAAAACATGAAAAATCAGCAGGAGTTCATGCTCATGAATGCTCGACTTCAGGTATGTTTTAATTATGCTGTTATGCTCTTATCCTAGCACTGCACCCTAGCAATATGTTCTTTTTGACTCCCTCCACACCCAAATAAAATGCTCTTGGGGCTCCATCCTCAAAGACAAGTTGAAGTAGATGACTGGCAAGTGGCTCAAGTCTCCAACCCAAATACCTGTATCAAATTTTCCATAGTACAGATAATTGCTTAGAGCATATTATAAACAGAATATGCCCTCCCCCAAGGTATACATATCAATTCCTACAAATCGTGAATATGTTATGAATACGAGACTTTAAATGGAAAGGGACTTTACAATGTGATCATTCAAAGAGTTGTTATCTTGGAATGCCCATATAGATTCATTGTAATCCTAAGGGCTTTTAAAAGAAGAGGGGGGAGAATACGATTCTGAAGATGCTGTACTATTGCACGTCGAAATAGCCTTAAAACCCAAATGCAAATTACGTTGCACACAACCGACTTTGAAGATGGTGTGAGTCAGAGTCAGGGCCATAGGCCAAGGGATGCAGACAGTTTTAATAGGTTGGAAAAGACAAGGAAATAGATTCTACCCTGTAGCCTCCAGAGACACAATCTTGCAATCTTGGCCTTTTAATCCCAATAATAAGTTGTGAAAGTCACAATAGGAAACTGTCTATAGACTGTGAAAACTCCACTTTGGATTTTACAATGGATGGCTCAAAAAAAGATCAAAGCACAGGAAGTTGCTGAATTACCTTGTATAAGCTGCTGAAGTATTTAAAAATGAGTTCTAGGACAGCTGAGGGGAAACCCTGTCTTAAAAAGACCTAAAAAAAAAAAATGTAAGTCAAAATTAAATGTTAAAAAGTTTGACCCAAATTGTCTTCCTAAAATTTCAGACAAAGGCTCTGGGCAATAAAGGCCCTAGTCTGAGGCAGTACCCTAGAAGTACAAATGAGGAGTGAAGCCAGACAACTGGGTGAATCCCAGGTCAACCCTGAATTCCCTGCATGATCTGCCCTGAGTCTCCTGGTCTGTTTACTAGAGGTAAAAACAGGTCCTTCAGAGAGATGCTGTAAGGGGTAAAAATTATACACATTAAATACAACAATGCCTCTGTATTAGGTGCTGCTGTGTTGCTGCTGTTAAAGACCTTTTTTTAAAATATTTTATTTATTTTTTATTTTATGTGTATGTGTGTATTGCCTGCATGTAGGTAAGTGCACCCATGTCATGCAATGCCCGCAGAGGACAGAAGGCAGCGTTGGATCCCCTGGAACTGGAGTTACGGACAGTTGTTAGCTGCCATGTGGGTGCTGGGATTTGAACCTGGGTCTTCTGCAAGAACAGCCAGTGTTCTTAACCGCTGAGCCATCTCTCCAGCCCCTGTTGTTTGTTTTTTAAGATAAGATTTCA
Organism: Nannospalax galili; assembly: GCF_000622305.1. Lineage (NCBI taxonomy): Eukaryota > Metazoa > Chordata > Mammalia > Rodentia > Spalacidae > Nannospalax > Nannospalax galili. The sequence continues at coordinate 98,199 of NW_008354174.1, read as the reverse complement.
TATAGCCCAGACTGACTTCAAACTGACTATGTAGCATGTAGCCCAAGATGGCCTTTTGAATTCCTGATCCTCCCATCTGCCTTTTTAGTGCTGGGATTATAGGAATGTGCCACCACACCCAGCTGCTATTAAAGAACACAAGAGTTTCTGTTCAGGATCGTGATTTCTTTTGGAGAAATGGAAAAACTGAAAGAAGGACACATGACTTACTGTATCAGAGCTGAGTGACCTAGAGAAGATGACATATTAGGTGTAGGAATCAGCCCAGAATGTCAGAAACTTAGAGAAGCCTCATGAAAGACCTGTGGAAACTACAGGAATTTTTTTCTTACATCAGCTCTGTGAGCCCATGAAGGTTCTATGAAGGTTGGGGAGTTTATTCTACTGGAAGCTAACAAGTTAGTCAGTTATAGAAGACCAGAGACCTCACATCAGAGAAGCTAATTACAGTATAAGCATTATGAGCATGATGGTGTCACTTCCTCATGGCACCCAAGGCTCGCGGAGGTGACAGAGATGGGAACCAGCTTAAGTGGGTGCTCCACACTCAGTGGATTTGGGTCACATTTGAAGAGCTCTGAGTGTGAGGAAATCTGCTTTATAGTGAGCCATGGAGAAGCGAAGGGAGGAGCAGGGAGGGAGTTGCTTGGTTATTTGCTGAAGCACAAGCCAGAAATGACCTAAGTAGCTAGGGCTTTGCATCCTTGACCTACCCATCAAGAATGTGCAGGGATATTTAGGGCCCTTGGTAGTAAGTTGCCTGGCTAGAGCCCTGAAAGTAGCTTTGAATTCACCCTGTGAATCCCAGTGAATGGGTTTTCCATGGCTGCACTGAGGTCAAACAGCACTAGCCATCACTTTTCAGCTTAGCTGAGCTGAAGGTGAACCCAGCACTGAGAGGAGTATCTGACCATGCAGCCCCTGGTGAGCCAGTAGCTTTGTCTCACATGGAAGAAGGGGGATAAAGCATTTCCCAGTGTGGTGGCTACTGCCCCTGTACGCAGAGGAGAAACTGGTCGCCTTCAAACACATTACCTTTATTTGACCAGCTGTCTTGTCCTAGTTGCCCCACCCCACAATGGAGATGTCATGTCTGGGAATCCCAAGGTCTCCACAGAGCAAAATTCACTTTAAAAAAGAGCTCAGAAACAGATCAATAACTACTTCTCTTTGAAGGGCCATTATTAGTTGAATTGAGCCCCCTCACAATTCACATGATGGAGTCGTCACCCTAGTAGCTCAGAACGCAACCTTATTTGGAGATGGGATCTTTATAGAGGTAACCAAGTTAAAATTGGTCCTCAGGGTGGGTCTTGATCTGATATGATTGATGGTTTATAAGAAGAAGTTTGATCATATATTTTGGGCAAATGCACCCTAAATATCAAGGCAGTCATTTATAAGCCAAGGAAAGAGGCCATAGACAGAAAGATGCTCTCCTCACAGCTTAGCAAGGAGCAAACATGTTAATTTCAGACTTGTAGCTTCCAGAACTGAGACAATAAAATTTTTGTTGCTTAAACCAGCTAGTTTGTGATCCTTTTTTGGCAGCCTTAGCAAACTAAGGCAGAGAGTACTTGGAACTTCTGTCCAGCAGAGGGTGCTGTTGTACAGGGCAAGAAGTTCTCAGCAGATCGGATGTGATTTCCATGTTCTCCCCACTTCCTCTTATTGTAGCCCTAGAACGAGTTCATGAATGAGAGAGATCTTCTGGTCACCATGCATTTTCAGTACAAACATGTGACACAGCAATTTCATTATATATTTATATGTATGATGTGTTCATACTTACCTGGCAGAATCTTGAATTGGTTCAAGCGCTCTTTAATTTCTCTTCTTCACTGCAGACTGTGCTCAAACTACATCACATGACAGCACATCTTCCAACCAAAATAATTTAACATAAGTATTTCTGGATCCCCACATAGTTTAGGAGCTTATACAGTCTAATAGCTGTAGGAAACCAGGTGTGCCCTGTGAAGGTAAGCTGAACTTGACCTCCCATCCCAGAAATTTCCAGGAGAGCGGAAGACCTTGGTGATAGGGTGGAATGGATCACTGGGATGAGATGCTGTTGTAAGACCTTTAAAAGAGAAGCACAATTTACCTTGTAACTGCATGCCTTTGGACTGTTTTCCTATTTAATGGTATCTCAATGAAAGGGGTGAATGAATCAAAAGAATTAAGTAAAACTTTTATTTAAAAAATCTAATAACTGGGATTCTTATCCCAAGGGTTTTATTTATTCCTACTTTTTGTTTTGGAAATGAATAAAAGAAAGGAGAGAGAGGGGGAGGGAGGGAAGGAGGGAGGGAGAAGGGAGGAAGAAAGGGAAGAAAGAGAAAAGGAAGGCAGGACTAGAAACCCGGCATGGTGGTGTGCACTTGTAGTCTGAACCCCCAGGAGCCTGTTTTAAAATAAAAAAATTAAACTGAAAAAAATTGCTAGGATTATCATGCGTGTAGAGTGGTATAGAGTCATTGACTAGCACTCACAAGGTTTTTTTTTGTTGTTCTAGAACCAAATAAATGTATAGATAGAAAAAGGGACTGGAGAAAAGGCTTAGCAGTCAAGAGCATTTGCTGCTCTTCCAGAGGACCAGAGTTCAGTTCCAAATATCCATCATCAGGCAGCTCACAATCTCCTATAACTCCAACTCCAGGGGATCTGACGCCCCCTTCTGGCCTCTGAGGGCACTTGCACTCACGTGCCTATACACAAGCTTTCTTTTTTTTTTGGTATGGGAAATAGTAATTTATTGTTAACTTTAAAATACGAGCTTATATCAGTGTTATTAGCAAAAACAGTGAGTCTTTCTGTAAGAAACAGTATATTTTAAAATGAAATGGAGATCTTTTTTAAAGGTTAAAAACTCATT
>NW_008354174.1:84986-95140 GCF_000622305.1 Nannospalax galili | reverse complement strand
GAGCTTAAAATAGACAGGTATTAAGCTTCAAGGTCAAGGCACTTCCAACCTAAGTTTGGTCCCTGATGAAAAGAATTCATGCTTCTAGTTATAATCTTTTCAAATCATCATTAATCTTCAACTTCCCAGTAGAAATAGCCTTTTCTAACCTCTGTTATTGAGAAGGATGAATATATAATTTTCTATGCTGTTAACTTCTACTCCTGTAGAAATGAATATTTTCTCACACACCAGTAAGTGGTATACCTAAACAATTTTATGCCACCCAAATGACTGAAAAAGCATTTAGGTGTTATGAAGTAGGGTAGAAACTGGAAGCCAGAGAGAGACAGAGACAGAGAGGCTGATGCCACCAGGCCCCACTGTGCAGTGTAGCTGGAGGCAAGGCAGACCTGATAAAAGGAAACACAAGGCACAGGAATTCCAGCAAACGTGGGTACAGAATGAGAAGGTGGCCACACTGTTTTTGTCCTTTTCATATATTTTGTTGGAGGAAAATCAGCTTCTTGGTAAAACTCTGCCCAACGTCATTTCACTGTATGGCACTTATTTTTTTTTTTTTAAAAAAAAGTCTAAACATGATATTATATATTTTCCAGTGTTTTCTGATACAAAATGAGGTACTTTGGACCTTGATTTCTCCAGTGAGAGGATCCCAAAGGCACATGTGTTTGCTTAATACCTTTGGTATTGTGGGGCAGGGGAGAAAAGACAGTGTGTGCATAGTTTTATCAGACTGAAAAATTCACACCATTAATATTGGTCAAGTAGAAATTAAATTGTTGTTGATGGACTTCTTTCACCAAGGGGACTCAGGCTGCTCATATAGAGAGTTCATTGCCCATGTATGTCAGTTTCCCTTTCTTCAGTTGAAACTTTTTGCCATGTTCTTGGCTTCTCCTTGAGTCTCTACCTGGTTTTTGGAAAGTTCAGTATTTATATCTTCCCACTATTAAATTGTATTACTTCTGGAGGGTTCATGGCATGTTGACATTCCATGACTGAGCTTAGGTTTCTAATTCGTCCTAAGTTTGATCAGCAAAGTATATCTAAAATGTAATCCTTATTGTTCTCCCATTGGTTGGGGGACCATCATGAGGGAAAGAGAGGGTGGGCATTGCTACTGATCAGTTCACCCAGAGTCGGAGAACCTCACACTTGGAAGGGAACCCATTTCCAACTCCTGTTAACTTCTAGTTCACAGAGGAATCTGATCTTGTCACCTGCCCTCCAGGCTCTGCTCACCCATTTAAAACTGGGTAACTCAGGCTAGAGAGGTGGCTCAGCAGTTGAGAGTCTCGTGCTATTGCAGAGGCCCCTAGTTCAGGTCCCTGCATTGGTGGCTCACAGTCACCTGTAACACTAGCTCCAAAGTATCTGATGTCCCTGGCTTCCTTGGGTACCAGCACTCATGCCCACATATCCACACACAGACATACATATAATAAAAAAGTAATAAAAATAAACCTTTAAATTTGGGTAACTCATACAACATCTTTATTCCTAAAAATACATACTATGTTCTCCTTCAAGTTAAGGGTGTACCAATCCTTTTATGTACATAAAATTAATTAGAAGAGAGAAGGACCTGGAACATCCAGGGTGCTTCAGAGCTAGAGACAAAAAAGAAGCTTATAAGTTTGAACATGTATATGCCATTCAGCAGGCACCAAAGCTAACCAATACTCCTGCATCTTTTTGTTGTTGAATTTGTATTTATTTTTATTTATGTTTACAAGTGTGTGTCTGCTTGTCTGTATGTGCACCATGTGTGTGTGTGCAGGTGCCCACAGAGGCCAGAAGAGGGCATCGGATTCCCCGGAATTGGAGTTATAGGTACTTGTGAGCTGACCAATGTGGGTGCTGGAAACCAAACTCTGGGTCCTCTGTAAGAGCAGCAAGTGCTCTTAATTGCTGAGCCACCTCTCCAGCCCCAGCTCTGTGTCTTTATTTCCCACTAATTCAGTCAACCTCAGCCAGGCACCTGGGACTTCTGCCTCCAGCAAGTACACCTCCCTATGTCCCCAGACACCAATTTTTGAGGGAAATACCTCCAAATGCCTTCTGTCCTAACATCACTGCATTCTTCATTTGTTCATTCATCGAACAGTTATTGAACATCTGTCTAAGGTGGTGAGATACAGATTGAACTAAGTTACTGCTTAAATACAGCCTACTTTTAAATAGAAAATATAAGACAAACAAAAAGTATATAACGCTGGGTCAGATTGGAGCTATGCTGAATTCTAGTGTACAGTGTGAGGTTGAAGGAAGAGAATTCACCAAGAAAGAAGTGTGCGGGCACAGAATTGGTGAAGGGGAGGCTGTGAGCCCTGTGGGGTAATAGAAATAGCTCTTATCCCAGCACTTGGGAGGCAGAGGCAGGCAGATCTCTGAGTTCAAGGCCAGCCTGGTCTACATAGTGAGTTCCAGGACAGCTGGGGCTACAGGGAGACCCTGTCTCAAAACCAAAAAAAAAAAAAAGAAGAAGAAGAAGAAAGAAAAAGAAAGAAAGAAAGAAAGAAAGAAAGAAAAGAAATAGCTCTCATTTTTCACTCTTACTTGGAAGAAAGTACATAATGTGTTTCCTGACAGATTAGTTCATCTGTCACCATTAATGGTAAATGCATACTTTTGCACTGTAGTCCTCATATCTGTATTTAGCACTAAAATATTTGCATCAAGGGTAAGACTGGAACAAAATTTAAACTTCTACTTAGAGCTGTGATTTTGCTTTATTCTGCTTTAGTAGAAGAATATTTGTATTTTGCCTTTATTCTTATTGTGAAGTATGGATCACTTCAAAGTTTACTCCAGAACAGTGAGAACTGCTTTGTGGTCCCTCGGCTCACAGTTAGCAAAGTTTCCTAATTTTCGTAAGATGAGTTCTAATCTTTTGTGTCTGTTTAGAATAATCCAATGCTGGCTTCTGTGTGTTACACTGACACTAATAATGGCAGAACTGCAATAAATAAAACAAACTCATTTCTTCCTAGCCAATCAGCACAGGCTACCCTAAGGGGGAAACTATCTTTCTGTTTGACTTTTTATGTTTTTTTCCATAATTTTGATTAATATATTTTTTAAATTTTTATTGAGCTTTTGTACATTTCATAAAACAGTTCTTAATCGTGTGTTACACTGACACTAATAATGGCAGAACTGCAATAAATAAAACAAACTCATTTCTTCCTAGCCAATCAGCACAGGCTACCCTAAGGGGGAAACTATCTTTCTGTTTGACTTTTTATGTTTTTTTCCATAATTTTGATTAATATATTTTTTAAAATTTTATTGAGCTTTTGTACATTTCATAAAACAGTTCTTAATCAAATTTAAACCTCCCTCCCCAATCCATGCCCCTCCAGCCCCCCCCCACCAGACCTCATGTATTCTACCACACGTGTGAAGTCCTATCCAGTCAAGCATTTGTACCCAGATATCCTTCGGTGCAAATTCATCCACTGGAGTCTAGTCAGCCTATCTAGAGATTGTAAGTAAGGCCGACTTGCCTTCACTCAGTAGGAATTAGTCTCCAGTAGTTCTGTGCTTGATGCCACCATTGCCACAAGTTCATATATGCAAGCTTTCAGTGGTCTGAAAGCCTCTGCTTCCCTATGTTCATGAACCAAACCTGGCTCTTACAATCTTTCTGTCCCCTCTTCTGCAATGGTCCCTGAGCTGTGGGTGGGTGAGGTTTAATATAGGAGTCCTATCTAAGGACATACACTGGGCAGTCTCTTATTCTTTAAAACTTGTCTAGTTGTGGCATTCTGTGTGCATCACACTCTGTTGTATAAGGAAACTTCTCTGGTGAAAGTTGAGGGATACACTAGTTTTCTCTCTATCCCCCATTCCACTATGTTCTATGAGCCTTAGATGCAGAGATTCAACTGTAGGTGTGTCACCTAGGACTGGACACCTCTCAGACATATATTCTCTATGTTTAACCAGTTGTGGGATTCTGCAGTAGCCTCCATCTGTTGCAGAAAGAAGCTTCTCTGATGAGTGATGTACTTGTCTGTAAATATAAGGATCTATATTTAGCATATGGTAAGAAATTTCATTTGTCTAGAGATATGACAGAGACAAGGCTTTCTCTAGGATCTATAACCTCGCCAGCCATGTATATTTGGCTGTGTTTACAGTACCACCCATGAGTTCACTCCCATTGAGAGGGCTTTAAGACCAATTAGACAGCTGTTGATGCTCAGATAACAGTGCCACTATTGCACCAATAAAGGTAGTTTGCTGTGCCAATCATTATGGTTATTAGGCTTTTAGGGCTGGGTTGGACCATTGATTGATTCTCTCCCTTAGTAACTTGCATAGTATCCTCTAGAACCATGGGAGCTAAACTTCAGGTAGAAGGCTTCCAAGTCAGTTCCTGCTCCATTGCTTCAAGTCCTGTGTCTGAAGTATGTCCTGCCTTCAGAGTAGGGTCTTGTCTTCTAGTTCTGGGGGATAATCAAGAGCTCTGGCAATAGCCTGTGTTATTTGGGGAGTCTCCTGGTCCACTCTCACCAAGCATTCAAAGGGCGGTCTCTCCTGTCTGGCACTGTGTTCCTTGCCAAACAGCCCCTAGGTATACATATGCACTAGTGTTAAGACACCGTATGTATATTTCTCAGGGGGTTCCCAAACCAACACATTTCCCTCTGACTTCCCTAACCCCCCAAGATCCATTCATCCAGTGCCCTGGCTTCTTGTTGTGGCTGGAGGGTGGGAAGACAATGGTATCTCTGTGGGTCTGGCTGTGGTGCCTGGGTCCTACAGACAGAGATCTTGGTACTTGTACATGGTACCACTTCCATAGCATCCTCCCCTCCACCTAGGAGAGTTAGTAACTTTCTGCCCCAGGGCGCCTTGCCATTCCCATGGTTACCTTAACTCTCACCCACAGACAGTGAATCGTCTCCTCATTGACCCCTTCTTTGCTAAGTTCCTTCAGGGAGTGTGTTCTCTACCTTCTGTTGATACCGCTCAAATAAAATAATGGATACATTCATGTTTGGGTTATAAGCAATTATCTAGAATTCAACAGGAACTTGTTGTTAGCTTTCAGAATCAGGAACACTAAAAATACTCACTTTTAAATAAGCACATATTAAACTGTAACTAGGCAGTTCTAGATTTTTCCGTTTGATGCTCCACAAACTGCTTCAGAGGCATACTAAAATTACAAGTTAAATCCTCACATCAGGCCTTGAGAAGGTCCATGTTGACGACATGAAAAGATCTGGCAAGCATGTCCTGTGGATTCTGAGGAAGAGTGGCTGCTTCCCTAATAAGAGTTTTCCCTTTCAGAAACAGATAGTAGAACTATAGAGAAGCCACAGAACTTTAACTCTTGTCAGTACCTAGAGGGAAATGAAGTAGTGATGTCTTCTGAATACTCACTCCTGTCAGCCATGTAACAATCAGCAAGTCTACATCAAGCCATTGGAATACTGATTAAATTTTGCCACTGAACAATGCATATTAGTAGCTAGAATAAAGGGTTTGCCTTAAAAAATTAATATAAAACTTTTTTTTTTCATCCATGAAGTTTATTTGGCATGCTGGAGCCAATATGAATCTTTCTCTCACATCTAGACTGCAGAACTGCACTGGAGGGAACCATTTCAATGACCAGTTGTCCCCATTGCTTGCATTTCTTTGTTCAATAGTGTATTTTCCTCCTTCCAAATGCCATGTAACACACAATAGTGCCATACAACATTCCAGTGTGAGGAAATTATGCAATTTGTAGAGAATTGTAATTATACCCATGATTGTTTTTTGCCTCTGTATTTAAACTCATTGTCTTTATTATTTCTGTATGTCTTTGGTAAGTTTTTATTAATTTTCATGACTTGAGCTTACAGTAATGTCTGTAAGACTGATCAGTCAGGAGAACTCCAAACTTGTACTCTTTAAAAAAGCCAGGTTTAGGGGCTGGAGAGATGGCTCAGGGCTTAAGAGCACTGGCTGCTCTTGCAGAGGACAGGGATTTGATTCCTAACATCCACTTGGTGGCTAACAACCATCCATAACTCCAGTTCCATGGGATCCAGTGCCCTCTTCTGACCTCCATGGACATTGCATGATACAGGTGCACTTACACACATGCAGGCAATACATTCATACACACATGCAGGCATTACACTCATACATGCACACACACACACACACACACACATGCAGGCATTACACTCATACACATATTCAGGCAATACATTCATACACACATACAGGCATTACACTCATATACACACACACACGCAGGCATTACACTCATACACATATTCAGGCAATACATTCATACACACATACAGGCATTACACTCATATACACACACACACGCAGGCATTACACTCATACACACATTCAGGCACTACACTCATACACGCTTACACACATGCAGGCACTACACTCATATACATAAAATAAAATAATAAATACAATATTTTAAAAAGCCAGGTTTAAATGCTCCCATCAGCTACCTGCTCGCCATAAAATTGACAGTTAATAACTAGAGCCAACAGTAGCTTTTCTTTCCTTGAAATATAAAGAATTTGTTTTGGTTTGTTTGTCTGTTCTTCTAGAAAGGCCCTCACTATATAGCTCTAGCTGGCCTGGAACTTGCTATAGTAGACCAGGCTGTTCTCAAACTCATAGAGATCCTTCTGCCTCTGCCTGGATTTAAGGTCTATACCACCAAACCCAGCAAAGTATAAAATTTCAAAATCATGATGTTACTTATAATTTTTTTTTTTGGTCTTTTTGAGACAGGGTTTTCCCTGTCACTATGTAGACCAGGCTGGCCTTGAACTCACAAAGATCTGCCTGCCTCTGCCTCCCAAGTGCTGGGATTAAAGGCCTGTGCCACCACGCCCGGCATACTTTCAGGGATCGTTTCTATAGTTCCGTTACTTATGATTTTTAAGACCATTCTTTTGCAATATTATCTAACTTGGCTTCCAGGGATTTTGAGGGTAAAGCCTCCCATTACTCCCAATCCTCTAACCTCATCCCTATACTTCAGCATGCATTTGCAAAGCACTGCCTCAGAATGTTGCTGGGAAAGTATGCAGGAATTACATCATACTGGTGACTACTAGTATAATTAAGTATGCTAGTATTTTCCTTTGTGCCATCATGTTCATGTTTAAGATAAGACTAGATCCCCGAAGAGAATATCCTAATAGTGATTTATGCATTCTGAGCTTATTGACGGCAGACAGTATGCTAGCCCCGTGCTAGTCAACGCAGATACAAAGACAAAAAGACAAGGTCGAGTTCGTGTATGATGTTTATGTTCTGGTGGTTCAAATTATGTCATACAGTGCTCTTCTTAAAAAAGCACCAGGATCATGTCTAATAAACATTTCTTTCAATCTACTTAGTAATTTAATGATGTTAGTTTTAAGATCATAGTCCACATCAGTTCAATATATTTATCAAAGACAAATAGAAATATAGGGCTGTGATGGTTAGTGTTCACTGTCAACCTTACAAAATCTAGAATCACCTGGGAGATGGGCTTGATTATCTTGATTATGTTAATAGGTGTGAGAGGAACCATCTTCATTTTCGGTGGGACCTGGGCTGTGTCAATGGAGAAGGTGAGCATCACTAAGGCAGTCATTACTCTCTTCTGACTGTGGATGCAATGTGACCAGTAGCTTCATGTACCCACTGCCTTACCTTGCCCACTATGATGGACTGCACCTTGTGCTGTGAACCAAAATGAGCCCTTTCTACTTAAGTTGTTTTAGTTAGGGCATTTTATCACAGCAACAGGATAAGACACAAAGGTAGGAACTATTGGTTTTGTGATGTCTTTCATTATGGCAATAAAATTACATAGTATCTGAGTTTTTGTTATAGATGAGCTCATTACTTAATCTTTTTTTAAGGGGTAGTTTTCCTTTTTACATTTATTTATTTATTATTTAGTGTGTGTGCATGCACATACCACTGTGTACTTGTGGAGATCAGAGGACAACTTGTAGGAGTCAGCTCCTTTTTTCCACCACAGGGGTCCCAGGGTTTGAACTCAGGTCCTCAGGCTTGGCAGCAAGTGCCTTTTCCCACAGAGCTGTCTCATCAGCCCTGTTACTCATCTTTTAAATCACTGTACATGACTTGGATGTTAAAGTATGATATAAAATAATCATTTCCAGTTATGCATCCTTATATTTGTTCTGAGGAAAATTTGAACCTAAAGTTGAAAGTTCTAGTACTGATTTTCTTGCCTTGGGAATCTTCCCATAATTATGTTTTGTTTTGTTTTGTTTTAATGTTCATAAATTAAAAAAAACACAGTGAGAGTTGCAGCTATATTCCCCATATCATCACACTAGCTAATCTGCACACAGATTTCATGTCATGCATGTTCTGTTGTAGGACTGGGTACAGTGGGGCAGGAACATTAGCATATTCATAGCTTTATCAAATGAAAACAGAACATCTTAATATTAATACTTAGAAATGAAATTGAGGACTTCAGGTGACATGGTGTGTCATTTTCTTGGTTTCAAAGAGCTATAAAGCATTTCTGGAGCATGACCCCTGATATCCCATCTGTGTGTATGTGTGTGGAGGGGGGTGGTCAGGGTAGAGGTGAGGCTGTATCTACTGCCCTACAGCTCAGTCAGAGAACCTCACAATTAATTATTCTTCCTTCGCCTCCTAGTCCTCTTCCTCTCACTCCCCCTCCCTCTGTTTCTCCCCCTCCCTCCTTTCCTGCCTCTTTTCTTTCCTCTTCCTCCCTCTCTCCCTCAAATATTTATTGAACATTTATTTAAATGAAGGTGCCCAGAATTGACAATTCTACAGTTAACAGAGATGACAATAGAAAGAGTGTTAGATTGTGTTAAGCATTGTGATGAACTCTGCACAAAATGAAGGGGCCAAGGAAAAGTGGTCTCTGCAGAAGAGGTACATGAGTGGAGACTTTGTGCAAGATGGAAGGTAGTGGGCATGCTTATTTCTTTTCTTGAAGGATTGGTTCATCTGTTGCCCCTATGGGAAATACACACTTTGATTATAGTTTCATTCATATATATATATACTAATTTCCATGGTAGAAATTTACTCATAAGGGAAAATAAATTGGATTTTAATGTTAAGCCTTTTGTTAAAACCATATATAAAAAGTTCTGCTTTAGTAGAAAAATACTAGTCTTGGCCTGGAGAGATGGCTCAGTGGTTAAGAGCACTGGCTGCTCTTGCAGAGAATCTGGGTTCAGTTCCCACCACCCACATGGCAGCTAACACTTGTCCTTAATTCCAGTTCTAGGGGAATCCATCGCCCTCTTCTGGTTTCCACAGGAAGTGCATGCATACAGTGCACTTACATACATGCAGGCAAAACAGTCATACACATAAAACAAAATCTTAAAAAAGAAAAATATTATTTTTGTATTCTCTTATGAAGTATGAATTCCTTTGAAGTGCACAGTATTAAGATAAGAATCATTTTATGACTCCTCAACTAAAACACAATGTCTTATTTAATGAAATGAATTCTGTTGTTTTTATAGCTATCCATACTTTTTTAATTCCTGTTTTGTTTTGTTTTTTATTGTGTTAAATAAGAATGACAAAATTTACTATAGTAAATATTTTAGCCACACAATTCAGGAGCATTAAGTATAGCAACCGTACCTCCTCATCTCCAAAACTTGTTCATCACCTCAAGCTGAAACTATATCCATTAAACAGTTACTCCCTTTTCTGCCTCACCCCTCACCCAATAGACAACTATCATTCCCCCTTTGTCTCCATGAATTTGACTACTTTAAGCACTTTTTCCCTAGTTAATTATTCATTTAGTAACCACATACTTAGAAGAAGCATTTCATTACAACAGCACTGATATATTCAATAACAATTTTCTGAACTAAGATGCATCTTTTTCAAAATTGGCTGTAAATTTTTAGGTTTACAGTTCAATTATTACAGTTATACAATATTGTACTCAGTATAAACCTTTTAAGACGTAAGATTAAATGAGGATTTAACCTTTAAAAAAGATCTCCATTTCATTATTAAAATACACAGTTTCATACAGAAAAATTCATTTTCAATGCAATTGCCATTAAGATGTTTGCACATGCATTCCTAATCTCTAGATATCTGATTATTGCTAGTGACAGTCAATTATA
>NW_008354174.1:83719-84318 GCF_000622305.1 Nannospalax galili | reverse complement strand
TTTAATCTTTGGTTATACTTTCCTTTTGGGTGTTTAAGGCCATACAGTTGGTCCAGATAAACCGATTTATTTTTACTCTTAAGGTCTTTTGAGTATCGTTCCTCAGGGATCACATGGGCTTGGGAGGAGCCCCTGGCTCCTTTCTTTTACCAGTTCTGCCTATGTGAAGGTAAGTCAAAGGTCTTGCTTGACCATGGTTGGCTTTGCTTGGAAGCATGGAGGAAGTGATTCCTCTGTGTTGACCCTCCTCTTTATAGACTGGACACTGGTTCAAGTCCATCTGGTGGGGTCTCTGTGACCTCCTTGATTAATAGGACAGGTGACCCACCACCATTATAGGACATTTTGAGAGATGCTCATAGTCCCCTGGAACTAGTCGATCTAGGAGGGCAAGAAGCAAAAAGTGTCCTTAATGTCTCTCTAAGGAGGGCAAGAAGCAAAAAGTGTCCTTAATGTCCCTCTAACCAAATTATTACAGACCTCAAAGTATGTGTGTTAAACACCCAAGAAGGTAAGTTACACCCATCTGGTATTTTTAATTACTGTGTGTCATGTAGATAAATCTTGGGCAAAGACCAGTTGTTCTCAGATAAACCTTA
>NW_008354174.1:82832-83572 GCF_000622305.1 Nannospalax galili | reverse complement strand
CTTAAGGTGCCCCCATTTCCCCCCTTTCTCCCTTACTAATACCCTTCTCCTATGGTCCTGCCTCTCTTGAGCTTCTTCTTTCCCTTTATCCCCTAGGTTCCTTGTATACCCTTTGCTCCCCCCTCCCTTAAACTAACCCAATTTTTATCCATATCTCCCTTATTAAGGCCTGTTTCCTACTGTTCTTCTCTTTCAGGTTATTTCTTTTCCTTTACCTCCCTGGTTCCTTTCCATGATCCCGGTTCCTGTAGTTTATATCTGGTTGCATACTTATTTATTAGAGTCTGGTTCTAGGATCCACATATGAGAGAGAACATATATCTATTTTTTTTCTCAGTCTGTGTTACTTCACTTAGTACAACAGTTTCTAGTTCCATCCATTTACCTGCAAATTTCATGATTTCATCTTTCTTTACTGCTGAGTAAAACTCCATCGTATAAATGAACCACATTTTCATTATCCACTCATCAATTGAGGGACACTTAGGTTGCTTCCGTCTCTTAGCTATTGTGAAAAGAGCAGCAAAAACATGGTTGTACAAGTGTGTCTACAATAGGATGAGTCCTTTGGGTATATGCCAAGGAGTGGTAAAACTGGGTCAACTGGTAGGTTCATTTGTAGTTTTTTAAGAATTCTCCACACTGCTTTCCATAAGGGTTGAACAAGTTTGCAGCCCCACCAGCAGTGGATGAGTGTTCCCCTTTCCCCACATCCTCTCCAACATTTGGTATCATTTGTT
>NW_008354174.1:79941-81335 GCF_000622305.1 Nannospalax galili | reverse complement strand
CTTATGTTGAGGTATGTTCCCTCCAGTCCAATTCTCTCTAGGACTTTGAACATAAATGCATGTTGAATTCTGTCAAAGGCCTTCTCTGCATCTTTTGAGATGACCATGTGGTTCTTGTTGTTGAGCCCATTTATGGGATTTAATATGTATATTGACTTACATATATTGAACCATCCCTGCATCTCTGATAAAGCTGACTTGATCATTGTGGATGATCTTTTTGATGTGTCTGTATGTGGTTTGCAAGTATCTTGTTGAGAATTTTTGCATCTATGTTCATTAACAATATGGCGCTATAGTTTTCTTTTTTGGTTGTGTCTTTACCTGGCTTTGGTATTAGAGTGGCTTCATAGAAGGAATTTGGAAGTTCTCCCTCCAATTCTATTTTTTGAATAAATTAAGTAGTATTGGATGCAGCTCTTCTTTAAATGTCTGATAGAATTCTGCTGTAAATCCATCTGGTCCTGGGCTTTTTTTAGTTGGGAGGTTTTGTATTACTATTTCAATTTCTTTTTGAGTTATGGGTCTGTTCAAGCTGTTAATCTCTTCTTCGTTTAGTTTTGGTGGTTCCCATGCCTTTAGATATCCGTCCATTTCTTTTAGGTTTTCAAATTTAGTAGCATATAGGTTTTTAAAGTATTCCCTTATAATGTTCTGTAACTTTGTGCTGTCTGTTGTGATGTTTCCTTCATCTCTGATTTTGTTGATTTGGAGGTGCTCTTTCTTCCTTTTGGTTAACTGGGCTAGTGGTCTGTCAATCTTGTTTATCTTTTCAAAGAACCAGCTCTTGGATTTGTTGATTCTTTGTATTGTTTTCTTAGTTTCAATTTCATTAATTTCTACCCTAATTTTTGTTATTTCTTATTGTCTGCTGGGTTTGGGTTTTGTTTCCTGAGTTGCAACATTAAGTCATTTATTTGTGTTCTTTCTGATTTTTTGATGTAGGCACGTAGAGCTATAAACTTCCCTCTAAGGACCACTTTCAGCGTGTCCCAGAGGTTTTGTTGTGTTGTATTGTCCTTTTCATTTGTCCTCTTTGTTGAATTCCAGGAATTCTTTTATTTCCTTCTTAATTTCTCCTTTGACACACTAATGATTAGGAGTGTATTGTTTAATCTCCATGAGTTTGTGTAGTGACTAGGGCTTCTTCCAGTGTTGATTTTAAGTGTTATTGCATTGTGGTCTGATAAAATGCATGGAATTATTTCAATCTTTTTGTATTTGTTGAGGCCTGTTTTGTGCCCCAGTATATGGTCGAATAGGCACTTAGAGCTATAAACTTCCCTCTAAGGACCACTTTGAGCATGTCCCCGAGGTTTTGTTGTGTTGTATTGACCTTTTCATTTAGTTCAAGGAATACTTTTATTTCTTTCTTGATTTCTCTTTTGGCCCAT
>NW_008354174.1:79400-79836 GCF_000622305.1 Nannospalax galili | reverse complement strand
GTATTTCAGTCTTTTTGTATTTATTGAGGTTTGTTTTGTGCCCCAGTATATGGTTGATTTTCTAGAAGGTTCCATGGGGTGCTGAGTAGAAAGTATGTCCTTTGGTGCTTGGGTGGAATACTCGGTAGATGTCTATTAAGTCCATTTGACATATGGTATTGTTTATTTCTGATGTTTCTCTGTTAACTCTCTGCCCTGTTGACCTATCTACTGGAGCCAGTGGGGTATTGAAGTTCCCTACTATTAATGACTTGGGATTAATCTGGGTCTTAAAGTTCTGTAGTATTGTTTTTATGAAGTTGGGTGCACCAGAGATTAGTGACTATATGTTTATGATTGTAATATCTTCTTGATTCATTGTTCATTTGATGAAAATTAAGTGGCCCTCTTTGTCTCTTCTGATTAGTTTTAGTTTAAAGTCTATTTTGTCAGATAT
>NW_008354174.1:78523-79343 GCF_000622305.1 Nannospalax galili | reverse complement strand
TCCTTGAAAGTGAGATGATTTTCTAGCAGAGAACAAAAAGATGGGTTTTGTTTCTTAATGCATTCACATAGTCTGTGTCTTTTGACCTGAGGCATTCAGTCCATTAATATTTAAAGTTAAAGATGGATGTTGAATCTGTCATTTTTATTTCTGTTTACATTCTTGATATAGCTCTACCTTTCCACACTTGTACCTTCATTGGAATTCTTTCCGCAATCCCTTGGGTATAGTCATTCCTTTCTTCATCTCTTTGTATTGCTTCCAGAACTCTCTGAAGGTTTGGTTTTGTGGACATGAATTCCTTCAGCCTATTTATGTCATGGAAGATTTTTCTTTCCCCTTCTACTATAATAGACATTTTCACTGGGTATCGTAATCTGAGTTGGCATCTGTGGTCATTTAAAACTGGGAATTCTTCGGTCCAGGCTCTTCTGGCTTTCATAGTTTGCACTGAAAAGTCAGCTGCAATCCTAATGGCTTTTCCTTTATATGTGATTTGTTGTTTCTTTTTTGCAGCTTTCAGAATTGTCTCTGTTTTGTACGTTTAGTGTTTTTACTATGATGTGCCATGGAAAGTTTCTTTTCTGGTCCTGTCTGTTCGGTGTTCTATATGCTTCTTGTATTTGTATGGGCATGTCTTTCTTTAATTTTGGGAAATTTTCTTCCACGATTCTGTTGAATATCTGGTCCATGCCATTATCTTGGGATTCTTCTCCTTCCTGTATGCCTATGATTTGTAAATTTGGTCTTTTTATGGTGTCACATAATTCCTGCATATTCCATTCTTGTGATTTCTAAAATTTTTCATAATGTTTGCTTA
>NW_008354174.1:58429-78159 GCF_000622305.1 Nannospalax galili | reverse complement strand
TGCTACTCGGGCCTTCAAGTTTAGTTCTGCTTCTTTTTTTGAACTTTATGTGTCTTTGTGGTTTACTTTTTGGGTATGAAAAGCTGGTTGGTCTATGCTTCTGGTTCTCTCTTTTGATTTTATATTGGAGTAGCTGGATTGCTTTTGTCTTCAGGAGTTCCCACAGAGGCCCAGTTCAGATGAGGGTCAGGTGTTTTCAGGCTTTCTCCTAAGGTCCTGATCCCTCCAGGAAAGTTATTGGCCTCAGGAATTTGGGGGTTGGATTGGCCTGGGAGTCTGGCTCAGGAAAGATGCCAGTCTAGGGCAGCTGGTGGCCATACCACCAAGAGATGCAAAGGCAGATGGGGCGGGAAGAAGCCCCAAGGCCTCCCGGGGACTGCACTGAGGATCTGGGTTGGTCTGGATGCAAAGGATCAAGAAGAGGAAAGGTCAGCCCCCAGAGTCTCAGAAAGAGGCTGGCAGGTGGTGCAGGCCCAGGAAAGCAGAGGGAGGTGAGGGCGGGACCAGACCCTGAAGCAGAGCTCCTGGGGCCCAGAGAAGGCACTCTGTTGGTCTGGATGAAAAGGATCAGGGAGCAGTATTGGTTTCCCAGGTGACTGGGGGCCCCAAGACAATGAATGGGGCAGGGCCCAAACTTGGAGGAGAGAAAGTCAGTGAGATGGGAGGGTGAATGAGGCTGGGGGAGTCAAGGCAGGGAGGGCGCAATGGACTTACCCCAGAGAGAGGCCTTTGGGTAGGAGTGAGGCCTGCAGGCCCAGAGAAGTACAGGGAGGTAAGGGTGGGGCCAGGCCCAAAGGCAGAGCTCCTGGGGCCCAGAGGAGGTACTACCTTGATCTGGATGAAAAGGATCAGGGAGCAGTATTGGTTCCCCAGGTGTCTGGGGCCCCAAGACAAGGAATGGGGCAGGGCCCAAACTCGGAGGAGAGAATGGCAGCAGACTTTAAAAAATATTTTATTCATTATTTTATGTGTGTGAATGTATTGCCTGTGTGTATGGAAGTGCACCCATGTCATGCAATGCCTGAGGAAGTCAGAGAGTGCCGGATCCCCTGGAACTAGAGTTACAGACAGGTGTTGGCTGCCATGTGGGTGCTGGGAATTGAACCCAGGACCTCTGCAAGAGCAGTCTGTGCTCTTAACTTCTGAGCCATATTTCCAGCTCCTTATTATCCTTGTTTCACAGAGAGTTTTAAAAGCTTGCCCAAGATCAGGTTGCTATAAATTATGGAGCCATGATTCCAACACCATCTGTCTGGATGCTCAGCATGCCCTTTTCACCTTCAGACCTTTCTAGAAGGCAGTGACTCCAGTTCCCTCATATCCTCTATTTCCTTCTCGTTCTTTGGCACTGCTTCCTTGGAGTCTCTTAGTTATTATTTCTACTGCACAAATTGCCTGTGCCAATTTTCAACAAATCTGACAACATTGATTTCTTTCCTTTTTAATTCCTAAAATAATTTTAATTTTTTTTTCCACTTTGAATCTGTTCTTGTTTTAAGGGTACTGCATCTTTAAGTCTTCTCAGGAGTTACTCATTCTACAAATTTCCTGTGTCAATATGACTCCTATTATTTCTTCAGTAACTAGTTCTTTGAAGTGTGGGGTCCATTTTTCATGCCATTTGCCTTTACTCAAATATGAATTCAATAAAATATCTGCTTATAGAATGTATTTCTGTAACTTTTTTTTTTTTGGTCATTTTAAGACAGGGTCTCTCTGTAGCCCCAGCTGGCCTGGAACTCACTGTGTAGACTAGGCTGTCCTTGAACTCACAGAGATCTTCCTGCCTCTGCCTCCTGGGTGCTGAGTTTAAAGGCCTTCACAACCACATCTGGCTATTTCCGTAATCTTAATAGAAATTTCTGGCTGCTTATCCTTTAACAAACTTTCTGTTTATAGAAGCCTGTCTCCAACCCTGGTGGAGGGCCAGTCTTATTCTTGCCTTTTAAGGGCACAGCACCCACCTTACCTGCTGGAGGGCAGTCTCCAAAACTTGTGTGCTAGGTCACAGAGTGATATGGAGAAAGCATAGCTGTGCCGTTATCCATTTGCTACAGTTTATATTGCTTTTGAGATGGTGTATCATGCAGCCCACACTGGCCTCACGCTCAGTAAGTAGCTGAGATTGATCTTGAATTTCTGATCCTCCAGCCTCTACCTCTCCAAGGATCACAGGCATGTGCTACCTACCATGCCTGGTCTATGTGGTGCTGGAGCATGAACCCAAGCCTTCATGCATGACAGGCAAGCACCCATCCCCAGCCCAGTTTGTCCCTGTTTCTGACCAAAGATTCTATGAAATGGCCAAGTCCCGTCCTCTTTGTCCCCAGGTACACAGCTCATGATGTATGACATATTGATTTTGTGGAATCTTCTGATATGAAACCAATGTGCTTTACCTTGAGCAGAAATACTGTGGTAATATAGATGAAATTAGTATTGTCAACATTTATGACTGCCTTCACTTATTTTGGCTTCTAGCCCCAGGCAGTGTCATTTGGACATCTTGACTCTTTTCTGTTCCATTCTGAGAAATACCGTAACTTCATTTTACTCTGACTTAGCACAAATCAAAACCATATTACATCATGATGGCTTCAAATCAGTGACATTAGATAAAGCTAATGATGCTGCCAGCACACACACACACATAATTCTAGTAGCTTTAAAAGGTTTTTTTTTGTTTGTTTGTTTTGTTTTTTTTATGGCCAGCATCAATTTCAGCAGTGTTTTTCTGGCTATTGGACTGTGCTGTGTTTAATTCCTTGATTGCTGTTCTTAGAAAGTCTGCTGTTTGGTTATTTTAGATGGATATTTCCAATAGTGCAAAAGACAAATGTACCCACAGTTAGAATTTTTTGGCCAGTTGATCATTATGTTAGTAAACAGAACTTCTTTTAAAAACCATTTGGTTACTTTGTATTTTGAAGACATTTGAAATCCCTCCTCTGCCTCACCTGAAGTGTCCCCACTTCACTTGGGAGGTGAACAGCAGCGCAGCTGAGGATCGGACATGACACCATCCTCCTGGGCATGCATTTCACCATCGTTTTTCTCCTTGCCTTACAACAGCCTTGCATTTGACACATGGAGGGCCTCATCTTAGAGGTGCACCATGGTTGAGATCAGTTAACTCATACGCACAGTACCCTGAGTTGAATATCTGGGGCTCTCTCGCTCCAAAGCCTATAACCCGTTTGATTTGGTGGGTTATGAAATGCCAGTGAGACTAAGCATTGCAGTGGACAGGGGAGAACCATGTGATAGCATTTCTGTTCTATCCTTGAACTCTCTGTAGATGGAACGCTTGTGGGAAGATGGGAAGTGGGAAGGGTCTCCAGGCCTCACAAGCTGCCTCTGATTTTTCCTTCTTTCTTTTTTTCTTTCTTTTCCTTTCCCGGGGCCACTCTGGCCCTTCATGCAATCTTTCAGAATCTGAAACTGGTCCAAGGTAGGGCTGGGTTGATAATGGTGTTAGCTTGTTCAGGTCTTAACCATAGGGTAACTTTTACATGAAGAAAGGCAAACAAAATGCAGTAAACAAGGAATGAACCAGGCATTAAAATGGCGATTACTTTCTTTACTGCTGAGTAGAACTCCATCGTATAAATGAACCACATCTTCATTATCCACTCGTCAATTGAGGGACACTTAGGTTGCTTCCATCTCTTAGCTATTGTGAAAAGAGCAGCAACAAACATGGATGTACAAGTGTTTCTGCAATAGGATGAGTTCTTTGGGTATATGCCAAGGAGTGGTATAACTGGATCAAATGGTGGGTCCAGTTTTAGTTTTTTGAGGCTTCTCCACACTGCTTTCCATAGGGGTCGAACAATTTTGCAATCCCACCAGCACTGGATGAACATTTCCTTTTCCCCACATCCTCTCCAACATTTGGTATCATTTGTTCTCTTGATCTTAGCCAGTCTGACTGGGGTAAGATGAAGTGGTTTTAATTTGCATTTCCCTAATTACTAATGATGTTGGACACCTTTTAAGATGCTTCTTAGCCATCTTTATTTCTTCTTTTGAGAACTATTCAGCTCCTTAGCCCATCTCTTAATTGGGTTATTTCCTTTTTTGAGTATTTGTTTATTGACTAAGTGAAGTAACACAGACTCAGAAAAACAAACGACATATGTTCTCTCTCATATATGGATCCTAGCACCAAATCCTTATAAGTGAGTATGTATCCAGACATAACTATAGGCACCAGGATAATGAAAAGGAACCAGGGAGGTAAAGGAAAAGAAAGAACCTAAAAAAGAAGAATGTAGGAAATAGGTGTTACTAAGGGATAGATGGATAAAAATGGGGTTATTTTAATGGGAGTGGGGAGGGAGGGTTATACAAGAAACTTGGGGATAAAGGGAAAGAAGGAGCTCAAGAGAGGTGGGACCATAGGAGAAGGGTATTATTAAGGGAGAAATGGGGAAAATGGGGGTACTTTAAATGGGGAAACCATGGTGGAAGGGTTAGACAATGAGAGAGATAGATAATGCCTAGCTAGTTAAAAAAAAAAAAACAGAGGGAATCATTTTAGTCCGACAATCTACTGACAAATTATACATACAACTAGCTCAAGGAACAAAATATGTGTCTAGTCAAGGTTTATCTGAAAACATTTGGTTTTTGCTCAAGCCTTATCTACATAGTGCATGGTAATTAAAAGGACCAGATTGGTGGAACTAACCTTCTTGGATGTTTAACAGCCATACTTTGAGGCCTATACTAATCTGTTCAGGGGGACTTAAAGGACAGTTTTTGCTCCTTGCTCTCCAATGTCGACTAAGTTCCAGGGGACTATAATGTCCTGTAACTGTAGCGAGTCACCTGTCCTCTTGATCAAGGAGGCCCCACCAGATGGACTTGAACCATTGTCCAGTATACAAAGAGGAGCGTCAGCACAGAGGAAACATTTCCTCCATGCTTCCAAGTGAAGCCATCCACAGTCAAGCAGGACCTTTGACTTATCTTCACGTAGATGGAACTGGTAAAAGAAAGGAGCCAGGGACTCCTCCCAAACCCATGTGACCCCTGAGGAACAGATCCTCAAAAGACCTTAAGAATACAAATAAATTGATTTATTTGGGCCAACTGTATGGTCTTAAACACCCAAAAGGAAAGTATAACCAAAGATTAAAACGATAAGTATAATTCTTTAAGAGTCCATGTGTGTAGCTAAAGGCTACATTACAAGAAACAATGACAGACAGGAGATACCTTCCTTTGAGTTGTTGGCCAGGGTGGCCCAAGAGACTCCCAGACAATAATCCAGCATAGAACTGGGAAAATGAACAGTAGACCCCACACCAATCTTATCTAAAGGCATAATGACAACTGATTGATGCTAGATAAGGAAGAGCTGATCTTCCTAACACAAGGAACTCTAGATAGGCTGATTAGACTCAGCGGATGGATTTGTACTGGGTAACGCCTGGGGACACTGACCACACAGTGGACAGTAACAGGGATGACAGAGTATATGGGCCCCAGTGGTGGGGGGAGGCTATGGGAGGGTGCCATTTGGAATGCAGGTATAAAGATGAATAAGATTGTTTGAGATCTTTTGTATGAAATACACACAAAAAAAATCAATAAATTTTAAAAAATGAGGTATATCTGAGGAAGAAGCATAAAATTTTGCTTCATGTTAATTAGTAGATATGAAAAACATTACCATTGAAATCTACTTGATGGCTTTATATCCGTGCTCAGGTGCCAAGGATCTCAGAAAGTAACTGACTGTGACTAGTAATAATCAGATATATAGAAATTAGAGATGCATGTGCAAACATCTAAGTGTTAGTTGCATTAAAAATGAGTTTTTCTGTATGAAACAGTATATTTTAAAATGAAATGGAGATCTTTTTTAAAGGTTAAAACTGCATTCAATTTTATGTCTTATGGGGTTTATACTGAGTACAATAATGTGTAACTGTATTAATTCAACACTGTGAACCTAAAAATTACAGCCAATATTGAAAGTGATGCATCTTTGCTCTGGAAACTGTTATTGACTATGTCAATGCTATTGTAATAAAATGCTTCTACTATTTATGTGGTTATTAAATAAATTTTTTTTTATGGTGATTACTGGGCTTGTAAACAAAACACCCTCAGCCAGGCCTGGTAGTACATGCCTCTAATCCCAGCACTTGGGAGGCAGAGGCAGGTTTATTTTGATATATCACAGTGAAAGATTTATCGTCCTCTTTTTTTTTTTTTTTTTTTTTTTTTTTTTAAAAAAAAAAAAAAAAAAAAAAAAAAAAAAAAAAAAAAACCAAAACAAAAACACCCTTATAGCCCAAGGCAGACAAAAGCTGCTACCTGTATCAGGACCTCTTGAAGACACTGCATTTGTCCCTCTCACTCCACTGGGTTTCCTGAATAAATACTTGACCAGATATATAACTTCCAAGTGCTTTTGTAGTGTTCTCTTGTAGAACTTGAGTAATTTCACAGTCAGACAAGGCCATGCTGTGACTCTTGATGGACTGAAACAAAAAGGTTATTGTGTAGCCTGTTAGAACAGCACAGGTGAGAGCTGCCAGTCCAGTACTGACAAGCATCCTCATGCTGGCCAAAATTGCTGTTTTTCACTGTTCATTGTAAAACTCCTTGGCTTAGTTTCTTTTCCTGTTTCTGTGATTAAAATACCCTGACAAAAGCAACTTAAGGAAGAAAGGGTTTGCTTGGCTCACAGTTCCAGGTTGCAGTCCATCATTGTGGGGAAGCTAAGGATCAGGAACTTCAGGCAGCAGGTCACAACCACAGTCAAGGATAAGCACAATGAATTCATGCATGGATGCTAGTGCTCAGCTTGCTTTCCAGAGTCATACATTCTAGAATCCACTGCCCAGAGAATAGTGCTGCACCCAGTGGGCTGGGCTTCCTACGCCAATGAATGTAATCAAGATAATCCCCCACAAACATGCCCATCGGCCAACCTGATCTACGCACTCAGCCTTCTCAGGTGATTCAAGATTGGGTTAAGTTGACAAAACTGTCATAACACCCAAGCCAGATTATCATAAGCACTCTCCCAATCAACTAACACAAGTCCCTGTCCTATGAGGAGCCCAATCTGATGTCTTCTTACTAAGACTCCCCACAGTTCCCTACACTGTGTCTTCTTTGCTGCAACAAGTCAGCAAGCCCAGATTTTCAACTATAGGTGTGTTCCTGGTATCTTTAACTGGAGGATACTGACAATACTATGCTGTCATAGTAAATATCTAATATTTAATTGTCATCTGCCATGTGCCAGGTACTGCTCTAAATACACACACACACACACACACACACAGAGAGAGAGAGAGAGAGAGAGACAGAGAGAGAGAGACAGAGACAGAGAGACAGAGACAGAGACAGAGACAGAGAGAGAGAGAGAGACAAGGCTGAGACAAGGTAGCTATGTAGAGCAAGCTGGTCTCAAATCCATGATTCTTCTGCTTATGTCATCCCCCGAGTGCTGAGATTACAGGTACATACCACCAAGCCTGGTGCAGAATTGTTAATTTATACCTTGTGAGGGATAGCTTTACCAACTAGAGTGCAAAGTCAAAGTACAGTCCTTTTGATCTTTTTACAGGTTTCCAGCACCATTTTGCACAGTTGTATAGTTCCTTTCCCTCTACCTTTTCATTGACATCATGCATTTGTTATACATATCTTGTATATCCTCTGACTTACCTGATTTACAAAATTTTCATACATCAAGTTCACTCTACTATAAAGGTTATGCATTTGACAAGCACAGGGTTTTATGCGTTCACCACAACAGTACCATACTGTTCAGTCCCACAACCTTTATGAAGCCCTCTGCTTATGATCAAAGCATTCCCAGGCATCCATTTCAGACTTATATCTCCACTTGGTGCTCAGTGTGTAGTGAGCAATCTATCCTGTAATGCATCATGTTAGACAGTAGTTCTCAATCCAGACTGCACGCTAGAATTACCTAGGAATATTAAAGAAGCAAAACAGAAAACATATACCTGACTTTACCTCCTAGTATCATCTGGCTTAACTGGTTTGGGGTGTAGGTCTGGGCACTGGGACTTTGAAAAGCACTACAGATGTTCACAGTTCAGGACACTGACATTGGATGCTTCTGTAACTTGTTGGATCTAGATGCCTTTTTATAAAAACAAATGATTAGTTGATGCATTCATACTACTTTGGATCAGGATATGAATTATGTAAGTTTTGAGAATAGGCAATATAGCAAGGATCGGTTTCACATAGTAATCATGTGTACAGAAACATATTTATCTTTTACTCTAACTGAGCTCAAAGTGAAGCTCAATTTCTACTGATGTAGGTAAGTTTAACTTGATTTTGATATATCAAATGCCTTGATTACTTCTAATTTTAAATTCGCAGTTTTGGTAGTTGAGTTCCACATTGCTCTTTCTCCTTCTCTGTTCATTTTTCTCTTGGTACAACCTTAGTTTAGTCTAGGTGGCTTCGGGTGGTACAGACATTAGAGGAAGCTTTTCTGCTATAGTTTTCTCTTAGATCAACCTGGAAAGCATGGGTGATTTGTTCTGAGGACATTGATCATATTCCAGGTGAGGCTGGTCATGACCTCTACACTCCTCAGTGCTGTGGAGCCTCTGAAGTCCAGCCACCTTCCCCCAACAACCTCTGGCTTATGTTTGTTACCCAAGTGTCTGTTATAGGCTCTCCTGGCCCTAGGTTTTGGTGATGCTCTGGAATGTTAGGTTTTGGAGCTCAGAATATAGGAACAATAGGAGAGAAAGAAAGAGGCCGCACCTGACAGACAGATAAGAGTGCATTTATTCAAGAGCAGAGAGTGACAGCAGCCTTCCCTCAAGCTGGGGGCAAGTGTGCTGGGGCCAGGGTCACTGGGGATTATATAGGGTACAGCTGTGACTGACTATGTGCAGATCAGGGGCACTCATGAGAATTTTACGGTCCCCTTCCTCTTGGCACTGTTTGCTCCAGTTTATCTTGAGAAACAGAGGTTTGTGATCTCTTCTTCCTGGGACTGTTTACCCAAGCAAGACAGGTTCTCTTGGGAAACAAGCTGTCTCTACAAGCAGTCCTCCCAGGGTGTAGGTGAGTAACTGATCAATAGGGGCAGCAGCAGTCTCGGAGGACTGACTTCTGGTTTCTATCATGGCATGCTACCTGCTTTTAATTCTTAGCTGCCCCCTGGGAACCTCTCCAGGTGACATGGGAACCTTGCAGACACCTTGGTAGATTACCCCATGTCTCTTTTAGGCCTGTTCTGTACCTAGATCTGTCCTCAACCATGTCTATCTACTGTAGTTGTCCCCTCCTAGAATTCCAACAGAAAACAGGCTGTCAAATCCTCAGTTTGGGGATCCCCAGGCCTACCTGGGGTGTGCTTGACATTCCCCTACACTACAACCCCCAAGTGGGGCCATGGAGCTGAGACTCATCCTGCTCTAAAACTCTCACTCTCCTTTCTCCATTTCTGCCACAATAGAAAGAGGACATGGCAGGAAAACCAGTCACATTAGTTCTCTTTCATCATGAATCCCATGCTCGCTGTTTCTGAGCTTTGCTGATGATACTGCCAAGATTTTAGACTTAAAAAGCCAAAAAGAAAACAGGCTTTCCTCTCAAGAATCTGACTCTTCAAATAATGTTCTTGGGCTTTCAGTCTACTGCTGTTTCTGTGTATCTCTTAAAAATAAGCTGGGCGTGATGGCACAAGCCTTTAATCCCAGCACTTGGGAGGCAGAGGCAGGCGGATCTCTGTAAGTTCAAGGCCAGCATGGTCTACATAGTGAGTTCCAGGACAACTGGGGCTACAGGAAGACCCTGTCTCAAAAAGATTAAAAAAAAAAATTCCACTCAGATATCATGTCTGTGGTCTGGGATATTATTGGCCTTTTGCTTCAAAGCAGAGAAAGGCATTGATGGAAGTGGCACAAGAAAAATGTGGCAAAGAAAAATCTATATTGACGTCTCAAAGCAACATCCTTTTATCATCATGTGGTATGGACCCATTGTTTTAATTTGTAGCTGGGTACATTTGGAAGGCAAAATGAGTGGAAAGCAAAATGATTTCCATACAAGCATTAACAATAAATGTCAGCAAGATACATATATATATTAAAGACCTTTCCTCTCATATGGCAGTAAAAGCTGGAAACATATCTGAGGATTGGATCTACAACAAATGTGGTCAAGACCTAAGCAAATGGGAATAGAATAGCAGTATCTGTTCTGTGTATATTTCAAGGTGTCACTGTCAAAGTGACAGTTGCAGGTAATTATTCACAGGGACTTTAGTTAAAGTCTCTTGTGATAAAAACAAAACAAAAATGCATCAAAGTGCAAAAACCCACCAAAAAAAACCAGACTATAACTGTGTTCAAAGTTAAAAGATGAGGGCTGGACAGATCGCACATTGGTTAAGTGCTTTTGATGCTGTTGCAGAGAAGCAGAGCTCCATTCCCAGCACCCATGTCATGCAGCTAACGACCACCTGTAACTTCAGCTCCAGACATCAATACCCTCTTCTACGCACACACACACACACACACACACACACACACGATTAAAAATAAACCCTCAAAGTTAGAAGATGAGTAACCACACTTTCTTCTGTGCTCAGCTGGAGAGGCAGCTGATGATGCAGAACGAGATGAGAGAAAGACAAATGGCTATGCAGATCGCCTGGTCTCGAGAATTCCTCAAATATTTTGGAACTTTTTTTGGCATTGCAACCATCTCTTTAACAGCTGGGTATGTTTACTGTTTATTTTAAGATTTTCTTTTTTATTATTGATTGTTTTTGTTTTATGAATATTAGTGTATTACCTGCATGTATGTAAATGCACCTGTGTTATGCAATGTCCACAGAGGTCAGAAGAGGATGTCAGATCCCACGGAACTGGAGTTACAAACAGTTGTTAACCTGTGTGGACGCTGGGAATCAAACCTGGGTCCTCTGGAAGAGCAGCCAATGTTCTTAACCACTGAGTCATCTCTCCAGCCCCTACTTTAAAATTTTCTTCATTGAAGCAGTCTTAAGTTAGCTAAGATCAGACTTTGGTTTCAAGAGTTTATGTGTAAACAAACTTCTAGCTTACCCTGGGGTTCCTCTTAGAACCAGCAGTAACAGTTAATTCTGACTTTAGTTTTGGATTATTTTTGTCATTTTCTCCACTTCATAAGTTAGAGAGAGGGCTGAGTTGACACCAAGATGGATGGCCTCTATGGGTTTGTCCCCAGAAGCCCCGAGTGGCCACTCGCAATCCTTAACCAGTTTATAAGCAGGAGTATGAGCCTCAAAGTCAAATAAAGGTTAACCAGTCATAGACCCTTCCCTTGAGAACCAAAGAGCCTGATGAGGTATGCTGGGTAAGGAAATTCAAGTTCTGTAGAAGACTCATATGAATGAAGTAACTTCTGACGTGGAGCACATGCTTCCAAAAAGCAGGTACGAGTATAAACATGTGTATTTGCAGGTTTTTGGTTGACACTGATTCTTTCTTATTTTTGAAACAGAGCAATAAAGCGAAAGAAGCCAGCCCTCCTCATCCCTATAGTTCCGTTAAGCTTTGTCTTCACCTACCAGTATGACTTGGGCTATGGAACTCTTCTACAAAGAATGAAAAGTGAGTCTTGATAAACTAGAGTTTCTGTTTCTTAATTCATATTTTAGTTCAAGAGTCTTCTCTTGGGGCTGGGGAAATAACTCAGTTAGTAAGGTGCTTGCTTTGTAAGCATGAGGGCCCGAGTTCAATCCCCAGAACCCACATTAAAAAGCTGGTGCAAGTAATCTCAGCTAGGGAGGCAGAGATAGGCAGATCTCTGGGGCTCCCTAGACAGCCAGAATTCAGTGAATTCTAGGCCGTAAGAAACCCTGTCACAAAAACAAAAACAGGGTAGATAATGCCTGAGAACACTGAAGGTTGACCTTGGGCCTCCACAAGCATGTATATATATGTGAACATGTACACATAAAATAATCCCTCTTTATTGAGTCCTTAAAGAGTCTGAAAAGATAGTTTTTCTAAGCTTCTAATGACCAGCATTTCTGGTCCCTCCAACACAAGGATATCTGAAGTTAGCTCTTATTACTCCTAAGAACTCACTGTTAAATTTTTTGAAATTTTGAAAAGTGAATATTAAACATAGTCACACATTAAAAATTAAATTATATAGAATTATAGACTTACATTTACACATATACATTTATATAGACTTATAATTAAATTATATTAAATAATATTGAGTTATATTTAAAATAAGGTGAGAAATCCCAGAACTCACCTGTTTCTTTTTTTTAAATTTTATATATTGTTTTTATTTCATGTGTATGAGTGAGTGTATTGCATGCTTGGATGTATGCCCATGTCATGCAATGTCCACTGAAGTCAGAAGAGGGTATCATCCCCTGGAACTGAAGTTACAGATGATTGTTAGCTGCAATGTGGGTGCTGGGAAACCCAGGTCCTCTGAAAGAGTAGTCAATGCTCTTAATCACTGAGCTATCTCTCTGGCCCCAAGAACTCATCTGTTTCTAATTATTTTCTTATAAAATCTTACACTATTTGTATTCATTGTATCTGCATTATGCAAATGCAGGAACAGTAAACAGACAGAACAAGGCACAGCTACAGCCTCAATTTTAGTGGCAGCCTTTGTAAGCTTGAGGTTGGTTGTGATAGGAGTATTTATGTTGTGGGAGCTTGCTAGCATCAAATCAAGCTTGACTTTGTACTTAGTTCATCTTCTAGACCAGGGACTGGCAAATGTTGACATTCTAAACCTTTGACAGTGAACTCAAATGCTTACTTTAAGTATTCTTTGTATACTATATATTTATTTTTAGTGACAATTTGCAATTCGTTTGTTAAGTATATATTATATATTGATCAAATCAGGACAGTTATATCCATCTCCTCATGCATTTATCATTTCTTTTTTGTTTTGTCTTGTTTCTGAGGGTCTCTCTCTCTCTCTCTGTAACCCAGGCTGGCCTTGAACTCATGGGCTTCTTGCCTCAGCCTCCTGAGTGCTGGAATTAGAGATGTGCACCACCACACCCAGTTCTGGTATATATTCCTTCTATTTTTCAGAATCCATCATTGTGTTTCCTCAGAGTGATCTGTCACTTCTTCTGGGAAAGATGGGTGAAATTTCATAAATGTGTGAGATTTAGGGACATGAATCCATACAGTGTTACAGTATATCACTGGAGCAGCAATCAAGCCTTCTCACAAAATGCTAGTGACCCCTTTTTATCTTACATATTTCTGTACTTTATTTTAGGTGAAGCTGAAGGCATACTGGAAACAGAAAAGAATAAGTTGGAGCTGCCAAAAGGAATGATCACTTTTGAAGGCCTTGAAAAAGCCAGAAGGGAACAGAGTAAATTCTTCATAGAGAAATGAAGCTATGTTTACCCACCACATCACGAAGCACAGAATCGTTGGCTTGAATCGTGGTTTTTACAGTTTTTTAAATGGTCGAGATTTTGATATAATGGATTTTATTTTAAAATATTAAAATACAAACTGAGTTTGTTGAACTATTTTAAAACAAAATTTATAACACAGCATCATGGAGGTATTCTAACTAACATTCAACTTTCCTCTACATATGTGATTTTACAATTTTCTTAATGTAAAATTAATAAATTATATTGCTCTGCATCTCTGGAAGCAAATGCCCTGCTGTCTGCAGTTCTAGCACACAAACTTTCCACTACATATTCTCTCACAGGTGCTCCTGTTGTTATGTCCTACCTCACACAATAGAATACTGATCACCAATGTACACTAAACTTACTATACAGACACTGTTCTGGGTGTTGGGTGCACATTCCTGTAACCACTACAGTAAGTCCAATTTACACCATCCCTCCAGATGCAAATCCTACTCCAACCATAGCTACATAGTAAAACCCTATGGCTAAAGACATCACATACTTTGGCTTCAGGACATAGAGAAATCAATCTCAAACCAGTAAGGAAACTTCTTCCCTGATGGCTAGCTTTCACAGTGCTGGAAGGTGCTGTACAGGTTGCTAGGAGAGAAAAGAAAGCAATGGTCTTATCCAGCTCTGGACTCTGCATGCTGCAGTACTGATCTGCCAAGCAAGATGTGCTCACTGGTGCAATAGTGCCATCACTGTTATGGGAGTAACCAACTGCTTTCTAATTGAATTTGAGGCCTGTTTCACAGGAGGGATTTCATACTTGGTACTGCAAACCTTGTCAAAAGTCTATGGCTGGGGAAGTCATAGGCCATAGGGTAGAACCTATTATTGTTATTTTGACAAATGATCCTGTTGTCAAACTGCCATCTAAATATTTATGTTTATATCCATAGACCTGGGCTGCTCTCAACCTTGGTCAGAGAAGCTTCTTTT
Organism: Nannospalax galili; assembly: GCF_000622305.1. Taxonomy (NCBI): domain Eukaryota; kingdom Metazoa; phylum Chordata; class Mammalia; order Rodentia; family Spalacidae; genus Nannospalax; species Nannospalax galili. Next base: position 63,773 of record NW_008354174.1, on the reverse strand, counting down.
GCAGTCAGCAGCAATCAGTGCAGAGAGGTAAAACTGGTCAAAGTGGTAAGAATAAAGAGACCGAGTGCTCCACCACTAATGGGGTATCTTTATCTACCCCACTTCACCCCCAAAGCTTAGGGAACATCACAAAAGAGGAGGTAGAAAACAATGTAAGAGCCAGAGGACGGGACGAAGAACTGTGAAATGCTGTCTTCTGGATGTGACACAGCTGTTGCACCCATGAGCTCATAAAACAGCTGTACCTGTATAAGATCAAGTCAGCCAAAATTCCAGCACAGATGAGGGAGGAACTCAAAAGGCCCTACCCCAAACTGAGGAGCTATTGACAGTTGATAGCTGCTGGGGGAGGAAGAATCATTCTTTGGGTGTTGGACCACTGTTAAGTGGCCATTCTCCAATGGATGCCTCAACACCCATGAACATATGTGAGGAGCACTAACTGGACTCAATGGGTTACTTAAAAAATTAAAAAGAGGACATGAAATTTGGAGGTGGAAGTGTGGGGAGGAGATAAAGGGAGGGAGTTGGGGGGGGAAATGGAAGGTTGATACTATGTTTCATTGTATACATGTATGAAATCCTCAAGGAATTTAAAAAAAAAGATAGAGGAAGAAAACATGATTTCCTCTCATTTAGTCTGCATGGAGCCAGGCATAATGGTATACCACCATAATCCCAGCTAATCAGGAGGTTGAAACAGGAGTTCTTAAGTGTGTGGTTAGCCTAGGTGATGTAACAAGACTGTGTCACACACAAAAAATAATGTGTATAATATTGGTAAGCTAATGGGTACCTAAAATGATCCACAGAGCATTTTAAATTTATAATTATATTTGCTATCCAGATTTTCCTGACAAAATCTAGTCAATGTTCACCAAGTATACATGTAAGGCCCCTGAAAGGCTGTACTAGCTAAAGACCTTCCATGGATTGGCTGCTGTGTAATCTAGCCATGCCTTTGACCCCCTGGGGAGCCCCAAGATACTCATTTATATTGACTTCTTGTCTTTTTAAAAATATTTTTTAAAATTGTATTTATTATTTTTATTTTAAGTGTATGTGTGTATTGCCTGCATGTATGTAAGTGCACCCGTGTCATGCAATGCCCTCAGAGGTCAGAAGAGGCTGTCAGATCCCCTGGGACTGGAGTTATGGACAGTTGTTAGCTGCCATGTGGGTGTTGGGATTTGAACCTGGGTCTTCTGCAAGAACTACCAGTGTTCTTAACTGCTGAGCCATCTCTCCAGCCTTGACTTCTTGTCTTGATGTTGATGCACATTCATATACATATTCCCTATAATGGTTGTTCCTAATGCGTAGTGAGGGAAAAATCAAAGCCGATCTATTAAGCAGTTGCTTTGAAGCCCAGCTATGTTAGAATGTAGTCCGATTGTCCTTAGACTTGTTGATTATTCTAGACTTTTCCTCTTACGATTACATCACCCTTTCATTGAAAAGACAGACATTTTATCTGTGACTCTTGTTTTTTCTTAGTCATTTATGCTAAGAAACACTTAGCATATACTTTTATTATGATTATTAACTCCAAGTCACCCATTAGACACTGTAATTTCCAAATACTGAAACAGCTATGGTCTCTTCTCAGCTAGTTTATAATCACCACAAACTTCTGTGTTGTTACAAGAGGAATGAAGAGCTAACCATGAGAAAATATGTCTGTGGAGAGAATAAGAAACTAAAGTCATGAATCAAGGTTTATAGATTAAACTAAGCAACCTTAACCAATGTCTTCAGCGATCAGAAACAAAGCTGGGGGGCATCTAACCCCCTTTCTACTTCCAAGACTTGCTGGCTCAGCAAAGCTAGGTGCATGAAGTATCTTATTCAGGGATGAAGGACATAGATATGCATCTAGAAATTGTCTGCAGCAGAAAGACCATGGAAATCATTTCATAATAATTAAAACTTAGTTTATGACATTTCAGTACCTAAGTATTCTGAATGTTTTCAATTCACACTTAAGTGAGAGCACTGTGCATCTCCAAAATTTTCCAGAGTTTTACATCTGAAAAGAGTAGTTCCTACTAAAACCCAGGTGTCTAGAGTATCTCTGAATAGTGTCCAAATCGATTTTAAAATACAGCAATTTGCCGGGCGTGGTGGCACAGCTTTTAGTCCCAGCACTTGGGAGGCAGAGGCAGACAGATCTTTGTGAGTTCAAGGCCAGCCTGGTCTACATAGTGAGTTCAGGTCAGCTGGGACTATAGGGGACCCTGTCTCAAAAAAAAAAAAAAAATACAGCCACTTGCTGGGAATGTAGCTCAATGGTACAGTCTTGTCTAGTGTGTATGAGACCCTAGACACTACCCCTAGCATCACAAAGAAAAATCATGTCACACATAATAAGCTTAAAAAAAAAAAAAGGACTGGAGAGATAGCTGAGTGGTCAAGATCACTGATTGCTTTTCCAGGGGACCAAGGTTCAGTTCCCAGTACCCACATGGTAACTAACACCAATTTTTGACTCCAATTCCAGGGGATCCAGGCATGCACGTGGTGCACTTATGTACATGTAGATCAAACACTCATACACATAAAAATGAATAAAAATTTTTTTAAAAATTTGCTATGTCTTAGTGCCATACAAAATATCCAAAGGTGGGTTTATTTTTTAATATTTTATGATTTTTATTTTATATGTATGAATGTATTGCCTGCATGTATGTAAGCACACCTGTGCTGTGCAATACCAGTGGAGGTCAGAAGAGAGTGTCAGATCCCCTAGAACTGGAGTTATGGATGGTTGTCAGCCCCCATGTGAGTGCTGGGAATTGAACCTGGGTCCTCTGCAAGAGCAGCCAGTGCTCTTAAACTGCTGAGCCATCTCTCCAGCCCTTATAGGTGGGGTTAGAAGTACATTGGGTTATGTATTAGTCAGGGTTCTCTAAAGAAACAGAACCAGTAGAATGAATATGTGTGTGTGTGTGTGTGTGTGTGTGTGTGTGTGTGTAGGAATTTACCAGATTAGCTCACAGGATACAGTCTGAGTAGTCCAACAATTGGAGCACCACAGTGGACATGCTGAGAATCCATAGTCACTCACTCCACAAGTCTGGATGTCTCAGTAGTCCCAATCTGGCACTGAAGGACTGATGAATTCCCAAAGATCGGCTAGTGTCAGTCTACAGCATCAAGAGGAACTCACCAGAGAGAGAGAAGGCAAGCAGAAAAAACAAGTGCTCTCGTCTACCATGGCCTTTTATATGGGCGCTGCCATCAGAAGGTAACACCCACATTTAGGGTGTGTCTTCTGGCTTTAGATGATCCAATCAAGAAGATCTCTTTCATTTCAGTTAATCCCAGATCCAATCAAGTTGACACCCAGGATTAGCCATCACAGGTTATGTAGTCATCCTTGGCTACATAATGAATTTGAGGCCAGCCTAGGTTAATCATGGGCTCTTATCTCAAACAACAACAACAACAACAACAACAACAACAAAACCAATAAGAAACAACAGAAAGTGCATGGGTTAGAAGAGGATAGGGAAAGGGCACACTCCAATTGGAAAAACTGGGCTGAGAATGTAGTTCAGTGGTAGAGTGCTTGCCTAACATGTATCAAATCTAGGATTCAATTCCTAGCACTGTAAATATACATATAAACACACACACACATTCACACACACACACACATTCACACACATACACACACATTCACACACACACACACACACTAAACTGCAAAAACACTGCAACCAATATAATCTAAATACCTGCAATTAATGATATATATATTTAAAATATTTTCTTTATTATTTTTATTTTATGTGTATGAGTGTATATCCTGCGTGTATATGAGTGCACCCGTGTCATGCAATGTCTGTGGAGGACAGAAGAGGCTGTCAGATCCCCTGGAACTGGAATTACGGACAGTTGTTAGCTGCCATGTGGGTGCTGGCATTCGAACCTGGGTCTTCTGCAAGAACAGCCAGTGTTCTTAACCACTGAGCCATCTCTCCAACCCCAATTAATGATATATTTTATAAATTTCAACAATTTTGATACATAAATGTCCAAATGTGATATTTTAGAGACTGTAGCCACAATCGAGTTTTTGTTTGTTTTGTTTTAGACAGGGTCTCCCTAGTCCCAGTCTGCCGAGAAGTTACCCCTGGGTGGCCTCAATCTAGCTGAGTTTCACCTGCCTCTGCCTCCCAAGAGCTGGGATTAAAGGCACACTGGTGCTATCATACTGACACCAGAATCTAGGTATTTTTTCTGTTCTACCATCCTGAGAAAGAAGTAAGCTCTTGTTGATAAATTATTATTAAATACATTCTGTTACTCAGACATTGTGGTGTTTCTTGCCCTTCGGGTATGTCTATTTTGTAAAAGGACTGGAAATGTTCCCTTGGGTTTGGCCTTGTGGGTACCCAGAGGAGATTTCAAGAATACTGTGCATGCCATTTTTAACTAACTTCATAAAAGAATAAGAATAAAAAAATGTGATTTATTTTTCTTAGTTTTTACAAAAACTTTATTGAGAATTTCATACATGCATACAAGGTGTTTTGATCAAATCCATGCCTACTCCCTCCCTTCCAACATTCCCCCCTCTGAAGAGGTAACCCTAAAATCTTTTAAGGATTAGATACAAGCTCCCAAATACTTTTGACATTTTTGGCCTTTGGAACAGAGTTATGTTGCTAACAAGCGCAAGGACATTTTGACTTTTAGCCAAGAAACAGGCTACATTTCTTTGGGGTCTTTTTTTTAAAATTCAACAGAGTTTAATTTCAAATGCAATGAATGAAACTTTTAGCAGGTTCGATTTTTAAGAATTATTTATTTAATAACCACATAATTAGAAGAAGCATTTCATGAGAACAGCATTGACATATTTAGCAATTCAACAATTCATATTCAACAATTTCCAGAGCTAAGATGCATCTGTTTCAAAATTGGCTGTAAATTTTTAGGTTTGTAGTTGAATTAATACAGTTATACAATATTGTACTCTGTATAAACCCTTTAAGACATAAAATGAAATGAGGTTTTAAACTTTAAAAAAGATCTCCATTTCATTATTAAAATACAGTTTCATACAGAAATGCTACTAACACTGAGATGTTGGTGCATGTGTCTCTAATCTATATGTATATGATTATTAATAGTCATAATCGTTTGCACTCAGATCCTTGGCACCTGTGTTGTCTATAAAGTCATCGGGTAGATTTCAATGGTAATGTTCATTACCTCTACTAATAAATATGATGTAAACTTTTATTCTTCGTCCTCAAATATAATACAGTTTTTTAAAATTGTTGATTTTTTTGTATGTGTATATCACACAGAACATCTCAAACCATCTGATTCA
>NW_008354174.1:57357-58078 GCF_000622305.1 Nannospalax galili | reverse complement strand
TACAGTCTTTTGTAGATTAATTTTGTACCCTGCCACTTTACTGAACCTGTTAATAATTTCTAGTTGTTTTCTGGGGAAATTTCTGGCATCTCTTAGATATAATATCATATCATCTGCAAAAAGGGATAATTTGATCTCTTCCAATTATTGCTCCTTTAATTTCCTGCTCTTGTCTTAATGCTCTTGCAAGAGTTGGGTTTTGGTCCTTAATCCATTCACTTGGTCTGTGTCTTTTGCCTGGGAAGTTCAGTCCATTAATATTTAAAGTTATTAATGAAAGATGTGTATTGAATCTTATCATTTTTTTGTCTCTGTTTACGTTCTTGATATAGCTGTACTTTTCCACAGTTATAACTTCATTGAATTTCCTTGTCTTAATGCTCTTGCAAGAGTTGGGTTTTGGTCCTTAATCCATTCACTTGGTCTGTGTCTTTTGCCTGGGAAGTTCAGTCCATTAATATTTAAAGTTATTAATGAAAGATGTGTATTGAATCTTATCATTTTTTTGTCTCTGTTTACGTTCTTGATATAGCTGTACTTTTCCACAGTTATAACTTCATTGAATTTCCTCTGCAACCCCTTTGGTATAGTCATTCCTTTCTTCAGCTCTTTGTATTGCTCCCAGAACTCACTGAAGGGCTGGTTTTGTGGACATGAATTCCTTCAGCCTATTTATGTCATGGATGATTTTACTTTCCCCTTCAATTATAATAGAGATTTT
>NW_008354174.1:48237-57326 GCF_000622305.1 Nannospalax galili | reverse complement strand
CTTTGTTCTGTATGTTTAGTGTTTTTACTATGATGTGCCATGGAGAGTTTCTTTTCTGGTCCTGTCTGTTTGATGTTCTATGTGCTTCTTGTATTTGTATGGGCATGTTTTTCTTTAATTTGGGGAAATTTTCTTCCACAATTCTGTTGAAGATCTGGTCCATTGTTTTGGGATTCTTCTCCTTCCTGTATGACTGTGATTCATAAGTTTGGTCTTTTTATGGTGTCACACAATTCCTGCATATTCCATTCTTGTGCTTTCTTAACTTTTTCATAATCTTTGAGTGGTCTAGTTTGTCCAGTTTATTTTCCAGTCTTGATACTGTTTTCCATTTCACTCACCCTATTGGTGAGGCTTTCTCCTGTCATTTCTAATTGGCTTGCTGAGTGTTTCACTTCCTTCTTCATTTCAGCCTGAGTAGTCTTCAATATTTCTAGCTCTTTTCTGAATTCCTTCAGAAGTTTATCCCTATATTCCTTCAGTTCTTTGATTTCTTTGTTTGTGTGTTCTTTAAATTCACTGAATTCTTTTATCATGTTTATAATTGTTCTTTTGAGTTCTATGTCCTGCATTATCCCTAGGGGGTTCTCATTGTACTCCTATATAGTACTATTAGTATTTTGTGGGGATATGTTATTTTGGTTTTTCATGTTATTATTTTTTCTCTGTGATTTTGACATGTGAATTTCTTTTGTAGTTTCTGACTCTTCAAGTTTAGTTCTGCTTCTTTTATTTTTGAGCTTTATGTGTCTTTGTGGTTTACTTTTTGGGTATGAAGAGCTGGTTCGTCTAAGCTTCTGGTTCTCTCTTTTGATTTTATATTGTCGAGGCCGGATTAATTTTGTCTTCAGGAGTTCCGCGGTGGCCCAACTCCAATGTGGATCAGAAGTTTTCACACTTTCTCCTTAGGTCTGGAATCTTCTAAGAATGCTTTTGGCCTCAGGAACTTGGGTGGCACTGACCTGAGACCCTTGCCGTGGCTGCGCAGATGAGTATCAGATGCTCTCAGGCTTTCTCCTAAGGTCTGGATCCCTCCAGGAAAGATTTTGGTCTCAGGAATTTGGCGGTTGGACTGGCCTGGGAGCAGGGGCCAGGAAAGATACTGGTCTCAGGTAGCTGGTGGTGGTGACACTCAGAGAAGCAAAGGAAGATGGGGGTGGGAAGAGGCCCCAAAGGCTCCTGGGGACTGCACTGAGGAACTGGGTTGATCTGGATGCAAAGGATCAGGAAGCCAAAAGGTTAGCAGCAGAGTCCAGGAAAAAGGCTGTCGATTGTGTAGCCCAGGGAAGCAGAGGGAGGTGAGGGTGGGACCAGGCCCAGAGGGCTCCTGGGGTCCTCGAGAAGGAAATGGGTTGGTCTGGATGCAAAGGATCAGGACGCAGTGGTGGTTCCCCAGTGTCTGGGGCGCCAAGACAAGGAATGGGACAGGACCCAGGCTAGGAGGAGAGATGGGCAGGGGAGTTGGGATGGTGAATGAGGCATTGGGAGTCAAGGTGCAGACCAGGCCCAGTGGGCTCCCAGGGACCTAGAGAAGGACCTGGGTCCATATTCTTTGGGGTCTTTTTACCCTGTTAGCCAATTCCTACCTCCTATTCTTATCACACCATCCTCCAAAGAGGTTACCCAAATTGCCAATAAGGAACTGGGATGCAGACCACTCTGGATTCTTCCATGCTGAACAGGGATGCAGGGTGAGGCAAATGGAGTACCCCTTTAGTGGTTCTATCTAAAAGACTCCCAAATTGCATAACTCTTGTCTCTAAGGGGAAAAGAAAGTCCTTGAATCATGAATGGGAGATGTGAAGGAGAAGTAAAGGCAAGAGTAATTAGCATTACAAGTTCTAGACAGGGAACTAGAAAAAAGTCAGAATAGGGCAATTTTTAAGTGTTCATTTGAGAGTCCATTGGAGTTTCTTGACATGGGCTTCCAAAAGGATCCCTCCATTGGGTTGTTCCTCATTTTTCTTTTGTCTTCCAAGGCTGGACTAGTTGGCTGGGAAGAGTGGCTGGATACTCAGGTGAGGGTCCAGTGACCCTGCTTGGCACTCCTTTAATGAATGAGCGCAATCATCAAAAAGCCCAATTGTCACTATGTTTAGTGATCAGGTTCAGCCAAAGTCATGATGATGGTAGTTATATCATGCAGAAGGGACTGCTGTATAGCATCATCTTATTAAAAGGACCTAGAATTTAAAAGGATTTGGTGCTAGGAGCCACATATGAGGGAGAACATACATCATTTGTTTTTCTGAGTCTGTGTTACTTAGTATAACAGCGTCTAGTTCCATTCATTTACCAGAAAATTTCATGATTTTATCTTTCTTTACTGCTCAGTAGAACTCCATCATGCAAATGAACCCCATTTTCATTATCCACTTGTCAGTTCAGGGATATTTAGGCTGTTTCCATCTTTTAGCTATTGCAAAAAGAGCAGCAACAAACATGGATATACGAGTGTTTCTGCAATAGAATGAGTTCCTTGGGTATATGCCAAGGAGTGGTATAACTGGGTCAAATGGTAAGTTCATTTGTAGTTTTTTAAGAGTTCTCCACACTGCTTTCCATAGGGCCTGAACCAGTTTGCACCCGCACCAGCAGTGGATGAGTGTTCCCCTTTCCCCACATCACCTCCAACATTTAGTATCATTTGTTTTCTTGATCTTAGCCAGTCTGACTGGGGTAAGGTGAAATCTTAAAGTATCTTTATTTCTTCTTTTGAGAACTCTCTGTTTAGATCTTTAGCTCATCTTCTAATTGGGTCATTTGTTTTCTTGATTCTTTGTTTTTTGAGTTCCATATTCTGGATGTTAAACCTCTATCAGATGTGTCACTGGTGAACATTTTTTCCCATTCTGTGGGTTTTCTCTTCACTTTTTTGATTGTTTCTTTTGCTATACAGAAGCTTTTTCATTTAATGAGGTCCCACTTATTGATTTCTGACCTTAATTCCTGAGCAACTTCTGTCTGATTTAGAAAATCCTTTCCTGCACCTATATCCTGTAAGTTACCATCAATATTTTCTTCTAATAGTTTCAGGGTTTCCAGTTTCACATTGAGGTTTTTGATCCATTTGGAGTGACTTTGTGCAAGGTGAAAGATAAGGATCCAGTTTCATTCTTCTACAGGTGGAGATCCAGTTTTGCCAGCACCATTTGTTGAAGATGCTTTCTTTCCTCCATTGTGTTTCTTGGCACCTTTGCAAAATATCACATGGCTGAAATTGCATGTATTCATGTTTGGATCTTCAGTGATGTTCCATTGATCTGTGTGTCTATTTTTGTGCCAGTACCATGTTGTTTTTATGACTATGGCGCTGTAGTATACTTTGAGATCCAGTATATTAATCCCTCCAGTGTTGCTCTTTGTGATCAGGGTTGCTTTGGCTATCTGGGGTCTTTTGTGCTTCCATATGAATTTAAGGATGGATTTTTCTAATTCTGTGAAGTATGTCATGGAGATTTTGATTGGGATTGCGTTGAATCTATATATTGCTTTTGGTAGGATGGTCATTTTAACAGTATTAAGTCTTCCAATCTATGAACATGGCAGGTCCATCTCCTTGTGTCTTCCTCAATCTCTTTAACGATTTTAAATTTCCATTGCTGAGATCTTTGGTGTCTTTGCTCAGATTTTTTCACAATGTTTTAATTTTTTGGAGCAATTGTGAGTGGGAGCATTTCCTGTATTCTTTCTCCAATTTCTTGTTATTGGTATATAGAAAGGCTACTGATTTTTGTAGATTGATTTTATAACCTGCCACTATACTGAAAGTGTTGATCAGTTCTAGGAGTTTTCTGGTGGAACTTTTGGAATCTCTTAGGTATAGTATATCATCTGCAAAAAGTGATAGGTTGATCTCTTCTTTCCCAATTGCTACTCTTTTAATTTCTTTCTCCTGTGTTATTGCTCTAGCAAGAGTTTCAAGCACTATGTTGAAAAGGAGTGGAGATAGCGGGCAGCCTTGTCTGGTTCCTGATTTCAATGGGAATGATTCCAGTTTTTCTCCATTTAGAATGATGTTGGCTGTGGGTTTGTTGTATATAGCTTTAATTATGTTGAGATATGTTCCCTCTAGTCCAATTCCCTCTAGGACTTTGAACATAAATGCATGCTGAACTTTGTCAAAAGCTTTTTATACATCTATTGAGATGACAATGTAGTTTTTGTCTTTGAGTCCATTTATATGATTAATGACATTTATTGGCTTGCATTTATTGAACCATCCCTGCATCTCTGGGTTAATGCCTACTTGATCATGGTGAATGATCTTTTAGATATGTGTCTGTATGTGGTTTACAAGTATTTTGTTGAGAATTTTTGCATCTATGTTCATTCAGGATATGGTTCTATAGTTTTCTTTTTTGATTGTGTCTTTATCCTGTTTGGGTATTTGACTAGGGCTTCATCCAGTGTTGATTTTGAGCTTTATTGCTTTGTGGTCCGATAGAATGCATGGAATTATTTCAATATTTTTGTATTTGTTGAGGTTTGTTTTGTGGCCCAGTATGTGGTCAATTTTTGAAAAAGTTCCATGAGGTGCTGAGTAGAAAGTGTATTCTTTGGTGTTTGGGTGGAATAATAAAAAGATGTCTGTTAGGTTCATTTGATGTATGATATCATTTAATTCAGACTTCTCTCTGTTTATTCCTTGTCCAGTTGATCTGTCTAAGGGTATTGAAGTCCCCTACTATTAATGAGTTGGTGTTAATCTGTGTCTTAAAGTCCTGTTGTGTTGTTTTTATGAATTTGGGTGCACCAGAATTTGGTACATGTATGTTAAGGATTGTAATATCTTCTTGATTGTAGTATTTTCTTAAAACTGACTTCAGTATTTTCATTTCTTTCTATTGGGTCAGTCTTGTGACATAAAGACTAGAGCAGTACCTGGGCTGTGCAGGTATATCAAGAAACATTAGGAAGAGGAAGAGTCAGAAAGGTCTATAGAACAAGAAGGAAGTTTAGGAGGGTGCTGATTTGAAGCCCTTTACTGGTAGAAAATCCACATACAGCTTCCAGGATTCAGTTACTCCCAAACCCAATGTCAGTAAAGAGATCCTCTCATGGGTCAGTCTATCTTTCTGTGTTAATTGTTCCCCTGATATCTACATTAGTGACAGTCAAAAGTGTGGCTGGGGTAGCACAAATTCATTATGACCATTGACTAAAGAAACTGGATGCCTGTCTCTCACTGATAAGGACTCAGTGGTGTCACTGAGTCTGAATTGTCAATGACACGGTCCTTAGTTCCTCAATCTACTGAGTCATTGGGGACTTCATTTGTAGTCAGTAACATTCTGTGGAAGTTCTCTGTGTAGGGCAGAGGAAGATCCTCACTCTGAGTTAGTTTAGGTTATGACACTTGATACTCAGAGAACTCATGACCTGTGAAAGATTGGTATCTCTGACTGTTCCTTGGTGAAAGTTTCAAAAAATAGTAAGGTAAAAGCACTGGAAAGTATGTGAAAGTCAGTGGGTCAGAGATACGAGTAGACATCAAAATGCATTAAGGGAGACCTATGAAAGGCTATCAGAGTAATACAATCAGACTTTGAGGAAATCAGATGGTTCCCACCATCGTGCACCATTTAATTTACTGCTGATGAAGTTTTGACTTGAGTTGAAGGTAGCATCAACTTTAACCACCAATGTGGGTTCTGAGATGCTCAACAATTCCATGCCTTCTTAAAATTTTTTCAGAGGATACTAGTCATTGGATGCTCTTCATTTTCAATGAACTGAAAATGTAATAATTTATTAGCATATATTAACTGTACAGAGTAATGGATTTTATATTTATCCTCTCTACTGTTTCTTACTTCCCCCTTCCTTTTTCCCCTTCCATTTTGAAAGGAGCTCAGGTTTTGCTGTCAGTTAGTAGGTAACTGGTAGTAACACCTTTTTATTACTTATTTTGAAAGGTGAGACTAAAAGACATTGTTTGTGCCTATAGTTGCTTATCTCAAATTCAAAACCTGTAGAAAACACAGGGCATGGGATTGACCTAACCAGCTACATTCTCTGCTGAAAGCTTACGACAAGCCATGGGTGAACTTTTACAGAGCCTGCTGCCTCTTAAGCAGCCTAAAAGTCTAGGAAGGCAGTGTTGCTCAGTTTCAGACATTCACAAAATCTTTCAAGCAGTAGCAGCAACAATTCAAATAGAGACATCAATTTCTTGCACTGGCAGGAGTGAATAGGAAAGGGAAAAACTGCAGGGAGCTCAGGGGTCATAGTCAGGAGAAACGTGTGGAAGGGACAAGTAACCAGAACAGAATAGCTGTCCTTCAGGCTTGTCTCTAGGCTAAGCACAATCTCCTTCTCTAGGACCTAGCACAAGAAATGCTTTCTCTCTTTCAATGCAGTTGTGACCACTTATTTGCACAGCTTCATGGGAACTTAACAATAACACTCCTGAGTTTAATGAGGAGTGTGGTTTCTTGTGAGCAAAACATACATGTGTTTCCAGTGCTGTGACTTTGTTTTTATAGCTATAAAACCCACCTTAATAGTAGAACTCTACTTTAAAATTTTTGAATGTTTTAATACCTTCCATCAATGTAGGGTATCATCTAAGGATAAAGAAGAATTTCAAATAATTCTATTATGAATTTTCTGATAAATTATGGTATTGACATTAAATATTGATATGAGAAATCCTAGCTATAGATTCAGCACTGTCTGTATTATATAGTCATTTTTTTTCTATCCTGAAGTACACATCAGGGTGACTTAGACTTGCTTTTCTGAGCACATTTAGTACTCACTATTTGAATTAATTGAATTTACTATTTGATGCCTAAATTCTATTCTCTCTGTGTGTGTGTGTGTGTGTGTGTGTGTGTGTGTGTGTGTACTGGTCTCATGCAATTTAAATAATAATTTAGTTTTTTTTAATTTTTACTGAATTTTTGTATACTTCATATATAAAACCATCTTTATACTCCTTTCCCCTTTGGTGCCCTCTCATAGCCCCCCTCCCCCATTGGAGTTCATACATTCTGTCATTTGTATTAAGGTCTATTCTGTAAAGTTAGTGTCCCAAGATGTCCTTCAGTGCAAGGTCATCCACTAGGGTTTAGTCAGCCTATCTAGAGTCTCCCTCCAAGAAGATCGGCTCTTCCTCACCCAAGAGTAATCAGCCACCAATAATTCTTCGACTAAGATTGGGGCTTGCTGTTCATGCTTGATTTTTGTCTGCCTAAATTTACATGGGTCTTGTGCATGCTGATACCATTGCTGTAGGTTTGTATGAGAAGGGTCACAGGCACCTGTAGGATCATTTCCATATGGTCATGCACCTCCTCCCTGGCTCTTACAATCTTTCTGACCCGTCTTCTGATATGGTCCCTGAGCCCGGGGTGGATGGACCTCAATATAGGAATCCTGTCAAAGGACCCACACTCTGCCAACTCTTATTCTCTGCGTTTTGGCCATTTGTGGCCTTTTGTGTTCCTCGACCTCTGTTGCATGAGGGAGCTTCATTGATGAGAATTGAAAGATGCGTTAGTGTTCTCTTTATCCCTCGTTCTATGTTCCATGAGTCTTAGGTGTTGAGGTTGCGTCCTAGATGTGCTACTTAGGCTTGGGCAATTCACAGAGAATCTCTGTATGTAACCAGTGATGTGACTCTGTAATAATCTCTATTGAAATAGAAGCTATTCTGATAGGTGGTGACTGGAATACTTGTCTGTAAATTTAAGGATCCATATTTTTCACATAGTAAGAAATTACATGAGTTTAGGGATATGAGCCCCTTGCCATTTTCTCTAAGCTCTATAACCTCTCCAGCTATGTGTATTTGGCTAGGTTTACAGTGCCACACATGAGTTTCCTCCCATTGAGTGGGCTTTAAGTCCAATTGGGTAGCTGTTGATTACCCCCAAGATAAAAGTGCCACTACTGCACCAATGTCATTTACTGTGCTGATCACTGAAGTGGTTTTTAGGGCTTGAAAACACATTTGGACCATTGATTGATGTTTTCCCTTGCAAGCTTGCATAGTGTTCTCCAAAGCTATGAGAGCCAGCTTTCAGGGGAGGTGGCTTCCAGGTCAGTTCCAGTTCCACTGTTCCAAATCCTGAGTCCAAAATATGTCCTGTCTTGAGAAATAGGGTCTTACCTTCAATTTCTGGGAGGAAATCATGACTGCGGCATTAGCCTGTGTAATTTTGGGAATCTCTAGGACTACCCTGGTCAACAACTCAAAGGAAGGTTTCTCCTGTCTGGCACTGTATCTTGTTATATAGTCTTTAGCTATACTCACAGACTCATGTAGGGATATTGTATGTGTAACTTTTCAGTAGGTTTTTGGACTAATATGATTCTCTCTGTTTTTTTTTTTATACTAGCTAGGCACTATTTATGTCTCATCTTTCTCTCCCTGTCTTATCCTCCCTCCCCACCCTCCCCATTTAAAGTGTCCCCATTTTCCCCATTCCTCCCTTGATACTTTTTGTATGATACAGTCCCATTTTTTTGAGCTCCTTCTTCCCCTTTGATTCTTTGTATAGCCCTCCTTCCTCTTCCCTTTAACTACCCCCTTTTACACATTTCTCCCTTAGTAACACTGGCCTCCTACTATTCTTCTCTCTCAGGTTCCTTTTTTCCTTTTACCTCCCTGGTTTCCTTCCATTTTCCTGGTTCCTGCAGTCACATCAGGATATGCACTCACTTATAAGGAATTGGTGCTAAGATCCACAAATGAGGGAAAACATACAGCTTTTTTTTTCTGAGTCTGTGTTCACTTAGTATAACAGTTTGTAATCCATCCATTTACCTGAAAATTTCATTATTTCATCCTTCTTTACTGCTAAGTAGAACTCCATTGTGTAAATGAGCCACATATTCATTAGTCACTCATCAGTTGAGGGGCGCTTAGGTTTCTTCCATCTCTTAGCTATTGTGAAAAGAGAAGCAACACACATGGTTGTACAAGTATCTCTGCAATAAGATAAGCCCTTTGGGTATATGACAAGGAATGCTATAACCAGAGCATATGATAGGCTCATTTTTAGTTTTTTTTTTCATTTTTAAAAATGATTTATTTAATAACAACATACTTAGAAGAAGATATCATTACAACACAATTG
>NW_008354174.1:15592-48158 GCF_000622305.1 Nannospalax galili | reverse complement strand
TAAAAAAGATCTCCATTTCATTATTAAAATACAGTTTCATACAGAAAAATTCATTTTAATACAATTGACACTAAGATGCGCATGCATTTCTAATATCTATATATTTGATTATTACTAGTTACATTTGGTTACTTTCTGAGCTTCTAGGCATCTGAGCATGGATATAAAGTCATCAGGTAGATTTCAATGGTAATGTTTTTCACATCTACTAATTATTGTCTCTACACTGCTTTCCATAGGGGTTGAACAAGTTTGCAGTCCCACCAGGAGTGAATGAGCGAAGCCTTTCTCCACATCCTTGCCATCATTTGTTCTCTTAATCTTAGCCAGTCTGACTGGGGTAAGGTGAAACCTTAAAGTGGTTTTAATTTGCATTTCCCTAATTACTAATGGCCCTGAACACTTTTAAAGATGTTTCTTAGCCATTTTTATTTCTTCCTTTGAGAACTCTCTATTTAGATCTTTAGTCCATCTTGTAGTTAGGTCATTTGTTTTTTTGATTCTTTGTTTTTTTGAGTTCTTTATATATCCTGGATGTTAAACCTCTGTCAGATATGTCACTGGTGAAGATTTTTCCCACTCTGTGGGTTTTCTCTTCACTTTCTTGGTTGTTTCTTTTGCTGTACAGAAGCTTTATATTTTAATGATGTCCCACTTGTTAATTGTTGACCTTCATTCCTGAGCCACTGGTATCCAATTTAGAAAGTCCTTTCCTACACCTATGTCTTGTAGGTTACTGCCAATGTTTCCTTCTAATATTTTCAGAGTTTTGAGTTTCACATTGAGGTCTTTGATCCATTTGGAGTTGAGTTTTGTGCAAGGTGAAAGATAAGGATCTAGTTTCATTCTTCTACAGGTGGAGATCCAGTTTTGCCAGCACCATTTGTTGAAGATGCTGTCTTTCTTCCATTCTGTGTTCTTGGCACCTTTGTCAAATATCAGGTGGCTGAAATTGCATGTACTCATGTTTGCGTCTTCAATGATGTTCCATTGATTTATGTATCTATTTTTGTGCCAGCACCATGCTGTTTTTATGACTATAGCTCTGTAGTATATTTGAGATCTGGTGTAGTAATCCCCCCAGTGTTGCTCTTTGTGCTTAGGGTTGCTTTGGCTATTCGGGGTCTTTTGAGCTTCCATATGAATTTAAGGATTTTTTTTCTATTTCTATGAGTATGTCATGGGAATTTTTACTGGGATTGCATTGAGTCTATATATTGCTTTTGGTGGGATGGCCATTTTCACAATAGTAATTCTTCCAACTCATGAGCATGGGAGGTCCTTCCATCTTCTGGTGTCTTCTTCAATCTTTTTCTTTAAATATTTAAAATTTTCATTGCAGAGATCTTTGATATCTTTGGTCAGGTTTATTCCAAGATATTTTATTTCATTTTGTTGAGGCTATTGTGAATGGGAGGGTTTTACTTTACCCTTTCTCCATTTGCTTGTTATTGGTGTATAGAAAGGCTACTGATTTTTGTAGATTAATTTTGTAGCCTGCCACTTTACTGAACGTGTTGATCGGTTCTATTAGTTTTCTGGTGTAATTTTTGGGATCTCTTAGGTATATTATCAAATCACTCCCCCCGCAAAAGGTGACCTCTTCTTTTCCAATTAATATGCCTTTAATTTCCTTCTCTTGTCCTATTGCTCTAGCAAGAGTTTCAAGCACTATATTGAAAAGGAGTGGTGATGGTGGACATCCTTGTCTAGTTCCTGATTTTAATGGGAATGCTTCCAGTTTTTTTCCATTTAGAATGATGTTGGCTGCGATTTGTTGTATATATGTTTAATTATACAACAAATATAAACATTAACGATATGTTGTATATATCTTTAATTGTGTTGAGGTATGTTTCCTCCAGTCCAGTTGCCTTTAGAACTTTTATCATGAATGCATGCTGAATTTTGTCAAAATACTTTTCTGCATCTCTTGAGATGGAGATGTGGCTTTTGTCTCTGAGTCCATTTATATGATTTATGATGTTTATTGACTTGCATATATTGGACCATCCCTGCATCTGTGAAATAAAGCTCAATTGATCATGGTGAATGATCTTTTTGATGTACATCTGTATGCAGTTTGAAAGTATTTTGTTGAGAATTTTTGCATCTATGTTCAATGAGGATTGGATCTATAGTTTTCTTTTTTGACTGTGTCTTTACTTGGTTTTGGTATTAGAGTGATGCTGGCTTCATAGAAGGAATTTGGGAGTTCTTCCTTTGTTTCTATCATTTTGAATAATCTAAGTAGTATTGGTTGGAGGCCTTCTTTAAATGTCTGGTAGAATTCTGCTGTGAATCCATCTGGGCCTGGGCTTTTTTTTAGTTGGGAGGTTTTGTATTAATGTTTCAACTTCTTTATATGTTATGGGTCTGTTTAAACTGTTGATCTCTTCTTGGTTTAACTTTGGTGGTTCCGATGATTTTAGATATCCAACCATTTTTTTTAGGTTTTCAAATTTAATAGAGTATAGGTTTTTAAGGTATGCCTTTATAATGTTCTGGTTCTTTTGGGTGTCCGTTTTGATGTTTCCCTTTCATCTCTGATTTTGTTGATTTGGAGTTGCTCTTTCTTTCTTTTGGTTAACTGGGCTAAGGGTGTGTCTATCTTATCTTTTCAAAGAACCAGGTCTTAGATTCATTGATTCTTTCTATTGTTTTCTTTCTTTATATTTCATTCATTTCTGCTCTGATTTTTGTCACTTCTTCTCTTCTGCTGGGTTTGGGTTTCATTTGTTCTTGCCTTTCCACAGTCTTGAGTTGCAATGTTAAGTCATTTATTTGTGCTCTTTCTGATTTTTTAATGTAGGCACTTAGAGCTATAAACTTCCCTCTTAGGGCTACTTTTAAAATGTCCCAGAGGTTTTGTTGTGTTGCATTGTCCTTTTTGTTTAATTCTGGGGATACTTTTATTTCTTTCTTAATTTCTCCTTTGACCCATTCATCATTAAGGAGTGTGTTGACTCACTCATCATTAAGGAGTGTGTGTAGTTAATAGGGCTTCTTCTGTTGTTGATTTTAATCTTTATTGTGTTGTGGTCTGATAGAATGCATAGAATTGTTTCAATTTTTTGTATCTGTTGGTGTTTGTTTTGTGCCCCAGTATGTTATTCGTTTTTGAGAAAGTTCCATGGGGCGCTGAATAGAAGGTATATTCTTTGGTGCTTGGGTGGACTATTTGGTAGATGCCTGTTAGGTCCATTTGATGTATGGTGTTTAATTCAGATGCCTCTCTGTTTATTCTTTTTCTGATTGACCTATGTATTGGATACAATGGAATATTGAAGTCCCCTACTATTATTGAGTTGGGGTTAATCTGTGTCTTAAAGTCCTGTAATGTTTTTTTTTTTTTAATTTGAGTGCACCAGACTTTGGTGCATATATGTTCATGATTGCAATATCTTCTTGGTAAATTATCCCTTTGATCAGAATGAAGCAATCCTCTTTATCTCTTCTGATTAGTTTTAGTTTGAAGTCTATTTTGTCAGATATTAGAATTGCAATCCCTGCTTGTTTCTTAATGCCATTTCCTTAGAATATCCTTTTCCATCCTTTCACCTTAAGGTAGTGCCCATCCTTGAAGGTGAGATGGCTTTCTTGCAGATAACAAAAGGATGGATTTTGTTTCTTAATCCATTCAATTAGCCTGTGTTTTTTGACTAGAGAGTTCAGTCCATTGATATTTAAAGTTATTATTGAAAGATATGTATTGGCTGCCATCATCTTGATTACTGTTTGCATTCTTTGTCTAATTTTGTGTTTTTACAATTATACCTTCATTTAGCTTCTTTCTGTTGCCCTGGGGTATAGTTGTTCCTTTCTCCATTTTTTTGTATCAGTTCAAGTATTCTTTGAAGGGTTGATTTTGTGGCCATGTATTCTTTCAGCCTATTCGTGTCATGGAAGATTTTCTTTTCCTCTTGAACTATAGTTGACATTTTTGCTGGGTAAAGTGTTCTGGGTTGGCATCTATGGTCATTTAGAACTGGAAATACCTTGGTCCAGGCTCTTCTGGCTTTCATCATTTGCACTGAAAAGTCAGCTGTAATTCTGATCAGTTTTCCTTTATATATGAGTTGTTTTCTTTTTGAAGCTTTCAGTATTCTCTCTTTGTTCTGTACATTTAGTGTTTTTACTTTGATATGCTGTGAGGAGTCTTTTTTCTTGTCCTGTTCATTTGGTGTTCTATGTGCTTCTTCTATTTGTATGGGGATGTTTTTCCTTAATTTTGGGAAATTTTCTTCTACAATTCTCTTTAAGATCTGGTCAATACCGTTAACTTGAAATTCTTCTCCTTCCTCTATGCCTATGATGTGTAGATTTGGTCTTTTCATGATGTCCTACATCTCCTGCATATTTTTAAAAACACATTCCTGTGTTTTAAAAAGTTTTTTCATAATCTTTGCTTGAGTGGTCCAATTCTTCAACTCACCACCACACAGAGACCAGATCCAGGCACTCTCGGGTGATCTGCTGAGGTCTGAGCCCCTACCCTACCATAGGGCAGATAGGTCTACCCCTAGTGAAGTTGGAGGGACCACACGTAATCCCAATTAGGGAGTTAGACATGGCCCAATTTGGGGAAGCTCACCACAATGCAGAAGCCAGATCTGGGCACTCTCAGGCAGTCTGGTGAGGTCTCAACCCCTAAACCTTGTGGAGGCCAGATGAGGCACTCTGAGGCCATCTCTAAATTTCATTCTTAATCACTTTCTGTTCTGATTTTTTGATGAAAGACCCATTGTGGCAAATTCTCCTTTAAATTAAAAAAGTCAATGCACTGTGGTTCTATTTCTGTGAAGCTAAGGCAATACTAATCTCAGTTTATTGTAATAGTGTTTTCCTGGTAGGTAGAGAATCAACCGAAAATGGATATGAGGGAGTTATCTGGTAAAATAGAATTGCCTATGTCATGACAGAGATATGACATACACCAGTGTACTTATTTATCAAATTTAAATAGCTAATATTTGTGCATTTCAAGGTATATTAATGCTATCTAAAATTATATTAACCATCACCATAATTTTCATTGTCACCATTGAATGAGACTAGGAGACTATACAGAGTAATAGATACAGATACCTCTATCATCTGTCATCTATCATCTGTCATCTATGCATCTATCTATCTGCCTATCATCTATCATCTATCATCTGTCATCTATGTATCTATCTATCTGCCTATCATCTATCATCTATCATCTATGTATCTATCTATCTGCGATAGAGAGAGAGAGAGAGAGAGAGAGGGAGTTATAGTTGAGACAGGTGATGTAAGAATGACAGAGTCATTGAATAGTCATCAAAGCCCAGTAGTGTTGTAAGTAAATCTGAAGTTGAGCATGATGGCTTTTAATCCCAGCACTCAGGAGACAGAGGCAGGTAGAGCTCTGTGAGAGCGAGGACAGCCTGATCTACATAGCAAGTCCCAGCCCAGCTAGGGCTACAGGAAGGCCCTGTCTCAAAAAACCTAAGTAAAATAAAACTAATCTTTATAATAGAAACTACTGTGAATACTTACTACTGAAAAATTGTAAAGAAACAGATAAATTCCCAAGTACCCACAACACTTACTCATATAGAAATAGAAAATCTGAACAAGCCAATGATGAGTAAGTAGATTGAATTAATAACAAAAAGCATTCATCAAAGAAAAAATCTCAGGACTCAACCACTTCACTGGTATATTACACTAAAACCTTAAAGAATGATTAATGCCAATTCTTTTCAAGTATTTTTTAATGAGGAAGAGTACTAGTCAAATTTATTTTATAAGGTGAGCATTATTCCAATTCAGGAAGTAGACAAGAACAGTCCAAGTGAAGAAAATTACACTAAATTATGTTAACTCACAATGAACAGAGTCACAAGACTCCTTAACAACATACTAGCAAAACAAATTCAATAGCACATTAAAAGAATTGTACATCACAACAGACCCATGATAGTTGCTTTTCTTGTCACTGTGACCAAATATGTGACAAGAAGAAACTTAGGGGAGGAAAGATATTTTTGTTCATAGTCTGAGAGGATACAGTCTACCATGGCAGCTTTCATAGTGGGGGAAGCCTGTGGCTGGGACACCTCATATTTTGGGGGACTAGGTAATGGAAAGCTCAGGCTGGAAGCAGAGCCAGTCTATAATTCTACTTTTTAAACAAGTTTTATGTGGGTCTGAAGAGATGGCTCAGTGGTTAAAAGCACTAGCTGCTCTTGCAGAGGACCCAGGTTCAGTTCCCAGTACCCACACTACAGCTAACAACCATCTATAATTCCAGTTCCAGGGGATCTGATGCCCTCTACAGGCATTGCATGACACAAGTGGATTTATATACATACAGGCAAGATATTCACACACATAAAATAAAAATAATAAAATTTAAAAAAATTATGTGTATGAGGCCAGGCACGGTGGTATACGCCTTTAGTCCCAGCACTCGGGAGGCAGAGGCAGGTGGATTGTTGTGAGTTCAAGGCCAGCCTGGCCTACATAGTGAGTTTAGGTCAACTGGGACTACAGGGATACCCTGTCTCAAAAAGACAAAAAAAAATATGTGTATGAGTGTTTTGCCTGCATATATGTAGGTATACCACCTGCTTGCAATGCCTGAGGAAACCAGAAGACAGCATTGGATCACCTAGAACTGGAATTAATGGATGGTTGTAAGCTGCCATGTGAGTACTACAAACTGCCTTAAGCAGCCAGGACTCTTAACTGCTGAGCCATCTCTCAAGTTCCAGTCTATAATTCTTAAAGCATGCTTCTATAGTCCTATATCTCCCAGCTAAACTCCATGTCCAAAAGGTTCTACAACTGATAGAATAGTATGAAGAAGTCACTTACAGCCAAGTAACTTTTGACAAAGATGCTAAGAATACTCATGTGGTCAAGAATAATCTTTTTAAAAAATAGGTCTGGGAAAACTTTCAACCATATAGGAAAATGAAACTAGTCCCCTATCTCATATTAAAAGGAACTCAAGGGGCTGGTGGGTGACTCAGTAGGTAAAGGCATTTGCCTCCAAGCCTGTTGACCTGGGTTTGATCCCTGGAAACCACATGGTAAAGGGAAGGAATCAACTCCCGTAGGTTGTCCTCCCATGAAAATGTTTTTTTTTTTTTCTTAAATTCCAATAGATTAAAAACTTGAATGTAAGACCTGAGCAATGATATACGAAGATTTATTAGAAGAAAACAGGGAAATGCTGTGTAACGATTCTAGGCAAGGATGAAGAAGATGATGATGGTGATGACAATGACAATGATGACTACAATGATGAGAATGACAGTTTTGACAATAATGCAAAAAACATAGACAAAAAAGAAAAGATAGACAATGAGATTACATCAAACTAAAAAGTCTTTGCATAGTCAATATTGGAGACTGCTGATTTACCTGAACTGAGTTGGAGATAACGCTTTACCTGAATTCTGGTGAAAGCATGCTTGACCACGTGCAGCAGTGCTTTCAGTAAAGAATGTCTACTTTGATAAAGGCTTCACAGGCTTGTGTGCTGAGTCAGACAAAGGAATCCAGTTCCCCCACCCCAAATTATCCAAGGAAATAACACTCTGACCTCTGGTCACAATGTTGTCATGCTGAGCTAGCTTCATTATGGTAAACAGATTCTTTGCTCCAAATAACATACCTAGAAGTTTTGAGGACGTTTTCTCAAGACTGACTACACTGAGTAAAGGTCATATTGCTGGCCCTGCTTATGCAGGTTAAAGCTATAAATACACAGTTAACAGGTGCTCTCAGAGCCTCAGTTCCTCAGTAGAGAGCCTCCTGATTCCCAATTATTGAGATTCTAATTAAGTATTGTCTTTACTTCACACTGTGCAGTCTCTGAGAATTCTCTGAACCCATGCCACACTGGACATAGCAGCCAAGGAAATAATCAACAGAATAATGTACAGAATGGGGGGAAATATTTGTGAGGAATTCATCTGATAAGGGTCAGTAGTAAGAACATACATAGAGAACCCAAAAACTCAACCATGAAAATAACCCATGATAAAACCTTATCTATTTATTTTTATTTTATGTGCACGAGTGTTTTTCCAGCATGTATGTAAGTGCACCTATGCATGCAATGCCTGTGAGGTCAGAAAGAGGTGTCAGAGCCTTTAGACCTGGAGTTACAAACGGTTGTTAGCCACCACATGGGTGCTAGGAACCAAACCTAGGTCCTCTGCAAGAGCAGTCAGTGCTCTCAACCACTGACCCATCTCTGTAGCCCCCAATTTTTAACATACACAAATGGATTTAAATAGCTATTTCTTAAAAGAAGACATAGACAATGAATACATGGAAAACTGTTCAACATTCCTAGTTACCAGAGAAATACAGATCAAAACCACAATATAATATTTCAGTTAGGAAGGCTACAACCAAAGAGGAAAAATGACCAATAGTAGTGAGGAGGTCCAGCAGCAGCAGGGGCACTCATTCACAGCAAGAGCCACGCAAGGTATTGCAGCCATTTCATTGCAGAGACACTTGGGCAATTTCTCTCCTGGGAAGGGATAGGGTAAAGATCCTGGAGATCCTGGAATCTATTCTGAGATCCTGAACTGAGACCTATGCTCTTTTAGGAAAAAAAGAGGAGAAAGAGAAAGATATATTGTAGGGTTGACTGTTTGAATCATCTTCTAATCATTTTGGAGAGGGAGGGATTCCTCGCTTAGGGTTATATAGATGGTAAACATATGCATACTTACAGTGGGCAGATAAGAGACAGCAGCTTATGAAGAAAAGGATTGGAGCATGAGCCTTGCAGGTCGTACAGGGTCACACAGGATTGGTGGATGTGAAAAGACTGAATAAGCAGAGGTGATGTGAGGCAGTTCAGTGTCAAGAATGTGCATGACCTCTGGTTGCCATGAGAGTATGTGATTGGTTTATATGACTACTTCAGTGGGCTGGCAGAGAGTTGAAACTCACTACTATAGGATATGTAGGAATGGAGCCCGATTCTCTTGAACAAGGGGCATTTGGCTGGGGGAATATCTATAGTAGTAGGGAAGGTAACTTGTAGCCAGGCCATTTGAGGCCCTTCCAAATTGACCTGGTGTCAAGGCAGCACATAACATTGGACATTAATTTTAAGCCTTAGACCCAAGTTGTCCCCTTGATGACTTGATATCAGTTTAAACCTTGGTAATGATTGATGCTCTCAGGGTAGAGCACTGCCTCATTGAAAAGTGTAATGGGCATTTGATACATGGAAGGACAGGCCCACAGTTGTTATGATGACTTCTGGGGTTTACAAACTTGTGGAAAGCTACTTGCTGCATTTGGTGGGGATCAACCAATAGAGAACATTTGTGGTTTTCAGAATTCTTGTTATGAAATACGTTTTTATTTAATTGAGGTTCTGCTGTCCTTGCTCAATATTGTTGACTCATGAGAAATAAGTAATTTTCTTGAAAAAAACACACTCCTCCTTCAGCAGCTAATGAATGCAGCCAAAGGTCAGGCTGCTGTCTCTTATCACTGGCTTAGAGCATTACTTAAGAGGTATGTGGTTGGGGAAGATTGGTGTATATAGCTATTTAATGGTTGACAATACATGATTTGGGGTGGCACAGCACCCAATGGTGCTTAGTGATAGATCAGTGGTTCTCAATACGGTAGAGGCCACTACAAATTTTATTTGGTGAGATCTCAGAAGAGTTTTGAGGGACTTGTGTAACCAGTTGGAGTTGTTGCATCTTGCCTAGGATCCTATATAAAGGTGCTTGCCTTCTTTCTATAAGACTATTTAGTTGTTTTCAATGGAATTTTCCCAAATTATGAGATCCAGGTTCTGCAACAAGGCAGGGAATGGGTATGGGTTGTGATGTACCAAGAATGTTTGTGGTAATGGCTGGAAATGTCAACACAGAAGGGCTAGGGCAGGGTTGGAGAGATGGCTCAACAGTTAAGGGCACTCCAGTTCCAGGGGATCCAATGCCCTCTTCTGACTTCTGTGAGCATTCATGACACAGGAGCACCCACCCGCATGTAAGCAAAACATTCCTATACATAAAAGTAAATCAATAGAAACAATTTTTAAAAATGATTTGAGGAAAAACAAGATGGTTTAATAAAGGTGCCCAGTACTTGCCACCTGCTCCAAAATGAAGAGCCAGAATAAGAATTCAATGCTGCATGTTGTGGTGGGTGGTGCTGGACCCAGGAAGGGAGAGATGGGAACTGTAGTAGACAAAGATGGGTTGTATCATAGAGACTTGAGTAGTGTTGACCACTGTAACTACAATTTCCTTGCTGGGAAGGGGAGTGCCACACTACTGGAGAAACATGAGTGGGGAAGTACCAAATGGAGGGCATACTCAGGGACAGATCCACATTTTCACCTGACACCATTTCTGCATTGACACTGGGCCTGACACATTCTATATTCCCTTCCTCCACAAATGACACAAACTTGCTGCCGTAGATAGCCTCTAGTAAACTCAGCTATTGCTAGGAACTGGGGAAACGTCAGCCACATTCCACACTGTTAGCACCACATCTATTGTCAGAGTGGCCACATACCATAGATGGCTCACTCCCATACCTGATGGCTCAGTAGAGCACTTCTTACCCACCATGACCCCTAAAGGCAACCTTTCTATCATACAAATCAGACCCCAAACCACCAATTATAGCTGAAGAAGCTATAGAGACTTACTACAGTGCCCAACTAGAACTAAAGCCAGTATGTCTAACCAAACTGACAGTCTACAAAAGGCACAACAAAGGCCATAAAAGTTCCATCAGTGTGCAAATCTCATGACTGTAAGAAATATGAAAAAAAATAACGCCTCCAAAGGAACACAAACAACAGGTCTCAATGAAAAGGATATTGACAAAATATCTGACAAAAATCCAACTTCAAAGAACAAGTACAAAGGTGTAATAGCATTAAGGAGAACACAGAGACACAAAAAAAAATAATTCATGATATGAGTGAGAAATGACGCACAATGCTAGGGATCTTGAAGAAGAAACAGACAAAAACCTTGGGAATGAAGAATTCATTAAGTCACCTGAAAAATAGAGGTGAAAGCCTTAACTACAGACTAGATCAAGCAGGAGAAAGAGTTTCTGAGCCTGATGACAGATCTTTTGAAATATCTCAGACATAAAATTAAGAAAACATGAAAGAAGAAAAGAAAGACAGTTTCCAAGTCTTTTGAGGCATTTTTAAAGGCACTAGTATTCATATTTTGAGAACCCAAAGGCAAAGAAATAGAGCAAACAAAAAAACCTATTAAATTAGTATTTGAAAAATCTCCCAATCTTGGGAAGGATGTGGACATCCAGGTATAGAAGTCACATAGAATCTCAAATAGAATTTTCAGAAAAGATCACCCTATGGCATACTGTAGTCAAACTGAAAAATATAAGAAATAATTTTATGGGCTATAGAGATGGCTCCACTCTCATGGTGGCCACACACCATAGATGGCTCACTCCTACAGCTGTTTGTACCATACCTGATGGCCCACTAGAGCTTCTCTTATCCATCATGACCCCTGAAGGCAACCTTTCTATCATACAAAATGGTTCAGAGCTCTTGCTGCTCTTGAAGGACCTGAGTCAGGCTCCTAGCAATCATGTTGAGTGGCTCACAACCATATGTAACTCCAGCTCCAGGGGGCTCTGACTTTATCTGGCCTCCAAGGGCACCAGCATTCATGTACACATACCCAGAAACACATATACACATACTTTCAAATGTTTTAGGTTTTTGTCTGTCTTTTGTTTGTTTTGTGCTGGGATTAAAGGCATGCACCACCACACCCTGCTGAAATAATTTTTTTGTTGGTTTTTGAGACAGGGTCTCTTTGTAGCCCCAGCTGGAACTTGCTATGTAGACCAGACTTGCCTTGATCTCACAGAGAGCCTCCTGCTTCTGTCTCCTAAGTGCTGTAGTTAAAGGCATCTACCACCATACCGGGGAAAAATTCTAAAACCTGCAAGAGAAAAGTAAGAAGTCACATTCAGGATACCTGAACTGGTCTAATAGAAGATTTACCAGGAAAAACCTTGTAGGCCAGAAGGGAGTGGAATGAAAAATTCTAAATTCTTTTTTAAAAAATATTTTATTTATTATTTTTATTTTATGTGTATGAGTGTTATGCGTGCATGTAGGTAAGTGCACCCATGTCACGCAATGCCCGAGGAGGACAGAAGAGGCTGTTGGATCCCCTGGAACTGGAGTTACAGACAGTTGTTAGCTATCATGTGGGTGCTGGGATTCAAACCTGGGTCTTCTGCAAGAGCAGTGTTCTTAGCTGCTGAGCCAGCTCTCCAGCCTTGACAAATTCTAAGTTCTGAAATTAAAAAAAAAAAAATCGGGGAAATTGTTTACAGAAAACCTATCATTCAAAAATGAAGGAGAAAAGAAATGAAGACCCAAGAGAAACAAAAACAAGGATTTCATCACTAGAGTGACCTTCCACAAGATGTTTAGTGAAGTTCTACATCCAGAAATGAAAGAAAGATAACTACCATCATGAAAATGCGTAAAAGAATAAAACTCAACAGGAACACGAGAGAGAAAAGAGTCACACCTTAATGATCTATAAACTATGAAAATGAACAAGAGAACAAAAGAGAAGATTCAAAACAAGCTTTAAAATGAACAAAATGACAGGAGTAAGTCTTTAGTTAAGGGTAAAATAACTTTGGAT
This sequence comes from Nannospalax galili, assembly GCF_000622305.1. Taxonomy (NCBI): domain Eukaryota; kingdom Metazoa; phylum Chordata; class Mammalia; order Rodentia; family Spalacidae; genus Nannospalax; species Nannospalax galili. The sequence continues at coordinate 35,466 of NW_008354174.1, read as the reverse complement.
GTAAATGGACTAAATTTCCTTAATTAACACACAGACTTCTACAGAGAAAATGTGGTACTTTTTTTTTCTGTATTTTGGTTATTTCACTTAACATAATGTCTTCCAGTTTCAGCCACTGTGATACAAATAACAGGATGTCATTTTCCTGATGGCTTAATAATATTCCATTGTGTATATATACCACATTGATTCCATATTTTGGCTTCTGTGAATTGTGCACATAATCACAGCAATACAGGTATCTCTTTGGTATGGTAATTTTATTTGTTTTGGATAATTTATACAGAGGTGGGTGAGTGTCATCTTTCTTCCCTCCCCAAATCTCACTGTAATGAGATTTAGAAATCAGCAGCATTTTTTCAATTTTATTTTTTATTGAATTTTTGTGATTTTCATACAATATAGTTTGATGGTATTGAGATCCTTTCCCCTACCTGCCCCTCCCCCCCACTGCTCCCTCACCCAATTTAATGTACTCTCTCTTATATATAACACAGCCTATAGAATCTAATTTGTGTCCCCAAATGTCCTTCAGTGTGGGTCCATCTACTGGGCCCACCAAGAGTCCCATTCTTATAAGACAACTATCTCTCCCACTTCCAGTAGCCATCAATTGCCAAAAGTTCCTTAGGTTGGGTTTGGACTTCTACCCACTTCCCTATGACTTGCATGGGACTTGTGCATGCCATCACCATTGCTGTGAGTTCATATGAGTAACATGAGTAACTGATCATGTGTCTGGAAGACTATTTCCTTGTGGTCATCTACCCCTTCTGGCTCATACAATCTTTCTGCCTCCTCTTCTACAATGATCCCTGAGCCTTGACAGGCAGAGGTTTGAAATAGCTGTCCTATTCAGGGATAAGCACTCTGAGGCCTCTTGTTCCTTGCACATTGGCCAGTTGTGGGTTTGTGTGTTAATGACCTGCTGTTGCATAAGGAAACTTCTCTGTTGAGAGCTGAGAGATGCATTCATCTTATTGCATTGAAGGTGTGTCACTTAGGATCGAGTGTCTCACAGGCACTTATTCTCTGTGCTTGACCAGTTCTGGAACTCTGTAATAGTCTCTCATCAAAGAAGCAAAAAGAAGCTTCCTTGATGAGGGGTGAAAAGCTTGTCAAGGCTACTTTTGTGCTCTCTGGAAGCCTCAGTGGGATGGAGCCAAGGCCCAAGGAGAGCTGATGAAAGATCACTTGGGACTACTATACAACCAAGACCAGAGGAACACAAAGGACCATTAGAGTCTATACATTTTCTAAGCAACATTATCAACAAGTTGGAAAACCTAAAAACACAGCCATGTGGGCAGTCACCAACTGCGTTTTCTAGTCTTCTGTCAGACTCCAGCAATAATGCCACATGTTTTCTATGCAGCTGAGACAAGGCCCAATTTATTGCTGGCATTAAAGAATCATGCTCCTAGCCAGCCGGGTGTGGTGTCACACACCTTTAATTCCAGCACTTGGGAGCCAGAGGCAGGTGGATCTCTGTGAGTTCAAGGCCAGCCTGGTCTACATAGTGAGTTCCAGGCCAGCTGGGGCTACAGGAAGACCCTGTCTCAAAACGACCATGTGCATATTTTTCAAAAGGAAATGTCTCATCTTGGTACTTCATGGGAGTCTGCTTGGGAATTTGGAGTAGTGCTGTTGCAGCTTAACATTCTCCATGTATTTTTAATACAGAAATATTTTGGAATTTTCTAGAAAAAAAACAAAAACATACTAATGATGTTGAAATGTATTGGTAGTCTGGCCCTATGCCCCAAATTCCTTTTCGTAGCAAAGGTGAAGGACTATGCATACAATGCATGTTTGACAATTATTTCCTATAGTTTAGATTTTTTGTTTGTTTTTGAGACAGGGTCTCATTATGTAGCGCTGGTTGACCTGTAGACCAGGTCGGCTAGAGCTCACAGAGCTCTGCCTTCCTCTGCCTCCTGAGTGCTTAGATTAAAGGTGTGCCCCACCATGTCCAGTTTATTTTAGGGATTTTAATTAGGACATCCTCTAGTTGGAGTTAGGAATATTTGCTCAATTCCCAGCCTTGTTTTTTTTTTGTTGTTTGTTTGTTTGTTTTTTTAACCATGTTGTAGGATTTCAGGCTTCAGTCTGGTTGGTACATGGCCATACCTGAAGGTTGAGAAATTACTAACTGAGGTATTTTTGTTTGCTAAATCATAGATTTGCTACAAAATACTAAGTTGCTTCGTTGAGAACGGTGTAAAAAACCTAAAAAGGCCTTTTATGGTATGGGTCATACGATATAAATCAATCTAATTTTTAAAAAAGAAAAAAACGGACAAATTTCTAAATATAGATAACTTACTGAACTTGAACCATGAGGACATAGAAAACAGGAAGAAACTAATAACAAGTAAAAAGACCGAGTAACTAGCAAGACTCCCAGCAAAGACAAGCCCAGGACAAGATGGTTCTGTGGCTGAATTTCACCAAACTTTCTTTTTTCTTTTAAATAATTTTTAAAAATTTGTTCATTATTTTTATTTTATGTGTATGAGTGTATTGCCTGCATGTATATAACTTCACAATGTCATGCAATTGCTGCAGAGGTCAGAAGAGAGTGTCAGATCCCCTGGAACTGGACTTATGGGTGGTTGTTTGCCATCATGTGGGTGCTGGGAATCGAACCCAAAACTTCTGCAAGAGCAGCCGGTGAGTCCTCTCTCCAGGCCTATCACCAAACTTTTAGAGAATAACCAATCAGTCTCATACTATTATAAAGAAATGAAAGGGTGGGAACCCTTCCATACTCATTTTACCAGATCAGCATTACCCTGATACCAAAAGGTCACAGCAAACAAAACTATAGACGAATAGCCTTGATAAACATGGGCACAAAAACGGTCAAAAAATACTAGCAAATCAAATCAATCAGTACATCAAAAAGATCAGTCACAGTGATCAAATTAGATATATCCTAAAGACACAAGGATGGTTTATCATATGTAAATCACTAAATGTAATAGATCACCAGCATGAATTACAACAATCATAAAAATTATCTCAACAGAATTTGACAAAATTCAGTGTTGCTTTATGATTTAAAACAAAGTAGTTAGAAAAGGATAATATCTCAACACAATAAAGGCTATATCCATAACAAGCCATAGCCAACATTCTACTGGATGAAGATGAGCTGGAAGCGGTTCCTCTAAGATCTAGAACAAGACAGGATACTGATTCCCACTGTCCTTGTTCAATACAGTACTAAAGAGTTTAGGACAAAAAATTAGGCAACAGTAAGTACAAAGCGAAAGATTAGGAGCCAAATGCTCCGTTTGTAGATGGTATGATTCTATGTATAGGAAAACCCACAGTCCATCAAGACTAGGAGAAGTGATGAACAATTGCAGTAAAGGATCTAAAAATCAACATTCGGTGTCAATAGTTTATACACAACAGTGAATTTGCAGGAAAAGAAATCATGAAAGCAATCCTTTTAGGAGGAGACAGGTTAAAAGTCACAGGCTTTCCAAACCTCTCGTCAAATTTACATACAATTTATCTATTTACATGTACGATAGGCTGCTATGCCAGGCACTAGAACTACAATCTTTTGGGGGTTGGAGAGTTGTGTGGCAAATGCTCAGGATGGAAAACCTTCAGTTCTAAGAAGACAGCTGGTCTCCACTTACTGCTGACCTAACAGTACAGCCTTGCTCTGTAAAACAGAGTAACTTTCATATACAAAATGGGTTGAGGACAAGACCAGAGAGTGAAACAGTTGAAAAGGGCCAAGGGCAGAAGGGTGGAGTAAAGGGAGGGACAGATGTGTAAGGTTAACAACACCTGAAAATACCAAGGAGGTAGGTGGAAAGGGGTGGAGCTGGAAGTATTAACCCAGGCACTGATCCAGACAGCTTAATGTATTTAAAAGCCGGGATGAGCCAGTGGGAAAGCAGCCCAGAGCACCTGGCAAACACAGGGTACTAGCTGGCAAAAGCTGATAACCAGAAAAGCAGGATGTCGCGCAGATTCTTGCTCCAGCTCCTGGGGTTCTGGCTGCTGCTGAGCCGACCCTGCAGAGCGCGGGTCTCTGAGAAATGGCTGGACGAAGTCATTAAGGTGTGTGGACGTCAATACGCCCGTGCGGTGATCGAAATCTGCGGGGTGTCCACGGTGAGAAAAGTGGCTTGGAGCCAGCAGAAGCCAGTGGCAGGTGAGCGCCCTCTGACCACCCTCCCTCCCCCTACCACCACTTCTATCACTCTGGCCCTTCCATGCTTCCCATTGGCTGCCCACCAATCAGGAAGGGGGACCGGACACAATTTGTGGTTTCAGCCACTGGCTCTCATCCTGACTTCTTGGTGGCCTGAGCCTAAAATTTGAACTTCTTAACTTGCTATTATTGAAAGAGTCTCTTGGGTTGGGTATGGTGGTGCACGCCCTCGGTAGGCAGAGGCAGGCAGATCTCTGTGAGATTGAGGCCAGCCTGTTCTACATGGCCAGTTCCAGATCAGCCGGGACTACAAAGGAGACCCTGTCTCAAACAAACAATAAAAGTCACTGAGAGCGCATCGGAGGGAGAGGAGAAAAGGAGGCAATCATCAATCAGCCTGACGTGAGGGGCACTTGGTCCTATTTGGAGCCTGGACCATGATTTATAGAACCTGGCATATCACCACAAGAAGGCAGAGAAGAACAATGGATGCCTCGGTTCCTGCAGGATGGGGGGCGCACTCCCGAACTCCCAGAAAAACTAAACAGTGAAGAGTGGGATAGCGCAGCACCTGGAATAAGCATCTCTGGTTGAGATTAAGGGGTGGCAATGAGGTGTCTAGCAAGCCTGTCTGTGCTCCTGGAGGAGGCAGCTGCCATACAGGGAGGCGCAGTCCTGAGTGGCACATAGGGTCGGGCTCAGATCTAGTTTTCTCCTAGTCCAAAGACCTGAGCTGTGGTCTCTGGCTTGGAGAATGCTCCCCTCCTGCTTTTTAAATGCACTTCATGGGCAAAGCCTTACCTTCCACCTTTTTGTTTGTTTTTCTTTTATTTATTTATTTTTTTTGCACAGGGTCTCACTATGCAGCCCTGGGTAATCTGGAACTCTCTATGTAGACCAGGCTGGCCTCGAACTCACAGAGAGATCTGCCTGCTTGTTGGAAGTAAAGGCTTTGCCACCACTTTTTCTGCCTCTTTGAGTTGAGTCATGCAGTTCAGCTGAGAGGGTGGGGAAAGTGAGAAACAAAAGTGGCTAGATGACTGAAGGGAAAATTGAAGAGGATCAGAAAGAAAGGAATGTGCCTTTGGACTCATCACTAAGGCCTTGTTGAGATGAATTATTTTGGAATCCAAAATACAGTGATTAAAATGTGTGCACTTGTATGAATTAAGATAGTTTAGAATATTTTGAGTCTAGTATCTATAAACTAAAAATGTGGATTACAAATGTTTCAAAATAAGTTAAAAATTAATTTTTAAATAAAAGATTGTAAGACACAAAGCTTGTAAGTTAAACTTTAATACAAACTGCAACTGCTTGGATTTTTTTTTTTTTTTTGATCTTTTTGTTTTTTGACAGGGTCTCCCTAGCCACAGTCCATTTGGAAGTCATAATATCAACCAGGATGACCTTGATCTTGCAGAGATCCACCTGCCTCTGCCTCCCAAGGGCTAGGATTAAAGTCACTCGCCACCACACCTGGTGTAACATCTTGGATCTTTACTAGCTTTAAGAATATAGAAAGTTATCCGCTTACTTGTTTAATAAAGCCCTATCTAGAGAAAGAGCAAAGAGATTGTTAATGAGTAAGGTGAGTCAAAGTTAAGCTGTCTTAAAAAGGCTAAACTTCTGGTATACATATGGTGTGTAGAACGTCACTGTCACCCTTGTTTTAGATCTTGAATGAGAGGGAGCCATGGGAGGAAAGATAGGGTGATAACATCATAAATACTTTCCCTCGGCCAAATTCCAATGGTTGAAGTTTGTTGCTGGCTAAAAGAACACGATTCAGGAAGTAGCCGAGTCCCCGGACACCCTAATCAGGCATCACTCTTCCACACTTACATTTGGACCTTTCGGATTCTTGGTTTCTATTTATTACTTCAAGAGTAATGCCTTATTAATGAACTGACATATCTGCTACCCATGAAGAACAGAAGAAAGAACTGAACCAGGTTTGTACTATAAATTCATCAGTATTTCCAATTTCTTTGCTAAAACTCCTAAATTGTGCATTGGCATAGGTAAGGCTACGGGAGGATTTATGTTACTGAAAAGACTATTTTTAAGGCAAGAAATGTTTTCTTTTTAAATCTCCTAACCGAGCCAGGTGTGATATTGCACATACCTTTGATCCCAGCACTTGAGAGGCAGAAGCAGGCAGATTGCTGAGATCAAGGCCAGCCTGGTCTACATAGTCAGTTCCAGGCCAGCTGGGGCTATAGGGAGAGTCTCAAAAAAGTCAAAAAATAATAATCTAATTGGCCTTGCCACAGACATGGAAACAGTATGTGAATGTTAACTAAACTGAATAAGAAAAGGAAGAAGGGACTGGAGAGATGGCTCAGCAGTAAAGAGCACTGACTGCTCTTGCAGAGGACCTGGGTTCAATTCCCAGCACCCACATGGTGGCTCCAGCTCCAGGGAATTCGACGCCCTCTTCTGAACTCCAAGGGCATTGCATGACATGGGTACACTTACCTACATGCAGGCATTATACTCATAAAAAAAAAAAAAATTCTTAAGGAGGAGGAAGAGGTCAGTTGGTTCTAGTAGGTGTTCAACCTAGATTCCAAACTGTAAATGACCAACATAGTTTGTGACTCACAGCACGGGAGAAACTTCACACCATACATAGAACATTGGTCCATATATCACAGAAGACACTAATGTCTTTGAGAAGCTTGTGGTTTGGTACTAGTGTTCTTTTAAATCTATTTCTCCCTTGAATATATAATACTATTTACATGGAGTAAATGCTCAGGGGAAGGAGGATTGCTACATGAATACTTGAGAATAATACATCCCCTGCTGGTTAGTTCTGAACTGTTCCCAATTCTGTCTTTAACTTTAGCTTGAAGCAGTAACTTAACACCATGGGATAGTCAACATCTTAAAATAATGAAAATAAACCGGGCATGGTGGTGCATGCCTGTAATCCCAGCACTCAGGAGGCAGAGGCAGGCGGATCTCTGTGAGTTCGAGAGGCCACCCTGGACTACAAAGTGAGTTCCAGGCCAGCTGGGGCTACAGGGAGACCCTTGTCTCAAAAAGACAAAAACAAAAACAAAAACAACAAGAAAATACTTTTCAAGGGTTACTGTCATAGGTCAAAAATTTGTTAGCAATGAAGAAAATTACTCAGGTTAAAAGAATGAAAATGAGCCAAGTGTGGTGACACACACTTTTATTCCCAGCACTCAGGAGGCAAAGGCAGGCAGATCACTGTGAGGTCAGGCCAGGCTGGTCTACATAGCTAGTTCCAGGCCAGGTGGGGCTACAGTAAGACCCTGTCTCAACAAAAAACTAACAGGGGCTGGAGAGATGGCTCAATGGTTAAGAGCACTGATTGTTCTTGCAGAGGATCTGGGTTTGTGTGGGAAGAGCACCCACAAAGAGACTAACACCTGTACGTAACTCCGGTTCCAGGGGAATCTAACACTGTCTTCTGACCTCCACAGGCATTGCATGATATAGGTGCACTTACATACATACATTCAGGCAATGTACTCATACACAAAAATTAAAACATTAAAAAAAAACAAAAGGAGATGCGTTTTCAATGACCAACATGAGTTCAGAAAACTGAGACATCAGTGTCAAAGGGTGAAAATAACTGCGATAAAATCAATAAAGTGGAAACACAGATGAAGAGAGACAACAGAAGGTCAAATGGAGGGAGAAGCTGAGATAGTTATCTGAGCTGCCCAGTGAGCAAAACTGTAGACATTATGATACCTGGTGATTGTGTTTCGATGTTTAATTATATCCAAGTAGTGTTTTCTCTGTCTATACAAATGTTTGTAGTTTCTCTAATGCCTCCTGACATGAATATTTTTCTCCCCCTCCCCACTTCTTTGAAACCTAACAGAAATTGTACCATACTACCACAACAAAGATGCAGAACCTTTAGATACCGTGTTGGGAGTCACTCCAAATTTGCCCCAGGAGCAGAAGGCAACAGAAGACATCAGTCCCGCTTCACGGAGAAAGAGAAATTCTGATAAGCCACTGAGGGAACAATGTTGCCACATTGGTTGTTCCAGAAGATCTATTGCTAAATTCTGCTGAGGTGAAGCTAATCGTGTACAACTTACCCAGTGTTCATGTGCCGGCTTGTTATTTGACTGGTGCCTTTTTCTGTTTCTCTTGATTATTAGAGTATGAGAAATCAATATGAACATTTGGATTTGTCGTTTAATATGGAAGAGATATTATTTGCATTACTGTAGTTCTGTTAATATTTATTCTAGTTTGCTTCTCCATTGCTGGGAGAAAAACACTGACAAAACCACTGGGGGGGGATGGTATTGGATTTACAGCTCACAGTTCATCATGGAGGAGAACCAGGGCAGGAGGTCAGGGCAGGAGCTGAAGCTCAGGCTAAGGAGGTATACTGCGTGCTGGCTTGCTCCTCTGGCCTGTGCTCAGCCTGCTTTTTTATACAATACAAGACTACCTGCCCAAGAGTGGCACTACCCACAAAGGGCTGGACCCTCCACATCACTTAACAATCAAAAAAATGCACCCCACATCACTTAGCAAGAAAATGCCCCACAGTCATAGTCACAGCCAATCCAATGGGGATAACTCCTCAGCTGAGGTTCCTTCCACCCAGGTATGTCAGGTTGACACCTGAAGCTCTCCAGCACAATTGACCCCTTGTCAACTTGACACAAACACATCACTATTTCTTATCCCCAAGATCTCGTTAATATCATAAAACAGTACAAGTTTAAAAGTCCCACAGTCCTTAAAACTTCAAACACTTCAAAAGCTCAATGTTTCTTTAAAATACTCCAAAGTCTCTCAACTGTGGGTTCCTGTAAAATCCAGAAGTTATACACTATCTTATCTCAAAAAGAAAGAACTGGGCACATTTAAGTAAAACCTAAGTTCAGCAACATAGCTCAATGTTGGACATCTGGGATTCACACTTGATCTTCTGGGGTCCAAAGGGCTTGGGCAGCTCCACTTCTCTGACTCCACCGTCCACACCACACACACACAGCTTGTCTCGAAGGCTCAGGCAGGCTTCATTCCATACCTGTCACTGCCCTTGGTGGTTGTCCCACCATCCTGGCATCTCCAATATGGTGGGGTCTCTACTGAAACTGAGGCTGCATCATCACCAATAGTCTTTCCTGGCCTCTCACAGTGTCAAGCCTCCAGCTGCTCCCTTCACACCTTCAAAACCCGTATCATATAGGTGACTCTTACACATTACCAAATCCTGCTTCCAGCTTGAGATAGAGCCTCGGGTCCCCTCTGGGTCACAGCTTTTGTGTTCTGACCCTGAGGAAATATTTCCCAGAAGATTTCACCTCAATGATGCTATTCTCTTCTTAATCGGAGCTGATTCTTTTCAGCCCCAGGTGACCAGCATCAACTGGCCCAGTAAAGCAAGGGTTTCACTTCAGTGGTTCTTGTTAATCACAGCTGGTTCTTTCACCCTGACCAGAAACCAGATTCTCAATTCAAAATATCACACAAACAGCCCTAATTTTTGCTTCCCTTGGAGCCGGGCCTCCATCATCTATGCCTTTTGCAGCATTGTCTTCCAAGTTCTACAGAGCAATTCACTGAGCTAAGCACTTTTCCACATTCCTCCCAGACACATATTGTCAGATCTATCATAGCAATATCCCACTCTCTGGTATCAATTTTTGTTCTAGTTTGCTTCTCCGTTACTGAGATAAAAACTTGAGGAGGGAAGAGTTTATTTGGTTTACAGCTCACAGTTCATCATGGAGGGGAATCGGCACAGGAGTTCAGGGCAGGAATTGATGCACAGACCATGGAGATATGCTGCTTATTGGCTCGCTCCTCTGGCCAATGCTCAGCCTGCTTTCTCATACAATACAGGACCACCTGCCCAGGGTTGACATAGCCCACAGTGGGCTGGGCCTTTGTACATCACTCAACAATCAAAAAAATGCCCCATAGACATGACCACAGGTCAATCCAATGAAAACAGTTCTTCAATTGAGGATCCTTCCACCCAGGTGTGTCAAGTTGGCAAATGACACTATCCAGCACAATACTTTTATGAAAAAAGAATTTTGTCTTTTTATTAAGTCTGATTACTTTTTAATGCTATCCATTTAAAATTACCGTAAAATCCTTATCATTTTAACCATATGTAATGACTCCTCTTAATACAATGTCTAGCATCAGTTATGAAAATGAACCAAAATACTTTTACTGATATTAACTCTTAGATACACATGCATAAAGCCACAAAACTTGGACTTTCCTGATACATGGATTCTTGAGTCTTGCACTGCAAGCGATCAGATTGAGCACCATATCAATTTCATCAAGGCTTACAAACTGAAGTATTTCAAGCTGGAGTTCCACTTCCATGTCTAACTTCTAAGAGACAAAAAAGAAAGGCAAATAATTTCTAAAGGAAAAAAAAATGAATAGATGTACACAGAATAGAATACCAACTCAGTGCTGTGTGGCTGAAGAGCTACGTTACTAAGGAAATGGGATTTATATTTAACACCTTACAACTTACAAACCATTTTGTTTAAGCTTTTACAATTTTATTAGAATTTTAAAGAAAAAGAAATCCTCAGGGCAGGTGAGCTACTGATCTTGGCAGCTGCCTTGAGGAGGTGAAGGGTAGGAAGAGAGCCAGCCATAGAGCCTGCCTGGGGGGTCAGACGTGTGGCTGAGTGGCAGCCACATGGCTGGGAGAAGGAAGCTTTAGAGAAAAAGTGAAGAAATACAAGATGCTAGGGGCAGCCCAAAGCCTTAAAGAAAGCATGTTTAGTAAGAGAGGCATGAAGAAGAAGAAAAAGGGAAATTATGCTTCCCTGAAGAATTCAGGGAAGTGGGCAACTCACAGACTGCATGGCTGTAATTAGGAAGTTCTGCCCCACCCCACCCCCCACTGTCCCCAGGATTACAGGAAAGAAAAAGTTGCTATCTCATTAGCACTAGGTATTCCGCCCATCTATTTAGTATAACCTGCCTTCCTAGGGATGGGCCTATGACCAGATGATTGACCAGTTAAACTTACATAAAATGGAGGCCTTTGGGGTATTACATTCCCCACTGGCTCTAGGACATAAGTCAAATCTTTTACTTGCTTTGATTTTGAGGCTCATATTAGGTCCTTAGAACCCTAATTTTGATGGTATTTGGGCACCTCTTGATCTAACCAGCTAGGCAATTTAGGAGGCATGGACCCACAGTAAAGGCTGGGAGGATTACCAGAGGCCCAGGAAAACTCAATTATACCTGAATTATCGGTGTAAAAACAACAAACCTCACCTAAGGCCCTGTATGAGCCACCTTTCTTTAGGAACAGTGGGGCTGTCCCCTTCTGTTCTGCAACACCATTTCAGTGAGGGCGTTAACCTGTCTCTCCAAATGCCTGATGGGGTCCTGTAGACGTCTAATGTCTCTGTCTGAGAGCTTAGAAACCTAAAATCTTTATTACCCATGGCTAGGGTGGCAGCACCCAAGGCATCAGAACCTGCAATGCCTGGTCCCACAAGGATGGTGGTGGGACTTCTCTTGGCCCTTGAGAGACCTGGGTTGAGGTAAAGTGTTTCTTTAGAGATAAACCTGGGGGAGAACATGGACTGGTATGCACATTATCTCCATAGTGAGAGTCCCGTTTTAGGTTTTCTGTAGTCAAGTACTTAGTAAGATTAAGGAAGGTGCATGCTCAACAGGTGGTTTAAGGGGCTTGAAAGAGTAAACCCAGAACAAACCATTTTTGTAGGAGCTAGAGAGATGGCTCAGCAGTTAAGAGCACTGACCGTTCTTGCAGAAGATCCAGGTTCGAATCCCAGCACCCATATGGTGGCTAACAGTCAACTGTAACTCCAATTCCAGGGGATCTGACACCCCATCCAACCCCCTCTTCTGTCCTCCTTTGGACAACATGGGTGCATTAACACACATGCAGGCATAATACTCATACACATAAAATAAAAAATAAAAAATCATTTTTGTAAGCAAAAGAACTCTGTAACAGCATGAAAACTTGTTTAAGAGTAAATCAGTAGTTTCCATTTTAGTATTTAGTCAGTTCCTTTAAATTACCTGCACACACCATGTTAGCCATCATTTGAAGAGAATAGCAAGTTAATGTATTTCAATGTCTATAATCAGAATTTGAAGGGATTAAGGCACAAATTTCCATATTTCAAACTCTATACAAAACTAATGATAACCAAACCTCTAAGACCAAGAGGCCACTGAAAAACTTCATGAACAGCTGTAAAACCTCTGAGACTATAAACCACATTGAGTGAAACCAGGAAGGGTGGAATGAAGCCTATGCATAGGGAACTGACAGCCCCAATACCACTGCCTCAGACCATGCCCTGCCTTGTGTACCATATCTGCTTCCCACAAACCTCATACAGGAGGGGATCCTAGAATCAGTCTACGTTTATTGCTTCTGATGATATGATGACTTTTAAAGTAGTAGAAGATTATCTGAGGTTAGCCGTGTACTATACACACTGACGTAATCCTTAAACTATCTAATGCTTGTGCTGCTGCGGCTTAATGTAATTCTTGCATGGTGTTGTTTATAATTATACATTAAAGGGGCTGAAGAGACGGCTGGGAATCAAACCTGACCCCTCTGCAAGAGCAACCAGCATTCTTAACATATGTCCGTAACTTAGTTCCAGGGGAATCCAATGCCCTCTTCTGGCTCCTTGGGCACTGCACAGCACAGATGCACTTACATACATGCAGGCAATACACTTACACATAAAACAAAAATAACAAATACTTTATGCATCAGAACTATGTTCTCTGTAAATAACAGAAGACCTTAAATGATGTCTATTGAGGTAGCATTCAAAACTGGTTAGCCTCTGAAGGATGTCAGCAGGTTCCTCCCACCTTTCCAATCAGTCATGTTTATCACACTTGCCTTCCTCTGGCTGCTTCCCACCTCATGGCCCAAAGATCTGGGCTTCAGCTCCCTTTCTCAGTTTCTGTTTCAGGCAGGAAATGAAGGAAAGGCGAAAAGACTTAGTATGTGGATCAGAAAACACCTTTTCAGAAGCCATCACTTTTGTGCTTTTGTTGTGTTGGTCAGAACAAAGTCATATGGACACATCTACCAGCAAGAAGTATGAGAAACTGCATCTCTCTCTTACAACATCCGTAGTTCAGGCACTCCAGGGATAGAGTTCTAGGAAAGGAAACTTGGAGTTAGCCCACAGTTACACTAGTATTCTTTGCTCTTGTATCCATAACAACTCTTTAAACACTTTTATTATTTATTTATTTTATGTGTATGAATATTTTGCCTGCATACATGTAAGTGCACCAGGTGCATACAATGCCCACAAAGGTAGAAGAGGGTATTGGATCCCCTAGAACTGGAGTTAGGGACAGTGGTTAGTTGCCACATGCATGCAGGGAACTGAACCTGGGTCCTCTGCAAGAGCAGCCACTACTTTTAACCACTGAACCATCTCTCCAGCCCCCATAATTACTCTTTGAAAGACATTCATTTTATCTATTAACCTTCATCACCAGGTTAACTCCTAGTGAAACTGAAGATTAGGAATAATGGGTGGGGGGCAAAGAGAACTCAAAAGAACTCAAAAGAACCCAGTAGACATAGGTAGGAACTATTACCCCAGGACTTCCCTGGTATATGCAAATGTATATTCCCTTTAGAAACGTATCTGTTCCTTTTGTTTTGATAGAAAAGTTTAAATTTTTATTTCTTTTTAAAGTTTATTTATCTATCAGTATTATTGTGTGCATCTATTTGGACATGTCTTGCTACGGTGCACACGTGAGGTCAGGCAATAACTTCATTGAGTCAATTAACTTCTTTTGCCTTTATGTGAATTCCTGGTTCATCAAGTGTGTGAGGCAAGTGTTTTACCCACTGACCTGACTCACCATCAAAGTGAATAACCTCTTAAAAATGTAGTTTTGGGCTTATAGAAAAATACGCTGGAAAGTATACTTTATACCCCTCCCCTTACCACAGAAACAGCTTTATCATTAACATCTTGTATTAATGTAGTGCATTCACATCAATTCCTGAACTAATATTGATACATTATTAGTTTACTATTCATGATGAACATTCTATAGATTTTATTTATTTAAAATTTTTATTTATTGTTATTTTATGTGTATGAGTGTTTTGCCTGCATGTATGTAAGAACACTCATGTTGTGCAACGCTGGAGGAGACTAGAAGAGGGTGTTAGAGCCCCTGGAACTTGAGTTACAGAGGGTTGTTAATTGCCACATGAGTGCTGGGAACTGAACCCAGGTTCTCTGCAAGAGCTTAAGTGCTCTTAATTGTTAAGCCATCTCTCCAGTCCCCCATTCTATGGATTTTTGGCTCCCTACTTTCAATTCATTTGAATACTTTGAAGTGGAATTGCTGTACCATGTGGCCATGGAATTTCAAAGTTTCTTTTAAAGAAATTATGTATGTGGGTATGTCACATGCTGGAGGAGGCAGAGGCATCTGATGCCCCTGGAGCTGCAGTTACAGATGGCCTTAACTACGGAGCCATCTCTCCAATATCTCTAGTACCCAAGTTACTTTTTTTCCCCTTCTTTATTATTATTTTAAGAATAGATCTCCCTGTAGCCACAGTTGACCTGGAATTCGCAGAGATCCACTTACCTCTGCCTCCCTAGTGTTGGGATTAAAGGCATGTGCCACCATGCTCCTCACAAAATGTATTTTTTATTTTATGTATATGAATATTTTACCTGCATGGATGAAAGCACACCATATGTGTGCAAACCCACAGAGGCCAGAAGCGGGCATCAGATCCCTTGGAACTAGAGTTACAGGCAGTTTTTAGTCACTATGTAGATGCTAGGAACCAAACCTTGGCCCTCTGGAAGAGCAGCCGGTACTCTTAACCATGGAGCCATCTCTTCGGCCGGTACTCTTAACCATGGAGCCATCTCTTCGGCCGGTACTCTTAACCATGGAGCCATCTCTTCGGCCGGTACTCTTAACCATGGAGCCATCTCTTCGGCCGGTACTCTTAACCATGGAGCCATCTCTTCAAGCCCCTGAATTTGCATTTTTAAAATGTCTAGTGACACTGAACTTTTTTTCATGTACCTTTTGGCCACTTTGTATGTTTTCTTTTGAAAACTACATGGTCAGATCTTTTTTTCACTTTAATATGAATTTATTATATTCTAACTATTGAGTTGTTTGATACCCTTATATATTTTTTTGATATATTACTTCCTTATTGCCCTCTTCTGACCTTCTCAGGCACTGCATGACACAGGTGCACTTGCATACATATAGGCAATACACTCATACACATTAAATAAAAGTAATAATTGAAATAGTTTTTAAGAGACTCCAATGTAATAATATTAGAAGGCTTCAACACTTTGTGGTCATAAATGGACTGGTTATACAAACAAACAAACAGAAAAGCTGACAAGGAAACATCAAAGCTAAACTGTAGATTAAATAGACTGTGATAGAATATGTGAATTGCAGAAGAGCCACAAGCCTCATTAGGGAAAGCCATAAATCCCTTAAAGTGTCTAACTGGCCCTAAATTAGCAGCCTGGCCTTGCTCAAGCCTGACCTTGCTCAGGCCTTATCAGCTGGTCACTCCCTGGACTGAGAGAAAGTGTTTGTGGAGCCCACCTGTCTCTTTAGTGCTCATCTGCCACACACTCATCTGCCTGTCTGAGAAAAGAGACCATCAAGGACACTAGACCCTGGCACAGCATTAACTCTTGCAGCTGTGTGCAGCAGAATTCCCATATAAGACCAAACTGCTCCCCCTTCAGAGTGCAGATAATCATTCCTTTGAGGAACAGCTTTTATTAGCCCTTTACAGGGTTCCCTGCATTCAGGGAGCACATTCTTTGCCTGTTGCAGGTCTGGCTTTGGTTCTTATTTCTGAACTTTAAACACATTCCTTTTTCTGCTCTCCTAAATCTAACAAACCGAACACACATTTACAGTGCATTCTGTCCAATAGCTACAGAATACACATTCTTTTCATCAACATATGGAACTTTCACTGGAATAAACAATATATTGGCTACAAGTCTTAAAAAAATGAAAAAGTTTGAAATCACATTCTGTATCTTTTCTGATCAAAATGGAATAAAATGAGAAGTCAGCAATCAGGCAAATTTTAAGGAATTATAGGAATATATGGGCACTGAACAACAGACTTTTGAATAAGCAATGAGCCATCAAAGAAGTCAAAAGGGAAAATAGAAAATGTCTTGAAAAAAAGGAAAACAGAAACACATACAACATACCACAGTGGAAGCAGTACTAAAAGGGAAGTTTATTGTGTAAGTACCCGGCCCGTGTAAGGGGCTGGAGAGATGGCTCAGCGGCTCTCAGCGCTGGCTGCTTTTGCAGAGGACCAGGGTTCAGTTCCCAGCACCCACATGGCAGCTATGAACCGTCCTTAACTCCAGTTCCAGGGGAATCTGAAGCCCTCTTCTGACCAGGGAGTGACCAGTTGATAAGGCTTAAGCAAGGCCAGGCTTGAGCAAGGCCAGGCTGCTAATTTAGGGCCAGTCAGACACTTTAAGGGATTTATGTTTCTTTGTCAGCTTTTCTGTTTGTTTGTTTGTTTGTTTGTTTGTATAATCAGTCCATTTATGACCACAAAGTGTTAAAGTCTAATATTATTACATTGGAGTCTCTTTCTTTTAAAAATATTTCAATTATTACTTTTATTTAATGTGTATGAGTGTATTGCCGCGATGTATGTAAGTGCACTCATACACATAAAATAATTTTTTTAGAAGTACCTATGTAAATTAAGATTTTTAAGTAAGCAATTTAATGAAACAGCTTAGGGTCCCAGATAAGCAGAAATAAATGAAATCCAAAACTGGTAGAAGGAAAGAAATAACAGAGCAGGGCAAAGATGAATTAGAAACTAAACTAATCATAAAGTATCAGTAAACCAGAGATGACATTTTAAAAAGAGAAACAAAACTGACAAACCATTACCTAGACTAAGAAAAAATGGGGAAAAATCCAAACAAATAAAATCAGAGATGAAAAAAGAGATGTCAAAACCAATACAAAGAAATGCAAAGGAATTATATGCTGATAAACAGTAAAATCCAGAAAAAGTGGGCAAATTTGTAGATACCCAAAACCAAACCAAAACTAAACCACAAGGGCATAAAAGACTGAAAGAGGACGAAGGTTGAACCAGTAACAAAAACTTCACGAAAATCCCAGCAGATGGCCTCACAGCTGAGTTTCACAGAAGAAATGTAAGGGAGGGAACCCTTCCAAACTCATGATCCTAGGCCTGACTGTCAAGTTATATTTTAAAATTAGCTGAAAGGGACATAACAACTACAAGCCACAAAGCAATATTCCTGACAAATCTGCAAAAATTCTCAACAAAACACAGTAATTCAAATTCAATAGCACATCAAACAGATCATTCACCACGATCAAGTTGTTTTATTACAGAAATGTAAGCATGGTTTGACACACACAAATCAATAAATATAATACATTACCTTTTGAAGGACAGGATTGCTTTTAACAGGATAAAATGCATGCTAGCCCTTAGAACAATGCCCAACTTGTAATCTCATAACAAATTATGTATTTGGGATAGTGACTACTTGGCAAGCACAAAAAATAGGCTGCTACTAAAAATAAGACTATAATGTAGAAGATAGGTAATAAGTTAGAAGGCTAAAGCATAAATAAAGACATCACCTGTACTGAATTAAGCAATTATTATAACTAACTGTATCCATAATTAATAGCATTGAGCAAAAAGTAAAAGGGATTAAGCCATGGAAATCTTAGTGCCCATATCAAAATATCAATATAAAATACCAAATAACTTGAGAAATTATATCATAGTGCAATTCTTTTTAAAATTTTTTATTGGATTTTTGTGTATTTCATACAAACCATCTCAATCAATCTTCATCATCTTTATGCCCCCCGTCCCTACTAGCACCCTCCCCGTATCGCTGGAATAAAGTCAACTTGATCATGGTGGATGATCTTTTTGATGTATGTCTGTGTGCAGTTTGCAAGTATTTTGATGAGAATTTTTGCATCTATGTTCATTAAGGATACAGGTCTATAGTTTTGTTTTTGGTTGTATCTTTACCTGGTTTTGGTATTAGAGTGACGCTGCCTTCATAGAAGGAATTTGGAAGTTCTCCCTCTGTTTTTATCTTTTTGAATAATTTAAGTAGTATTCGTTGGAGGTCTTCTTTAAATGCCTGATAGAATTCTGCTGTGATTCAGTCTGGGCTTGGGCTTTGTTTAGTCAGGGGGAGTTTGTATTACTGTTTCAACTTCCTTATATGTTATAGGTCTGTTTAGGCTGTTGATCTCTTCTTGGTTGAGCTTTGGTGATTCCCATGATTTTAGATAGACATCCATTTCTTTTAGGTTTTCAAGTTTAGTAGCATATAGGTTTTTAAAGTATTCCCTTATAATGTTCTGTATCTTTCTGGTGTCTGCTGTGGTGTTTCCCCTTTCATCTCTGATTTTGTTGATTTGGAGATGCTCTTTCTTTTGGTTAACTGGGCTAAGGGGTCTGTCTATCTTGTTTATCTTTTCAAAGAACCAGGTCTTAGATTAGTTGATTCTTTGTATTGTTTTCTTTGTTTCTATTTCATTAACTTCTGCTCTGATTTTTGTTATTTCTTCTTGTCTGCTGGGTTTGGGTTTCATTTGCTGGTGTCTTTCCACAGTCTTAAATTGCATGTTAAGTCATTTATTTGTGTTCTTTCTGATTTTTTTTTTTAATGTAGGCACTTAGAGCTATAACCTTTCCTCTTAGGACTGCTTTTAAAGTGTCCCAGAGGTTTTGTTGTGCTGTATTGCCCTTTTTGTTGAATTCCAGGAATACTTTTATTTCTTTCTTAATTTCTCCTTTGATTCACTAATCATTCAGGAGTGTGTTATTTAATCTCCATGAGTTCATGTAGTTACTAGAGCTTCTTCTGGTGTTGATTTTAAGCTTTATTGAATTGTGGCCTGATTGAATGGAATTATTTCAATTTTTTGTAGTTGTTGAGGCTTGTTTTGTGCCCCAGGATGTGGTCGATTTTGGAGAAAGGTCCATGGAATGATCCATAGAAAGTATATTCTCTGGTGCTTGGGTGGAATATTCAGTAGATGTCTGTTAGGTCCATTTGATGTGTGGTATTTTTTAATTCAGATGTCTCTCTGTTAATTCTTTGTCCAGTTGATCTGTCTAATGGAGACAGTGAGGTATTGAAGTCACCTACTGTTACTGAGTTGGGTTTAATCTGTGTCTTAAAGTCCTGTAGTACTGTTTTTATGAAGTTGGGTACACCAGAGTTTGGTGAATAAATGTTCATGATTGTAATATCATCCTGGCTAATTGTTCCCTTGATCAGAATGAAGTGACCCTCTTTATCTCTTCTGATTAGTTTTAGTTTGAAGTCTATTTTGTCAGATATTAGAATTGCAACCCCTGCTTGTTTCTTAGTGCCATTTGCTTAGAGTAGTCTTTTCCATCCTTTCACCTTAAGGTAGTACCTGTCCTTGAAGGTGAGATGGGTTTCTTGCAGACAGCAAAAAGATGGATTTTGTTTCTTTTTTTTTAAAATTAGCCTGTGTCTTTTGACTGGAGAATTCAGTCCATTGATATTTAAGGTTATTATTGAAAGATGTGTATTGGTTGCCATCATTTTGATTGCCGTTT
>NW_008354174.1:13030-15472 GCF_000622305.1 Nannospalax galili | reverse complement strand
CATGCATTTCTAATCTCTATATATCTGATTATTACTAGTCACAGTCGCTTAATTTCTGAGCTCCTGGGCATCTAAGCATGGATATAAAGTGGTCAGGTAGATTTCAATGATAATGTTTTTCACATCTACTAATTATTAAGGAACAAATTGTTGTTCTTTGAAGAATTATTATTATCATTTTAATCATTTTTAAATTTTTAATTTATTTTTAAAAAAATTTTAAAATTTAATAACCACATGATTAGAAGAAGCATTTCATTACAGCTTTAATATATTCAGTAACACATTCCAGAGCAAGGATGCATCTCTTTCAAAGGTGGCTGTAAATTTTTAGGTTCACAGTTGAATTAATACAGTCATACAATATTGAACTCAGTATAAGCCCTGTAAGACATAAAATTGAATGAGTTTTTAACCTTTAAAAAGGGTCTCCATTTCATTTTAAGATATGCTGTTTCCTACATTTTTCATGCTACTAACACTTACATGCTTGCAAATGTGTCTTTAATCTCTATGTATCTGATTATTACTAGTCACAGTCGGATACACTCAGATCATTAGTACCTGACTATGGATATAAAGTCATCAGGCAGATTTCACTGGCAATGTTTATCACCTCTACTATTTAACATGAAGTAAAATTTTTTTCTTTCGTCTTTTTGAGAAAGGGTATCCCTGTAGCCCCAGTTGTCCTGGATCTCACTATGTACACCAGGTTGGCCTTGAACTCACAAAAAAATTTGTAATAACTACATGATTAGAAGAAGCATTTCATTACATCTTTAACATATTCAGTAACACATTCCAGAGCAAGAGCACATCTCTTTCAGTTGAGACAAAGCCTCCTTGTACCCTCAACTGCCCTGGAACGTTTCTAGGTTCACAGTTGAATTAATATAGTTATACAATATTGAACTCAGTATAATCCCTGTAAGACATAAAATTGAATGAGTTATTAATCTTTAAAAAAGACCTCCATTTCATTTTAGAATATATTGTTCCTTGCAGAAAGACACATTGCTTTTGCTACTAACACTGAGATGTTGGCGCATGCATCTCTAATCTGTATGTATCTGATTATTACTAGACATAATCAGCTGCACTTGGATCCTTGGCACCTGTGTATGTTTATAAAGTCATCAGGTAGATGTCAATGGTAGTGTTTATCACCTCTACTAATTAACATGACATAAATTTCCATGCTTCCTCCTCAAATATAATACATTTTAAAAAATTTGTTGATTTGTGTGTGTGTGTGTTTATCACACAGAACATCCAAACCATCTTATTCAACTATATACTCACTTCCCAGATGGCACCCTCCCATAGCCTCCCTCCCCCCACTAGAGCCCTTATACTCTGATATCCCTGCTACTGTCTGCTGTGTTGTCGGCACCCCAGCTGTTCCCCACTACTTGCCCTTCTGGTGAATCTAGTCAGCCTATCTAGAGGCCTGTGTTTTAGGAGGGCCAGCTGTTCCTCAACTAGCAGCAATCAGTTGTCAACATTCATTTAGATAAGACTGGGGTTTGGTGTTCATTTTCCCAGTTCGATGCTGGGTTACTATCTGGGTGTCCCTTTGGCCACCCTAGCCAACAACTCAAAAGAAGGTGTCTCCTATCTGGCATTGTTGCTTGTTATGTAGCCTTTAGCTATACATATGGACTCTTAAAAAATTATATTGGCCCCTTTAATCTTTGGTTATCATTCCATTTGGGTGTTTAAGGCCATACAGTTGGCCCAGAAAAACCAATTTATTTTTACTCTTAAGGTCATTTGAGGATCTGTTCCTCAGGAGTCACATGGGCTTGGGAGAAGCCCCTGGCTCCTTTCTTTTACCAGTTCCGCCTATGTGAAGATAAGTCAAAGGTCCTGATCAACCATGGCTGGTTTCGCTTGGAAGCATGGAGGAAATGATTCCTCTGTGTTGACCCTCCTTTTTGTAGACTGGACACTGGTTCAAGTCCAAATGGTGGGGTCTCCTCGGCCTCCTTGATCAAGAGGACAGGTGACCCACCACAATTACAGGGCATTTTGAGAGATGCCCACAGTCTCCTGGAACTAGTTAACCTAGGAGGGCAAGGAGAAAAACTGTCCTTTATGTCCCTCTGACCAAATTATTATAGGCCTCAAGTATGTCTGTTAAACATCCAAGAAGGTTAGTTCCACCAGTCTGGTACTTTTAATTATTGTGTGCCACGTAGATAAATCTTGGGCAAAGACCAAGTGTGCTCAGATAAACCTTACCTAGACATAT
Source organism: Nannospalax galili (assembly GCF_000622305.1). Classification (NCBI taxonomy): domain Eukaryota; kingdom Metazoa; phylum Chordata; class Mammalia; order Rodentia; family Spalacidae; genus Nannospalax; species Nannospalax galili. The sequence continues at coordinate 13,215 of NW_008354174.1, read as the reverse complement.
ATTTCTTGATCTGCTATGTATAATTTGTCAGTAGGTTGTTGGAGTAATATGGTTCCCTCTGGTTTTCAAAACTAGCTAGGCATTACTTATCTCTCACATTGTCTCACCCCTCCATCATGGTTTTCCCACTTAAGGGGCCCCACTTTCCCCCCCTTCTCCCTTAATAATACCCTTCTCCTACGGTC
>NW_008354174.1:10326-11295 GCF_000622305.1 Nannospalax galili | reverse complement strand
AAGCTGTTAATCTCTTCTTGGTTTAGTTTTGGTGGTTCCCATGCCTTTAGATATGCATCCATTTCTTTTAGGTTTTCAAATTTAGTAGCTTATAGGTTTTAAAAGTATTCCCTTATAATGTTCTGTATCTTTCTGGTGTCTGTTGTCATGTTTTCCCTTTCATCTCTGATTTTGTTCATTTGGAGGTGCTCTTTCTTTCTTTTGGTTAACTGGGCTAGCGGTCTGTCAACCTTGTTTATCTTTTCAAAGAACGAGGTCTTAGATTCGTTGATTCTTTGTATTGTTTTCTTTGTTTCAATTGCATTAATTCCTGCTCTGATTTTTGTTATTTCTTCTGGTCTGCAGGATTTGGGTCTCGTTTGCTGCTGCTTTTCAAGTGTGTTGAGTGGCAACGTCAAGTCCTTTATTTGTCTTCTTTCCGATTTTTTGATGTAGACACTTAGAGCTATAAATTTCCCTCTAAGGACTGCTTTTAGCATGTCCCAGAGGTTTTGTTGTGTTGTACTGTCCTTTTCATTTAGTTCCAGGAATACTTTTATTTCTTTCTTAATTTCTCTTTTGACCCATTCATCATTCAGGTGTGTGTTGTTTAATGTCCGTGTGTTCATGTGGTGATTAGGGGTTCTTCCGGTGTTGATTGTAAGCTTTACTGCATTGTGGTCTGATAGAATGCATGGAATTATTTCAGTCTTTTTGTATTTGTTGAGGTTTGTTTTGTGCCCCAGTATATGGTCGATTTTGGAGAAGGTTCCATGGGTGCTGAGTAGAAAGTATGTCCTTTGGTACTTGGGTGGAATACTTGGTCGATGTCTGTTAAGTCCATTTGCTATATGGTATTGTTTAATTCAGATGTCTCTCTGTTAAGTCTCTGCCCTGTTGACCTATCTACTGGAGCCAGTGAGGTATTGAAGTCCCCTACTATTCATGAGTTAGGATTAATCTGGGTCTTAAAGTCCTGTAGTATTTTTT
>NW_008354174.1:9157-9983 GCF_000622305.1 Nannospalax galili | reverse complement strand
TCATTCCTTTCTTCTGCTCTCTGTATTGCTTCAAGAATTCTCTGAAAGGCTGGTTTTGTGGACATGAATTCTTTCAGCCTATTTATGTTGTGGAAGATTTTTCTTTCCCCTTCAACTATAACAGACATTTTTCAGGGTAAAGTACTCTGGGTTAACATATTGGGTCATTTAGAACTGGGAATAGTTTGGTCTGGCTTTCATAGTTTGCACTGAAAAATCAGCTGTAATTCTGATTGGTTTTCCTTTAAATGTGTGTTTTTCTTTTTCAGTTTTCAGTATAGTCTCTTTGTTTAGTGTTTTTGTTATGATATGCCATAGGGACTTTCTTCATGGTCTGGTCTATTTTGTGTTCTTTGTGCTTCTTGAATTTGTATGGGCATGTCTTTTTTTAATTTTGGGCAATTTTCTTCTACAATCTTGAATATCTGGTCCATACCATTGTCCTGGGATTCTTCTCCTTCCTCTATGCCTATGATGCACAAATTTGGTCTTTTTGTGGTGTCCCAAATTTCCTCATTATTTCATTCTCTGTTTCCTTAAATTTTTCATAATCTTTGCTTGAGCGGTCCAATTCATCAACTTTGTCTTCCAGTCTTGATATTCTGTTTTCCATTTCATTCATCCTATTGGTGAGGCTTTCTCCTGTCATTTCTAATTGGCTTACTGAGTGTTTCACCTCCTTATGCATTTCAGCCTGAGTATTCTTCAATATTTCCAGCTCGTTTCTGAATTCATTCAGAAGTTTATCCCTATTTTCCTTCAGCTCTATGATTACCTTGTTTGTGTGTTCTTTAAATTCACTGAATTCTTTTATCATATTCATCAA
>NW_008354174.1:0-9143 GCF_000622305.1 Nannospalax galili | reverse complement strand
GTTTTCCATTTCATTCATTCTAGCAGTGAGGCTTTCCCCTGTTGTTTCAAGTTGGCTTATTGAGTTTTTCACTTCCTTCTTAATTTCTGCCTGTTTTCTTCAATGTTCCTATCTCTTTTGTGGATTCATTCTGAAGTTTATCCCTATCTTCTTTCAGTTCTTTGATTTGTGTGTTCTTTAAATTTGTTGAATTCTTTGATCATATTTATGATTGTTCTTTTAAATTCTATATCCTGGGTTATCTCTAGAGGGTTCTCTAGAACTTCTCTATAGGACTGTTGGTGTTTGTTGGGACACATCATTTGGGTTTTTCATATTATTTTTTCGTTGTGATTATGGCATGTGGATTTCTTTTGCTGTTTCTGATTCTGGTGTGAGACTCAGCCTTCCTTTGTTGAGTTTAAGTCTGTTTCTGTTTGTATACTTCACATGCCTTGGTTGTTTTCTTATTGGGTATGACAAGCTAATTGGTCTAGGTTGCAGGTTATCTCTTTTGATTTTATATTGGAGGGACCAGATGGCTCTAGTTCAGCTACACAGGAGTTCCCACAGAGGCCAAGTCAGATAAGAATCAGATGTTCTCAGGATTCCTCCAAAGACCTGGGCCCCTCTAGTCTTCAGGCACAGCGCAATTTGGGAAGCTTGCTAGGTGGAGGCTGGATTCAGGTGATCTCAGATCCACAAAGGTCTGGGCCCATACTAGAGGGCAGGGAAGCCTAACCCTGCAGCAGTGGGTGGGGCTGTAGATGGTTCCAGTGTAAGAGGATGGACATGGAGCTATTTGGAAAGCTCACCACCACTCAGGGTTAAGAGGGTATCCAGGGATCTGGGGTGCTAAGAGCAAAAGCAGGCCTGTGCCCAAGGCTAGAAGGCAAACAGGATGTGGGGTCTCGGGGATTGGAGTTACTAAGGTTGTAAAGGAGTGAACGTGCCATGAGTGGGATCAGACTCATCAGAGAAGAAGGTTGGTCTAAGGAATTCAAGATAAGTTGGGGTTGCTGACAGCCAGAGTAAGAGGCTGAACTCAGGAATGCAAAGGCTAGTTGGGGGTGGGGACAACCTGTGAGGACTCTAAGAAACTAGACTGAAAAATTGAGCAGGTCTGAGTGCAGGAGATCAGGGTTCTGGGCCCTTACTAAAGGGCAGGAATTCCTAATCCTGCTTCAGTGGGAGGACTGTAGGTTGTCCCAATGTAGTGGAATGGACATGGCATGATTTGGAAAGCTCAGTGCCATGCAGACTTAAGAGGGTAATCCAGAGATCTGGGGTGCTAAGAGCAAAAGTGGGACAGTGCCCAAGTCTAAAAGAACAGGATGTGGGGACAGGGAGATTGGAGTTTCTCAGGTTGTCGGGGAGTCAAGGTGTGATGGTTGGGATCCAATTTACCAGGGAAGAAGGCTGGTCTTAGGCATTTCAAGGCAAATTGGGGTTGTGGACAGCCAGGGTAGAAGGTTGGTCTCAGGAGTGTCAAGGCCAATTGGGGATGGGGGACATGCTATGGAGGGTCTAAGACTGAAGACTGAAGAATTGAGCTGGTCTGGGTGCGGGGCATCAGGACACAGTAGGCAGGTCTGGGCTAAGAGGGTAGTCCAGAGATCTGGGGTGCTAAGAGTATAGTGTAATTCTTAATTATTCTTAAGATTTTATATTGTACAAATAAAATTATTAAACAATACTCAAATATCATTTCATCAATAGCTCCATTTTATGACAATGTTCTGGAATAAGGTATAGGACAGAATAGTAACAGATAAGCCAGGAATTAATTCAATAACAATAGTAACTTACTCAAAATAAGTTCAATTATAATTTGTTGACTTTAGTAAATCCATTTGAGTGTATTAATGCTAAGTAGTAGTAGTTAAGAATGTGTACATTCACACAATAAATACTTATTAAGTCTCAAATTAGCAGGCACTAGATAATAAATGTGAACAAACTATGATTCCACTCATTAATGAGCTTATAAGTAGTTTAAAAGGATTTTTAAAAAATTAAAGAGGGGGAACTGGAGAGATGGCTCAATGGTTAAGAGTACCAGCTGCTCTTGCAGAGGACCCGGGTTTGATTGCCAGCACCCACATGGTGACTAAAAACCATTTGTTCCTCTGGTTCCTTGGCATCTCAGTCCCTCTTCTGACCTCTGCAGGCATTACATGACATTGGTTCACTTCCATACATGGAGGCAATACACTCATACACATAAAATAAAAATAAAATAAAATAAATATTTTTTAATTAAACATGGGAGCTGGAGAGATGGCTCAGCAGTTTAGGAGGGCAATGGCTGCTCTTGCAAAGCACTTGGATTCAGTTCCAGCAATGGTGGCTCACAACTGTCATAACTCCAGTTCCTGTGGATCCAATGCCCTCTTCTGACCGCCACGGGCATTGCATGCTTATGGTGCACTTATATGCATGCAAAACACCCATAGACTAAATATAAATAAATAAATAAATAAATAAATAAATAAATAAATAATAAAATTTAAATTAAACATAATGGGGGCTAGAGAGATGGCTCAGCAGTTAAGAGCACTGGCTCGAGGACCCAGGCTCAGTTCCCAGCACCCACATGGTGGCTAACAGTCATTAGTAACTCCAGTTCTTGTGGATCCAACAGCCTCTTCTTGCCTCCAAGGGCACTGCATGCTTTTGGTGTTCTTATATACATGCAGGCAAAAATACCCATACACATACAAAATAAATAAATAAAAATTTAAAATTAAACATAATAGGGGCTGGAGAGATGGCTCAGCAGTTAAGAACACTGGCTGCTCTTGCAGAGGACCCAGGTTTGATTCCCAGGACCCACATGGTGGCTAACAACCACCTGTAACTCCAGTTCCAGGGGAATTTGACACTCTCATCTCACCTCCTCAGGCATTGCATTGCATGGATGCACTTACATACATGCGAGCATTGCATTCATGCACATAAAATATAATAATAAATAAAATAGTTGGGAAAAATTAAACATAATAAATTAAATAATAAGAAACTAAAATCATGACAGAAGTAGGACAAAGGAAGATTTAAATTGTCAAGGAGTTTATTCACTTATTAATTTGGCAAGCATCATAAACTTACTCTCCTTAGCAGTTCATTTACTATTTGTTGATAATATTATTAATTATATCTATTAACATTAAATTATTATTTTTTCTTAGCAAAATGTGCTACAATAATTTTACTTTTAATCTCCATGGCTACATCCTGTAAGCATTAGTCCCAGCGTGAGACCCGAAACAAGCACATACAACTCCCTCTGCTTCACAATATTTTGGATATTTCATCCAGCACATTCAGAGAGAGAAGCAAAGAAGTGTAGGAATTGCAAGTACTTTTCCTTGAAAATGTTTGTTTGCACAGAAAAATACTTACAAATAATGATTTGTGAAGATATTTGTGTACCCCGAAGATGCTAATGTTCATGAGACATACACAAGTGGTTAGGAGTATTTGGGCAAAATTTATAATAAAATTATAATTCAGCGGAAAAATACAATAAAATAAAAATATAATGTCATCATAATTTAAGTAGCTAGGAATATTCAAGGGAGATTATAATTTATTGCAATTACTATTACAATAATTACATTCTACTCTAAAGTTTATTTTCAAAGATACTAGTAAACCAAAATAATGAAAACATTGTGATAATGTGCACATGAATTTAAGACAGAACAGATAATGTATGTGAATATTATTCTTATTTGTGTATTTATGTATGTACGCACATATGTATGTTTGTATGAGTCTATCTAGCTTAGCTAGCTAGCTATGATAGTTAACTTTGTCAACTTGCTAGAACTTAGAATCATCATGAAAACCTTTCTCTGGGTGTGTCTTTGGGATTGTTTCCATGAAAGACCCACTCTGAATGTGTCCAGCACCATCCCATGGGCCGAGCTCCAGGACAATAAAAAGAACAAAGAAGAAGGAGAGCTGAGTCCCAGAATTCATCTGTCTGCTTTCCGACTGAAAGAGACCAGCTGCCTCACATTCCATTTTCCAGCTGCCACCATGCATGCCTTCTCCATCACCTTTGAACTGTGAACCAAAAGAAACATTTTTTTCCTTAAAGTACTTCTTGTCGGTATTTTTTTTTGTCACATCAATGAGAAAAGTAACTAACATATTACCTATCTATCCTGACTGCCACAGATGAGATTCTTTCACTTGGAGCAGCAGGAAGGCTTTGGAGCTTCTGCCCAAAACAAATTCAGAGCACACTTAGAGAAGCAGTCCCTAAAATTATAACATTGATTCTGTGGCGCTGCCCACTCAAATAAAAGAGATTAGTTTTTAAAAGGTGTTTATTTTCCATTTTAGGTTAATGGTAAGTGTCATGGGGAGCTAAGGGTTAAATATACATATGGAAATATTGTTGCCTACAAGTCTCTGCCCATATCCAGGTTTGAAATGGTTAACTCCTTACTTCAAGAATCTAAAAGCTTTTTAAAAATCTATTTTTACTTCTTTTATTGAATTTTCATGGATTTCATAGAATACGTCTTGATCATATTTAGGCCCCCGTCCCCCATCTGCACCCCTCATACTTCCTGTCATATATGTTAGAGCCTATTGAGCCAAATTTGTGTACCCAAATGTCCCTCAGTGTAAGTCTATCTACTGGAACCTGGTCAACCTATCTAGGATCACTCCCTTAAAGAAAACCAAGTTGGGGCTGGCTGTTCTGACAGAAGGCCCAGGTTCAAATCCTAGAACCCACATGGCAGCTAACAACTGTCCATAACTCCACTTCCAGGGGATCCAATAGCCTCTTCTGTTCTCCACGGGCATTGCACAACACGGGTGCACTTACCTACATGCAGGCAAGACATGCATACACATAAAATAAGCTAAATAAAATGTTAAAAACAAAACAAAACAAGAAAGAAAACCAAGTCCTCCTCTCCGGTACTCGTCATTTACCAATAGTTTCTCAGCTAAGACTGGGGCTTCTTACTCATTTCCTTTTGTTGTAGGTTTTTGTCTGATTTGAGCTTGCATCTGTCTTATGCATGCTGGCGCCATTCTGTAAGTGAAAACCCTGTTTCCTTGTGGTCATCCACCACCCCTGGCTCTTACATTCTTCTCACCCCCTCTTCCACAGTGGTCCCTGAGCATTTGGTGGCAAAGGTTTGATATAGGTATCTTACCCACGGACAAGCACTCTACAGTGTCTCATTTGTTGCACTTCGGCCAGTTGTGACTTTCTGTGTTAATCACCATCTGTTGCATGAGGGAGCTTTGCTGATGAGAATTGAGAGATGCACTGGTATTCTCTCTACCCCCCAAACCCATTCCGCTGTGTTCCCTGTCACAGCCCCTGGGTGAGGGAAGGCCCAAAGAGGGAGCAGCAGGGAGCACGAAGACCAAGCCAAAGCTAGTTGATTGCAGAAGGCCAGGTTTATGCTGGGAAGTGTGCAAAGAAGAGACCCACTTTCTGTGACTAGGAACAGATTTCATCAACTAAGAATCACCCTTGAGTTTCGGAGCTCTGAGCTGGACACCAATGGGTGGACCTGCATGTCACTCACTGCTGTAAAGTTACAGGACTCTGAAGTTGCTGGGAGTGTACATGATACGCATATCTGTGTCTCTCCAGTAGAGTGATTAATACTCAAGAGGCCTTGAAAGTACAGAGGCAGATCCTTTGCCTTATGGACCTCAGTGTTGTGGTTGCTTCCCACACCCCCAACATACTTGGGAGACACCCCTCAGCTAAAACATTAGCCATTCCAGGGAGCTTATACGGGAGACTCGGAACAGCGCGTGAATCTACACAGCCCAGAGAATGGAAAGATAAGTGTGGCCAACAGAGGCCCCTGGTGCAAAGAAGGAAACCTGCGAAGGTGAAATCCGCTCTGGTGGACATTAGACACTTGTTCAATACAGATTCACAACAGCAAAACTCAAAGGAAAGACAAGAGTCCACAGTTCAACTGACCCTCTCCCACTTCCATTCCAGAAAGTAGCTGCTCCAACCTCTTACTTTTCTTTCTCCTGTCCCTTGTGATTCCCTACCCCCTCCCCCAATTTTACATTTAGCAGGATTTTTACCTTGTGCATTTTTCAAGGTGTTTTTTTAAATGCATTTGTTATTTACCTTTACGCATTCATCTGTTATTGTTTACACATTTTTCCAACTTGGGGGGGCAATATCTATTCATTCCTTCAGTTTTTAATTTATTATTTTTATTTTATGTGTATGAGTGTATTGCCTGTATGTATGTGAGTACACCTGTGTCATGCAATGCCGCGGAGGTCAGAAGAGGGCTACGGATTCCCCTGGAACTGGAGTTAAGGATGGTTCATAGCTGCCATGTGGGTGTTGGGAATCGAACCTGGTTTCTCTTCAAGAGCAGTTAGTGCTCTTAACCGCTGAGCCATCTCCCCAGCCCCCATTCCTTCATTTTTAAAATTTAATTTTTGTCCCTCCCATGACATTTCTTCCTTTCTCTCACAACCCTTCTATATTTAGTAGTATTTTGACTTTATCTTATTGGGTTTTTCTTTAATAATTATGCTTTTTTATTCCCCTTCTTACATTTATCTAATTTTGCTTTTGAATTTTTTCATTACTGTAAGATTTTTCCTTTATTGAATTTTTCTGGTCTCTTGCTGTTTATAGCATTCTTCTCCACTCTCTTAATTTCGTCTTTTGTTTATTTAACCTTGCTTCTCTTCTGCTCTCCCCTCTCTGTCTCCTTCTGTTATCTCATTCATTTATGATTTTTACACTTATCCTAAATAATTTTTAACTTTATGGAACATTCTGTAGTAATTTTTTTCATTTTCAGTTTTATGATAACTTTGTGATGTATTAGTGGACTTTATACTTGTATATTTTGTAGGGCTGATGTTGTGCTGATATAATGGTTTGATTTTCCTTTCCTTCAGGACTGAGCCTTCAAGAGTAGACTGCTCAAGAAGAGTGTCACCTCCAAACCAAGAGGAGATACTCAAGCCAACAGATGCACAGACTGCAACACAGAAATGCAAGAAACTCAAAAATACCAGGCAACAGGACTCCTCCAAAAGGTCACAGCTCCTCAACTATTGAACTCAGAGATCCTGAAAGAGATAAAATACCACATGAAGATCTCCAAAGTTTTCTGGTAAAAATGGTCAATGTGCCAGGCATGATGTCACATACCTTTAATTCCAGCACTCAGGAGGCAGAAGAAGGTGGTTCTCTGGGAGATCAAGGCCAGCCTGGTCTACATAGGGATCAAGGATATGAAAGAGACTATAAACAAGTAGGCAAATTCAATGCAGAATCTAGAGAAGTCAACAACACAGAGGAAAAAGTCAGCAAAATAGATGAGAAACTCAGTATGGGTGAGAAAAATAGAACATTGGAAATGAAAACCTCAAACAGGGGGAAAAAGCCCAAACTAAACAAAAAAATTAGTAAAAGCCAGCAAAAAGAAAAACAAAAAAACCCCCCATGACTAATAGATTCAACGAGGCAGAAAAAAGAATCTCAGGGACAGTGGAGAAGATTGATGAAACATTACATTCAAACATGATAAGGAAAAGCACACCCACAGCATAAGAACTCTGAGATACAATCAAGAGAGCAGAACCAAGAATCCACAGGATGGAGAAAGAATCCAAGAGAAACACTAAAGGCATAGAGAACATATTCAGTGAAATTATAACACAAATTTAGTAAATCTAGAGAAACAGAGTTGAAAAAAATGACCCTTAAATTCACAAAGAAGCACAGAAGACCCCAAGGAGCTGAAGAACTGCTCCAGAGAGTGCCAGAACTATTAAATACCCAATATCAAATTATATTATAGAGTCCCAGTAACAAAAACAGTACTGGCACAAAAACAGATATATAGAGACCATGGAATAGGGCAGCAGACCCAGAAATAAACCTACACAGTTACAACCACCTAATTTTGACAAAGATGTCAGAAATATACTTTGGAGAACATTCACCCTTTTTAACAAATGGTGCTGGGAAAATGGTATTTCCACATAAAGAACAAATTAGATACTTATTTCTCATCGTGTTTAAAAATTAAACGTGCGTCAGAGACCCGAATAAAAGACTTGAACCTGAGACTGCAAGAGGTTAACCTAGAGAAAACACTTCCAGACACAGGCACAGGTGAGGACTTTCTGAAAAAGACCCCAATAGCACAGGAAATCATCCAAGGATTGGAAAAACAAAGATGATTGCACGAAATTAAAAGCATACCATCACCATAGTAAAAGAGGAAGACTACAGAATCAGGGAATTAAGACATCTGCAGGAACATGGATGAGAATACAAATCACTGCATTAAGTGAACTATGCCTGACTCAGATAAATTTTTTTTTTGTCTTTTTGAGACAGGGTCTCCCTGTAGCTCCAGCTGTCCTGGAACTCACTATGTAGACCAGGCTGGCCTTGAACTCACAGAGATCTGCCAGCCTCTGCCTCCGAGTGCTGGGACTAAAGGCATGTGCCACCACGACCAGCTCAGATAAATATTTTACGATGATGTCCTGGAATAAGGTATATAGGGCAGGATACTAATAAGTCAGGAATTAATTCACTAATAGTAGTAACTTATTCACTCAAAATAAGTCATTTAAGTAAAATTTGTTCAGTTCAATAAACCCATTCCAGTGTGCTAATGATAAGTAGCAGTTAAGAATGGCTCAACAAGTTAGCACATGTGCCACGAAGACTGACAACACAGCTTTGATCCCTGGGACCCACACAGTGAAAGAAGAGAAAATGGCTCCAACCTTCACACACACACACACACACACACACACACACACACACACACAAATGCAATAAAACAATAAAAAATTCATTTTAAAAAGACCATGCTCATTCATATAACAATTACTAAGACAAACTTTACCAGTGTATAATAATGTTTTGACTTATATATGGAACCTAGATTTAAAATTCTGTATGTGTATGTGTATATATGTGTTTGTAGGTCATGGAACTAGAAGAGGGTCATTAGAGGGAGGTGCTTTTAAGGAAGGTGGGAACTAGCGCAATGGGTCACATGTAATAAGAAAACAGAAAGGAGAACAAGTGGGAGAAGAAATGGAACTTGGAGAAGAAAGGTACCAGAATGGGCAGTAAGGGAGGGAATAAACTAGAACCAAGTATA
>NW_008354173.1:6243-9723 GCF_000622305.1 Nannospalax galili | reverse complement strand
ATGTATGTCTTTTGAGAGTTAATTAGTTTTAGATGATGTCATGACAGGAGACCATCCATGGTAAGATCCCAGTCCTTCTAAGAGAAGAAACAGTAGAGTGGTCTCTTCTATTAGACCACCACACCACCCAGCAGCCTATTACAGCCACCTACCACAGAGTCATGGGCAAATCTTGATAATTATCCCTAACACAGGTCAACCAACTTTCCTTCATGGTTTCCAAAGTGCTCAAAAAAGTAATTTAAGACATGTTTATTTATTTTTACTTTGTAGTTTCTTGAGTTCTGGTCTCCCTGTAGCCCCAGTAGACCTGACCTCACCATGTAGACTAGACTGGACTTGATCTCAGGTATCTGCTTGCCTCTGCCTCCACAGTGCAGGGAATAAAGGTGTGGACCACCACACATTGTTCAAGGCATGTTTATTTATGAAGAAACAATTTGTGTTTGTGCAAAGGGAATGGTAAGCAGGAAGAAAGAGAATGAAAGGCACTCTGCAGTTATCTTTCCTAGACACACATATATCAGTTTCCTAAGACAAATGGTATGCTAGGGGGTCAGTATCTACAGTCCAGTAGATACTACTCATTGCAAATATTCAATAACTCTCTGGTAGAAGACTCACTACAAAGTGCAAGGTCAGGGTCAGTAACTGCCTTCACATAAGCAGATGATGGGTATCTAGTTATCCCCAAAGAGGAGATTAAAGAGAACTGTTTTGTTTTACAATCTACTGAGGGAAAGGCCAGATAAAAACCAAAAGGCAGGGGCTGAAGAGATGGCTCAGCGGTTAAGAGCACTGACTACTTTTGCAGAGGACCCAGGTTCAATTCCCAGCACCAACATGGCAGCTATGATAGAATACAGCCATACAAATTGTAGACGGGAGGCTGGAGAGATGGCTCAGCAGTTAAGAGCACTGGCTGCTCTTGCAGAGGACCCTGGTTCAATTTCCAGCACCCTCACAGTGGGTAACAATTGTCTGTAACTCCAGTTCCAGGGGATCTGATTCCCTCTTCTGACTTCCTTGGGCATTACACAGCACATGTGCATATACATGCAGGCAATACACTCACACACACATAAAATAAAAATAAATAATATATTTTAAAAACCCTAAAGATTAAAAAAAAAAAAGTCACACTTAAGGCTACATAGCGAGTTCCAGATCGACAACCAGACCCTGCATCAAAAGGCCCAAAAACAGAAAGAAAAAAGGGAATGCGCAGGTGGGGAGCAGCTCAGTGGGTAAAATGACGGGTGGGGAACATGAAGACTTAGTTTGATCTCGAGCACCCGTGTAAAAAGCCTGCCATGGTGGCACCGCTAGAAATCCCACCTGGAGGCAGATGGGCAGACCCTGGATGTTGGCTCACTAGTCTGGCCAAACAGCGAGTTCCAGGTTCAGTAAGGGACCTGGGAGCAGGAGATAAAAGAGCAGAGGGAGAGGGAAGGAAGAGGGGAGAGGAGAGAAGAGAAACAGGAGAAAGGAACGGAATGAGAGGGAAGAGGAGGAAAAAGGTAAAGAGATGAAGGAGAGAAGCGTGGAGGGAGGAGAGAGAAAATGGAAAGCAGGAGCGAGGTGAGGGGAAGGAAAGGGAAACAGAAAAGGAAAAGAGACCAAAATGGAAATCTGCCATCGTCATCTCACTGGACAGCAACATCTCACTGGACAGCATCCATAGAGAAGAAAATTCACACAAGTGAAGAACAGATACTTATTCTTTCTTTCAAGATTAATCAGCATTTTTCAGACATCAAAGTAGATTCATGGGGGTGGGTAGATGGCTTAACTGTCTGCCATGCCACATACAAGGGAGGCAGTTGCTTGGAGCTCATTGACCAGCCAGCCTAACCAAATCAATGAGCTCTAGGTTCAATGAGAGATCCTGTTTGTTGGATAGCTTTAGTTTTCAACTTGATACACCTGGGTAGAGGGAGACCCAATGAGTGAATTGCCTCCGCTGGACTGGCCTGTGGCCATGTCTGTGGGGTATCTTCTTGATTATTGAGTGATGTAGGAGGGTCTGGTCCACATGGGCAGTGCCACCCCCAGGCAGTTAGGAATATGTTGTATAAGAAAGCAGGTTGAGCAGGGGCCAGGAGAGAAAGCCAATGAACATCGTTCCTCCATGGATTACGCTTCAGCTCCTGCCTCCAGGTTCCTGCACTGGGTCCCTCAGTGATAAAATGTGACCTGTGAGATGTGAACCAAGTAAACCCTTTGCTCCCTAAGTTGGTATTGATCAAAGTATTTTTTCACAGCAATTGAGAAACAAACTAGAACACTATACCTTAAAAAGAAAAAAAAATGTGACGGGCTAGAGAGATGGCTCAGTGGTTAAGAGCACTGACTGCTCTTGCAGAGAACTCAGGTTTGACTCCCAGCACCCACATGGCAGCTAACCACCACCCATAACTCCAGTTCCAGGGGAATCCAACACCCTCTTCTGACCTCCACTGGCTTTGCACGACATGAGTGCACTTACATTCATGCAGCAATACACTCATACACATAAAGTAAAAATAATAATAAAAAATAAAGGTGGAGAGTGATGAAAGCACCTGACATCGACTTCTAGCATTCACATATATGCATGTGTACACACCAACGCACACGTGCATGTGACTCCTACAAACGTACATATACCACTGAAATACACTCAATGTAAGCTTCCTCCAAGTTCCTTAGTAATAAACGGAGATAATATATCAAGGCTCTCGGGCCACTGGGGAATACCTTGAGGCTGTAGACACCAGGCAGGGAGCTTGTGATGCTGCTGAGAACCTATGTTTGCAACATGACTAAAAAGTCCAAACATGAAAGGCTATCTTTAAGGACACTCTGTGACTAAAACTAGCTAAGATCACGAAAGTGACATCAGTATGACAGTCAGGACAAAGAGTCCCACCCTATTACTCCTCACTCACATTCAAATAAACCAAATACATACTCAAGAAAACCAAATCAACAAAAGAATGGCCTAGAAACATTTATGCATCAAGGGCACTATTAAGAGAATGAAAAGCCAACACACAGAGGGGAAAACATATGTGAGTCAAGCATCCAGTGAGGGATTTGTACCTCAGGAATAAAAATAACTCCAACCCAATGACAAGAAAAAAATGGTCAGTGCACGATGGTTCAGCAGGTACAGAAGCCTGCTGCCAAGCGAGAGACCCTTGTTCAACGCCAGAATTCTCCTGGCAAAAGGAGAGAAGTGACTCCCATGACCTGTCCTTCGATCTCCAAATGCATGCTGGGGGATTTGCATGCACATACACATGTGCAAGGGCACACACATGTGCATAATAAAAATGAAAATGAATAATCCAATTTAAAAATGGGACATTACTTCATTACCCATTTCATGAAAGATCTACTGGATTTCTTTGTGTTTTGTTTATCTTGGATATCTTATTTAAACCAAGAAAAAATCACAGACGTTTGGGTGGGGATGTGGAGAAATTGGAATACTTG
>NW_008354173.1:4033-5327 GCF_000622305.1 Nannospalax galili | reverse complement strand
ACTATTTTAAGACATATGTCTTCAAGATCACATCTCTCTATGAAGACAAACACATCAAATGCTTGGCCAGAGTCCCTGGAAGAATGTAAAACACGTATGTCAATGGACTGCTTTCTAGATTAAACTGAAAATTAAGGGATCTGCATTTGAAGAACTGATGACAGCCCAGCAGACCCTGGGAAAGCCCTGCTCTGTCTTCACACTGCTCTACCAGGCACAGCCAAGTCAGGTACTGGACCTACAGGCGACACACAGGGTAAGAGAGACTGTAGGCACCTGGGGACGCTGCTTGGGAAACAAATTAAAGTCCAGGTGACTAAGAGTTTTACCTAAATTGGGCTCTCAACATTTGTGCCATGGAACATGCAGAGTTTTGTACTTCAAGAGACTCAAATGAATACGGGCTACCTTTATTGTCATTAGATATGAATAAAATTTCCAAGCCAGGGCTGTAGCTCAGTGGTAGAGTGCTGACACAATGTTATACCCTAGGATTAATCTCCAGCCCTGGAAAATAAATAAATAATATACCTTAAATATCACTCACAACATAGCTTCTAGCAATGGAATTTTGCCTGCAGGGATATGCTGGACCTCACCTATGTGATCTATGGGATTTTTTGCCTGTATGGGAAAGTACACTGTCTTTGTCACCAAGCACAAAGCCAGCATTCTTGGGGGCACCTAAGAGCTTCCATTTCCCATAATTTCTGTCACTGACTCTCCATCAGCCTCAGTCAGTGAGGACTGTGGTCAGCACATCTCATCTGAGCTGCCGACTCCTCTAAACCCTCGCCGTTTACTCTGTCTGCACAGGTGACTCACAAGGAGACCGCAACGCTTTTGGTTTTAGGGTAAAATGGTTTTCAAAGGTGCTTTAATTAGCAAGGGGGTTGGAGTTACATTATGGCACAACTTATTTGAGAGATTCTATTTATTACTCATCTGAAGGGTCAGCACATCTCATCTGAGCTGCCGACTCCTCTAAACCCTCGCCGTTTACTCTGTCTGCACAGGTGACTCACAAGGAGACCGCAACGCTTTTGGTTTTAGGGTAAAATGGTTTTCAAAGGTGCTTTAATTAGCAAGGGGGTTGGAGTTACATTATGGCACAACTTATTTGAGAGATTGTATTTACTACTCATCAGAAAACTTTAAAAACAGGAAAGTATAATCTAAGGAAAAACATCCTACCATGTAATTTGAAAAACTCACATTAAAAAATAAAACCTCACTAATACCAAAGCATTAATACGTGAAAAACATCTTTTGGCAAGAAGAAAGTCAAAGTAGG
>NW_008354173.1:0-2590 GCF_000622305.1 Nannospalax galili | reverse complement strand
TATTTACTATCTGGCCTTTTACCAAAAAAGTTTGCCTAGTCCTAAGCTAACATTTCAACATTCACAAATGGGCTAGAGTTGTCCCACTGTGCTCAAGGAGATGCAAGATTCTATCTTTATCGTAGACATAGCTGCTTCTATGAACACTGGTGGAATTCCATTGGTAGATTGGAGTTCACCAATGAGGCCAGTAGCCTGAACCTGCAACGTGGAGCCCCTTGGCCTGATGTTTGCACCATAAGAAAACTTAGCACCAAAGCAGGCTCCATCGCAAATAGTTAATCTCATTCTACCCAGTATTATATAGAGTCCGTGGATAAGACTTACATAAACTACTCTTAGAGGTCCTGAATTAATTATAAATGTTGAATAAGGAATGGGGATGTAGATCAATAGTAGAGAACTGGCCCTTCATGGCTGAGGCCCCTAGATGAACCTCTAGAAAAATCAAAATAATATTAATCATCATCGTCTCTTTTCTGAAATAAATGCCAAATCATAAAGGTCAAAATGTTTGAACTAAGAGCATAACTCAAATGGCAATCCACATTCCTAGTACACATGGAAGGCAATATATTTAAATATGAAATGATGGGGTATCATTAAGAAGTGAGAAAGATTTCATTACAGCCAACAGCAGAGCACTATTTCCTCTCAGTTGAGACAGGTGACTGACAGTGAAGAACCTCACTGACTCTGGTTAGACCTGTGTATAAACTGCACTCTTTGAGGTAGCCATTGCTTTCAAACATTAAGTCCCAAATAAGGGAATGGCACTTTACATGCAGGCTCCCCCCTTTGGCAGTGGATGGCACAAGCTACCTTCACATGTATGTGTTCAGTGGCGTTCGGATTCCTCACCACTGAATTTCTTCGACAATTAACTCTCCTTTCCTCCCTATTTCTATCTTCCATCATCTCTACTTCTTCTCTACTGAACTTTCTCCATAATTCATCCTTTCATCTGACAAGCTATAATTTTTTTTAATGTGTATGTGTGTATTGCCTGCATGTAGGGACGTGCACCCATGTTATGCAATGCCCACAGAGAACAGAAGAGGCTATCAGCTCCCCTGGAACTGGAGTTATGGACAGTTGTTAGCTGCCATTTGGGTGCTGGGATTCGAACCTGGGTCTTCTGCAAGAACAGCCAGTGTTCTTAACTGCTGAGCCATCTCTCCAGCTATAACTTTTACCTATTTATTTAGTTATCACCTCTCTCCCCATGTAAAAAGTGTCAATAGTGGCAGGAGAGATGGCTCAGTGGATTAAGAGCACTGGCTACTCTGGCAGTGGACCCAGGTTCAAATCCTAGCACCCTCATGGCAGCTAACAATCATCTATAACTCCAGTTCCAGGGGATCCAACACTGTATTTGACCTCTGTGGGCACTTCATGACATGGGCGCACTTACATACATGCAGACAATCACACTCACAGACATAAAATAAAAATAATAAATACTTTCTTTAATTTCCATCAGAAAAAATATTTTACTCACTTTATTCACTATTGTGTTTTGAATTTATGGAATGAATCAATGAATGGAAATGGATAAGTGTGAGAAAATCCCAAGTGTGCTGAAAAACATTTCATAATATTTGAATACTTTCTATTCAGATATTCATTATATCAGCAAAATTTTTGAGCTCAGCAGCCAAAATATTACTAAAAAAGTTTTCTGTTGGTAAAAAACTAATTGTGTTTTACTGGCCTTGTTGAATATCTCTGTACCCCAGGTATAGTGGGGATGACAAATACTCGGGAGAAGAGGGCAGGAGGGAAGTGTGACCCTGACGCAGACTGCATCAGGGCCAGATTGCTTCCACGTGAGTTTTTCATAGCACAATAAATAACTCATCAGATTACCTGAATCATAGTGACCCGGAGAAAACTCTTGTAGTTTTTGAATGATCGCCAGATAATCCACCTGAGCTGATGCCAGAAGGAGGTGACACATGTGATCTCCTGGAAGTCTGAAACACTCTGCACTCTCTGTTCCCCTGAAAGTTGATCCAGAGAGGCCTTTGTATTTTTGTATAAGGAGGACTCAGCATAAAACTCAGCTAATTTTTCTGTGACTTGGTTTCCTCTCTTGAAAAGTTCTTTATGTTTATTGTCTTTGGAATAAAAGTAGATAAAGACGAGAGACACAGTTAGCAGACAGCATATTATTTAACAGGTTTTTCCAAGACTCTTTATTTGAAGAACACCTAAATTCTGAGTCTTCTTGTTTTCTGTAATTTGCTTTGTAGCCAAGGTTGACCTTGAACTTCTGGCCCTCCTATCTCTACCCTCCATGTGTGGGATTACAGGATTGCACCATCACACCCAGTTGATGTGATGCTAGGATCAAATCCAGGGTTTCCTACATGCTAGATAAGCCCTCTACCAACTGGGCTATATACTCAGCTCACCAAATTTGGAGCATAAAAAATTCCTTCTATGACATTCCTTTACATATTAGAGAAACAGCTACTTGATACAATTACTGTCATCATCTTATAAATATAGCAAATTCATGATATTTTTCCCATCTGGACCCTAGTTATCAACATAGATTTCTTTCCCAGATGGAACTATAATTCTT
>NW_008354172.1:144299-145437 GCF_000622305.1 Nannospalax galili | reverse complement strand
GATTGGGAAAATCTTGATTTCTTAGAAACACAGATTGGATTTTATGAACCTGTACTTAGCAAGCAATTCTGGGGCTTAGAAATATGTCTTTACTGATCTTAGGAAAAAATTAAAGTATTTTTTCTTAAATTCTGAAACCAGTCAAAGTGTCTATTAAGGGTAGAACTAAAGGTATTTCAAATATTTGCGTTCACAAGTAGTTGCCTTCTGTGTGGTCAGTAATAGTGTGTTCTGCCTGAGATGTGGGGTATGGTGGGAGAGCCACCTAAAATATATTATTTTCTCCTGTCCTCTAACTGTATCCTAACCTGGTGCTTTTAGAATTATGAAAAAAAATGCCCCAAGCCTTCCAAGTATATTAATGGACAGGTATGGTTTTACTTACATACAAGTACTTTAGAATTCATAACATTTGGGAAGTAAGTGTGCTTTACTTACTAGCTTGCTTACTTAGCGGGCTCTTGGTTTAAACACAGTGGGTTGTCAGAAATTTGGATGTTTAACTTAATAAGCCATTGTTCTCAAGCACGTGGAAAAATCATACCAGTAATAATTGGCAGAAGAAAGTGTCTTGTTTTTTCTAAAGGTGTCAGTGGGATTCTCTTTGGCACACCACTGTCTTAAGTGGGTTCTCCTTAGTGCCTCAGGTTGAAAGTGAACACATGGCGCCTCTTTTAATGTTTTCTTTTTTCCACATTCAGGACAAGTATCTTAACGATTGTTTGGAATTGGTGGAATTGTGTCTTGAGTGTTTTATTAATTTTTTTCATAATGAAAAACAATATGACTACACATATCCTGGGAGTAAAAATTCAAGGAAATAATCTCACCTAAGTAATTTCTGATGTCAAATCACACAATCCAGAGTCAAGCTACAATGAAACATAAAAAGAATAAGCTTTATTAAAAGCCACTCCAAGTTACAGGAAATTGCAATTAGGCGGGTGTGTTGCTAGACATTTTATAAGACATTTCCAGGAGATGTAAAAGCAGATTTCCGGCCATTTTATGACTCAAGTACACTCTGAATACCCCATATCTTTGTTAACAGATTTAAAATTAAAATATGTTAATAAAATGTTATTAAAGTATGTCTAGGCTGTTTTCACAGAAAACAATGAAGCAAACAGATAGAGTC
>NW_008354172.1:132432-133648 GCF_000622305.1 Nannospalax galili | reverse complement strand
TGAAGAGGTAACTGTAAAATATCTTAAGCATTAGATAAGTGCTTCCAAATACTTTTGACATTTTTGGCCTTTGAAACAGAGTATGTTGCTAAGTGGTCCAAGGACATCTTGACTTTTGGTCAAGAAACTGGCTAGTTTTCTTTGGGGTCTCTTTACCCTAACTGCCTAGCCAATTCCTACCTCCTATTCTTAACACACCATCCTCTGAAGAGGTTACCCAAATTGCTGATAGGGAATTGTGACACAGACTGCTCTGTCTTCTTCTATGCTGAACAGGAATGCAGAGTGAGGCAATTAGGGTACCCCTTCAGTGGGTCTATCTAAAAGAATCCCAAATTGGGGCTGGAGAGATGGCTTAGTGGTTAAGAAAACTGGTTGTTCTTGCAGAAGACCCAGGTTTGAATCCCAGCACCCACATGGCAGCTAACAACTAGCCCTAACTGCAGTCCCAGGGGATCTGACAGCCTCTTCTGACCTCCACGGGCATCGCATGACAGGGCTGCACTTACCTACATGCAAGCAATACATACATACACATGAAATAAAAATAATAAATAAATTTCAAAAAAGAATTCCAAATTGATGCATTGAACAAATGGATTTGTGGATTGATATATGGAGAGTAGATCTGACATCTAGTCAGAAGAAAATTTGAGTTTCTGAAAGATTCACAGTAGGGTGCTTATGAGGAGGATATGTCTGAGACAGAAACTTGCTTCCAAATCAGGGAGTACCTTTAACTCTCCAGTCCCCAACTAATTCCAATTTTTAATGACAAATACAAGTTGCTTCACTTGAAACAGATTACACTTAACATTGATGATGGCACATACAAAAATCAGATGCAGAGGTTTGACACTGAATGGTAAAGGTCAGGAAAGAGA
Source organism: Nannospalax galili (assembly GCF_000622305.1). Lineage (NCBI taxonomy): Eukaryota > Metazoa > Chordata > Mammalia > Rodentia > Spalacidae > Nannospalax > Nannospalax galili. The sequence continues at coordinate 132,764 of NW_008354172.1, read as the reverse complement.
TTAGGATTGAGGGAGATTAGCAGACATAATATTGACTAATCTATGAGGTTGAGTTTCTTGGCAAAAGATCAGCATCGCTGGAGAAGAGAAAAGAGCCGGGGATAAAATCTGGAGGCATGCCAACCCATTATTGTACATCTTGAATTGATTTTCTGGGACTGAAGACTTTTTTCCATTTGGCCTCATTTACCTTTTTGAGTTCTCAAAAGAGAATGGGCATGTGAGAAAGGGATGTGGAGGGTGTCTGATAAACATGTTTAATTCAGAATACTGTCTCCTATGTTCTTGTATCATTTCCCCCACCTAATAGGTGGAAATTTTATTTCTCTTGT
>NW_008354172.1:129254-131722 GCF_000622305.1 Nannospalax galili | reverse complement strand
CCATTTTCCTGCTAATTTTAGTAGTTCATTTTTCTTTAGAGTTTAATAATATTCCATTTTACATATGTACTGCATTTTCATTATCCAACTATACATTGATCTATAACTCGGTTGGTTCTATTTCCTTGCTATAGTGAATAGAGCAGTGATAAATATAGGAGAGCAAATTTTTCTATAGCTGGGCATAGAGTATTCTGAGCATATGCCGAGACAAACACAGCCGGGTCATACGGCAGTTCTACTGCTAATTTTTTGAAGAACTTCAAACTGATTTCCATAACGTGTGTACCAATTTGCACTCCTATCAGCAGTGAAAAAGAAGTCATTTCTCCACATCCTTTCCAACATTTTTGTCAGATTTCTTGATAATAAGCACTCTGACTTGGATGTGGCGGCATCTCAAAGTAGTTTTCATTGGAATCCTTGATGACTAGGGATGTTGGACACTTTTGAAAATAGTTGTTGGCAGGATTGGAGAGATTTCTCAGTGGTTAAGCGCACTGGCTGTTCTTGCACAGAACCTGGGTTTGGTTCCCAGCACCCACATGGCAACAAACTGTTGTCCAGTTTCAGGGGATCTGGCCTCTGTGGGCATTGCACAGCATGGGTATATTTATATGTAAGCAAACATATATGTAAAAATAAAACTAAATAAATATAAATTTTAAGTAGTTTTTGGCCATTTGTATTTCGTCTTATGAAACTGTCCATTTAATTCATTAGCCCATTTGTTGATTTGTAATTTTATTTCTTTAGTACTTAAATTTTGTGGTTCTTTCTGTATTCTGAATATGACTCCTTGTCTGATCTATATCTGGTAAAGATTTTCTCCTACTACACGGGATGTTTCCTCTGCTGATAATTTCCTTTGTTGGACAGAATTTTAAAATTTTCATATAGTCGGATTTATTGACACGGGCTTAATTCTTGTGCTATTGATGTTCTATTAAAAAACTGTCTACCCCGATGTAGTGAAAAGTATTCCCTATATTTTCATATAGAATTTTCAGGGTTTTCAGTTTATATTAAGGTCTTTAATCCACTTTGAGTTGATTTTTGTACAAGGTGAAAGTTGTGAGTCAAATTTCCTTTTTCTACAGGTGGAAATAAATACTTTGGTCAACATCATTTATTGAAATCTATCCTTTTTCAAGTGCATATTTTGCCTTCTTTATAAAAAATTAGTTGGGGGTCTGGAGAGATAGCTCAGTTGTTAAGAGTACTGGCTACACTTTCAGAGGAACCAGGTGGCTAATAATTGTCTGTAACTACAGTTCCAGGGAATCTGACATCCTCTTCTGACCTCTGTGGGCATTGTATGACATGGATGCATTTACATACAAGCAGGCAATACACTCATACAAGTAAAATAAAAATAATAAGTAAAAAATTTTTAAGAAAATTAACTGGGAATATCTTTGTCTGTTTATTACTGAGTTCTTAGTTGTGCTCCATTGGTCTACCTGTGGGTTTTTATGCCAGTACCAATACAATCTGTCTTTATTACTGTAGCTACGTAGTGTGATTTGAGGTTGAGTATTGTGATGCCTCTAGCTGTGTTCTTACGCCCTAGAAAATTTTTGGCTACTTGTTGTCTTTTGTGGTTCTATATAAATCTTGGGGTTGTTTTTCTAGTTCTGTGAAATATGATATTGGAATTTTGATAAGTGTTGCCTTAACTATGTAAATTAATTTTGGCATGTTAATTCTGCTAATCCAGGGGCATGGAAGGCCTTTCCATCATCTATTATCTTCTTTGATTTCCTTTTTCAGTGTCTTGAATTTATATATCTATATATCTATAGATATAGATGTAGACATACAGATATATGTATTGATATATTGATATATTGGTTTTTGTATCCTGCACCGTCACTGTGATTATTAGACCTGTCCTTAACTCCAGTTCCAGGGGATCTGACACCCTCTAGTAGATTCTACAGAGTTTTTAAATGTGGAATCTATTTGTAAATAAGGATAGTTTGATCTCTTCCTTTCCTGTTTTAATCCTCTTAATGCCTTCCCCTTGTCTAATTGCTATAGCTAGGACTTTGAGCACTATATTAAATGGGAGAGGGGAGGAACTTGTCCTGTCTCATTCCTGATTTTAGAGGAAATGTTCTCAGTCTGTCTCCATTTACTATTATGTTGGCTCAAAGTTTCTTGTGTTTAGCCTTATAATTTTGAAGCAAGCTCTAACTATTCCTAACCTCTCCGAGACTTTCATGATAAGGAATGTTGAACTTTGTCAGATGCCTTTCAGCATCAATCAAGATGATTATGTGGTTTCTGACTTTAGTGTGGTTATGTGCTGTATTGCATTTATAGATTTATGTATGTTGAGCCGACCTTGCCTTTCTGGGATGAAGCCCACTTTGTCACCATATATGATCGCCTTAGTATGTTCCTGGATTCACTCCGCAAGTATTTTGTTGAGAATTTTTGTTCTAGTGTCATAAAAAAAATTG
>NW_008354172.1:128077-128397 GCF_000622305.1 Nannospalax galili | reverse complement strand
GAAATGAGAGTAGGGTTTTGGAGTCCTTTCCTATTACTGTATCAGGACCTAGATAACCTTGTATGGCTTTTAGTGTTAGCTTCATAAAATTAGGGGCTCTACTATTCAGTGTTTACTATTATACTTTCTTGATGAATGTTTCCTTTATTAATATATAGTGTCATTTTTATGTAATTAGCTTGGGTACGAAGTTTACTTTATCTGATATATGGATAGATATCCCTCCCTGTTTACATTTTCCATTTCCTTGATAGTTTGTTCTGAATCGTTTAATGTTATTTTATTGATAACTTTGTTGGCTAGGTGTGTCTTGTAGAGAG
>NW_008354172.1:120669-127824 GCF_000622305.1 Nannospalax galili | reverse complement strand
GAGGTTATCTTTCTTCTTCTTCCCCATAAAGAATTACATTAAGAATTTCCTGCAATGTTGTCTTGATTGTTTTAAATTGCCTTAAATTTTGTCTTGAATTATCCTAAATACTTTAAAAAAACTTTGTAGGGTATAGAATTTTTTATTTGAAGTTATCTATTGAGAGCTTGAAATATTTCATTCCTTGCCCCTCTGACTTTAATGGTTTCTAATGAAAAGTCTAGGGGTAATTATGATATTTCTGCCTTTGTATATAAGTTGACATTATTCTTCTGCTGTTTTCTGAACTATTTTTTTCTTTGTATTTTTGTCATCCTGACTATGATGTACTGTAGTGAATTTATTCTCTGTTTGTGCCTATTTGGAGTTCTATATTCCTCTTGCATTTGGATGTCTACTTTTTTACTGTTTGATAAGTTTTCTGCTATAATTTCATTCAGTAGTCTGTCTATTTCATGTGATTGTATCTCTGATCTTTTTCATATACCATGATTCTGACTCCTGGACAGCAAAGATATAGCTCCAAGGTCAGTACCATCTTAATTTCTCCATGTTTGCTCTGTGACTCAGATGTACAATATTTTCAGGAATGGGATCTTACCATCCAGTTCTGGTTGATAAAGAAGTCCAAAGGCAATAGTCAGTATTGTTTGAGGATCTATGGTCTCTCTCTGGTCAATAACTCCAGAAGGCAGAATGTATTCCTGGCATTGGGCTGTTCATTTGCTAGTCTATGAGACAATTGAACCCCTATTATAGGGCCCATATTTTTAAACTCTTAAAACTTTTTTGTATTGTATATGTATATATTTCCATAAGAGGTTTTCACATGACTCTTTCAAAAGGCCTTTAATATTATCCCCCCTCTTATCCCCCCGCTTCTGCCGTACCCTCTGTCCCCCATAGGCTCCAAGTATTTGGACATTTTGTTCCCAGTTGGTGGTGCTGTTTTGAGAGGTCTTAGAAAGTGTGACCATGCTGGAGGAAGAATGTCATTGGGGGTGGGCTCAGAGAGGTCTCAAACTTTGCCACATCATGAGTCTCTGTGTTGCTTCCGGTGCCTGCTGGAAGATGTGAGCTCTCTGCTCACCTCCAGCTACCATGCCTCCCCACCATGACGGATTGTAGTTCCCCTGAAACCCCAAGCTCAAATACTCTTCCTTCTCCAGGTTGCTTTAGTTGGTGTTTCTATCACAGCAGCAGAAAAGTAACTAATACACCCTCCCATTCCCCGCCCCATTAAATACATCCTATCTATTATTCGCCTTTCCCATGTGTATTAGTGCATTCTATCTCCCCTCCTGTGACCAAGTCCCCATTACACCTTATTAATTTCCTAATCTCTAAGCATTTTGCTATTGAAATATACCTATCTAAAGATTAAAAGTTAACATGGACGTATGAGTGAAACATCTGATGTTTGCCTTTCTGGGTCTGGGCTACCTTACTTGGGATGAATGTTTCCAGTTATGTCCATTTACCAGTGAATTACATAATTTGCTTTTTATTAAGAACTGAATACTATTTCATTATGTAAGTGTGCAATTCTTTCATTATCCATTCATCTGTTGATAAATAGATTGTTTCCATTTCCTGGCTGTTGTGAAAAAAGCAGCAATGAACATAGATGAACTGGTATCTCTGTAATAGGATGGAGAGTCCTTTGGGTATATAGCAATGAACATGGATGAACTGGTATCTCTGTAATAGGATAGAGAGTCCTTTGGGTATATGCCCAAGAGTTGAATGGTTGGATCATGTGGAGACCTATTTTTAGCTGTTTGAGGAAACTCTACACTGAGTTCCGTAGAGGCTACACCAGTTTGCATTCCTACCAGCAGTGATTAAGTGTTTCCCTTTCCCTATGTCCTACCCAGAATTTGTCATAATTTGTTGCTGTTGTTTTAACTTAGCCATTTTCACTGGGGTAAGCAGAATACTCAAAACAGTTTTAAATTGCATTTCCCTGATGCCTAAAGATGTTGAACATTTTAAAAAGTATTTCTCAGCTATTTTTGTTTTATTATTTGACAACTCTGTTTAGTTCCTTGTTCCAATTTTTAATTGGGTTGTTTGTGTTTGTTTGGTTAGTTGGTTGATTGGTTTGGTTTTGGTTTTTTTGTTTGTTTAATGTTTTGAGTTCTTTGTATATTCTAAAAACTACTATTACTGTTAAAGATATTTTCCATTCTGTAAGTCACCTCTTCATTCAAATAATGAGGTCCTTAATGCCTGTTCTACTGGGGTCTTTCTTGTTCACAAAGCCCTTCCCTGTGTCTATAATAGTGTATTCCTTACTTTCTCCTCTATCAGATGCAGGGATCTGATATTGAGTTTCCTGATCCATTTAGAGTTGAGGTTTGTGCATGACAAGAGATAGGTATCTAATTTCATCATTCTACACATAGCTACTCGGTTTGACCAGCATCATTTGTTGAACATGTTGTCTTTTGTCCAATGTGTGATCTTGTCCCTTTGTCAGAAATCGGATGACTGTAAGCAGAATTACCATGCTACATTTAACACTATATGTGAATAAAAACCTGACTCTGAACTTTAGTTTTAAGAGTGAGCCCCAACTCAGAGGGCACCTGCTCCCTGAGATTTCTCCTGGAACTGTGTCACAGTATCAGGCATCATCCATATTTTATTCAAAATCAATTCTGCAGCATCTAATCTGGGTTCTCAATTCTATTCCTTTGCTCAATGTATCTGTTTTTATGCCAGTACCATGTTGTTTTAATTACTGTTTCTCTGAGATATAATTTGAAATTAGGTAAGGTGATACCTCTAGCATATATTTTATTGTTCAAGATTATTTTGGCTATCCTGGTTTATGTGTGTGTGTGTGTGTGTGTGTGTCTGTGTCTGTGGAGATATAATTTGAAATTAGGTAAGGTGATACCTCTAGCATATATTTTATTGTTCAAGATTATTTTGGCTATCCTGGTTTATGTGTGTGTGTGTGTATGTGTGTGTCTGTGTGTGTGTGCTTTCATATAAAATTTGAGACTTTTTTCAACTTCTGTGTAGAACTGTGTTGAAATTTTAATGGGAATTGCATTCAGTCAGTAGATTGCTTTTGGCAGAATGGCCATGATATTCATGTTACTGACAAAGAAAAGCAATCATTGGTCTTCCCCAGCTGAGAACCTTGCAAACTACAGTGGCACGTAGCTTGGGAAAATATTCCAATGGTGCAATAGTGACACAAACATTATGGTAGCAACCAATCACCTTGTAATTGGGCTTAAAGCCCACTTCACAACAGAGAGCTCATATCTGACATTTCTATTTGGGCAAGAACATGTGTATTGTCAAATCACAGGCCAAAGAGGAGAATCTACAGTTATCATTCCTCCAATTAGACGTAAAATTAAACTGATTCACAGACTTATTGTTATACCCATAAATTAGTACTTCACTTAACTCTAACCAGAGAAGGTTCTTTATGCAGCAGATGACAATTAACATAGAGACCCACAACAGTTAACCTGTAGGGACTGGAGAGATGACTCAGCATTTAAGAGCACTGGCTGCTCCTGCAAAAGACCCAGGCTCTAATTCCAGCACCCACGTGAGGGCTAACGACTATCAGGAACTCCAGGTCCAGGGAATCAGATGTCCTCTTCTGTCCTCTGGTGGTACTGCACAACACAGGTGCACTTACATACATGCAGGCATAATGCTGATACATATAAAATAAAAATAAATAAAATTTTAAAATAGTCAACCTGTAGAAAATAAGAGACTTCCGAGTACTCAAACTTAGACGGGGCATCTATGTTGCACCTTCTCTTCCAAAAGCTCAGGGATCATTGTGGAAGAGGGGGTAGAAAGAGTGTAGGAGCCATATAGGTAACAGATGAATACAAGGAAACTGCGTTGTCTGGAAACATATGAACTCACAGAGCTTATGACAGCAGGCATCAGACCTGCGCAAACACAGGCCAGACCGGTGCCCAACATGGATCAGGGAGGCAAGAAGGTAGCCTCAGCCCTACTGAGAATCTATTGATTACTGATGGATGTGGGAGAGAAAGAGTCAATTATCCTTACTGGTGTGACACCTGGTAGGTTGGTCAGAGTTCAGGGAATGGACACATACCCAGAAGCACTGGGGAGGCAGAGTGGAGTCAGTAGGCCTTTAAAAACCAGGTAAATAAATAAAGGAAGACATGACATCAGGAGATTATTGTGGAAGGCTGGAGAGGGTAGGGGGTCTGAATGTGATCAAAATCTATTGTATGAAATTCTGGAATCAATAAACTATTATTTTAAAAAAGAAAGTAAAAGTTACACAGAATTTATGAACATATTTGCATCAGAAATTGCTCTCAGATACTACTGTTTACCAGTATCTTAGTATATATACATCATATTTTAGTTTATGAAACATTTCCAAATATATGTAACTTGAAAAGAAGATATTTTATTTAGAGTTAAAATATGTTTCCAGTGTAAGGCTTACATCTTTACTTTAATTATGTTGACACATTCAAAAGAACTAGAAAACAAATCTTAGCGGTATGAAATCACAAACTGAAAGGAACATAGACACAGCCTAGTCTATGGAGTGAGCCTGTTTAAAAGATGAAATCTGAAATTACAGGATAAAATGCTGTTATGCTGTTATGAAGTTCATTAAGAGGCAATTTATATTATTTCTTCCCACTGATTTTGTGTTTAAAATGTTTCAGAATGAATATGAATCCAAAGGAAATAAAATCAGTTATAAATTATTAGAAGTGAAATAACCAAATACAAATACAATGCGCAAAAGCAACAGCTTTTCCAGGGAGCAGAAAAGGCAGCTTAGAAAATTCAGTCAAAAATTATAATGGAAATCAAAAGTGATTGTTGGTGCCCTAGAAATTCACAGCCAATACGAAACAAAGGCTGCACATAACTGGAAAAAATTACCTTAGGGCCTTAAGATAAGAAAAACTTAGACTACGAAACTTCTAAATTTCAAGTAAATAAATCCATGAAAACAATTCATCTCCAAAAAATTGGTTTGAGTTAGATTGTAGCTCAGTGGTAAAGTACTTGCCTGGTACATATGAGGCCCTAAATTTACTCCCCAGCACCACAAAAGGTTATTTTGGTTTTGATGGAATTCATAATGCTCTCTTTAAAAACATTGCAAAAGGGACTGGAGAGATGGTTAAGAGTGTGTACTGCTCTTGCAGAGGACCCAAGTCCAGTTCCCAGCATTCACACTAAGCAGGTCACAACTGTCTGTAACTGCAGCTCATGACATTCAATGCCCACTTTCGGAATCTGGGGGCACTGCACTCATGTGCACATACTCACACAAAGACAAGCACACACACTTATAATTAAAAATAAACTTTAAAAATAGATTGAAAAAGCAATGAGTTTTAAAAAAATCTCATTTTCAAAAGGATTTTGTCACAGGTCACAGTGGCACATTCCTTTAATCCCAGGAATCAGGAGGCAGAGGCGGGAGAATCTCTGTGAGATCAAGGCCATACAAGTTCCAGGCCAGCTGTGGCTACAGGGAGACCCTGTCTCAAAAAAACACCCAAAAAGCAAAGCAAACAAACAAAAAACAACAAAAAAATGATTTTGCATTTTTAACAATATGTAATAATCTCATTTTAATTTAATCTTAAAATTAAAAGTAACAAAAACATTTGTGATAAGCATATACAGCATAAAACATGGTCTGTTTCATTTTATTTTGAAGTGCTAGATATCAAACAAGGGCTTTGCACTTTCTGGGAAAGCTCACTGTACTTTTTCTTGCCTTTCTGAAGCAGGCTCTCATTATGTTGCTCAGGCTGGCCTGGAGCTGAACATAGCCTAGGATAGATTTGAACTCACCGTCCCACGCTTTTGCTCCCTGAGCACACCACCATACCCTGCTAACACCTGGCTTTTAATGTATGCATTTTAAATAAAAAATTGGAAAGATGTTTTTTAAGATATAAATATACATATTTATTCCAGATACAATGTTGGAAGAAAGGTAGGATCCAAAGTTTTTAGTATTGATTTGAAGATTGATTTATCTATGGGAAAATGGTATCTATTCTTTGTATAGTCCTTAAAAATAAATTTTGATGAATATAATTGCAGGAGCAAATGCCCTTTTTCCTTAATCACCCATTTAATCTGGACTCAAAGTAAGAACAAAACAGGCAGCCAAACCTGAGAGCCTTTCTCCTTTGTCTTGTGTCTACATGAAATGACCATGTGTCAGAAACAAGGACTTAGCCACCAACAATTCACCTGCAACTCTAAAAGAACTAATTAGGGCCTGTGATGCCCACAGTGATTCCAAACGGTACAGCCTTCTATTTTCTTTTTTAGAGCAGTTTTTCCTTGTTGATGTTGTTTTGTTTTTCACTATTTTTTCAAGATTAAGGTTTCTAGTTCATGACTTTGGCTCTCTTAAAGATTGGTTAAAAATTATAACATGCTTGAAAATGACTTCAAATCTATGTGTAAGCATTTTTTAAAGTTCAAGGAAGTTCAGTTGAACTTTTTTGTCTAATTATATGACTTGGCATGCAATAACTTCAGCCAGGGACAGAAGCAGGACTGTCTTGGAGCCTGTCCCCTTGCTTACAAGGGTTGGAGGTGACTAGCAGGATGGATAACCTTGCAGGGGGGCAATTGTATGTGGTTTTCAGTGTGGGAGGTTTGGACACCATACAGAGGAGTGCCCAGACCTTGTGGTGTTTATCTGTTTCATGGACCACCTTTTTAGGTCCATTCATTTCAAATGATGGCATGCATCCTGCCTAATTTCCCTATGGGGTTTTCTATGGAATAAGTTGTTCTTGGTAGCATTTCTGAAATAAGTACTCTATTTCAGAATAAATATTTAGACAAAATCAAGCATGGGGGTCTAATCAAAGAGTTTTAAGGGAAGTCAAAAATATTTGTGTAAGAAGTCACTGTCTTTTGAAAATCATATCGGTTTGGTTTAATAACATGGTTATTTCAGTGTCACTGAAGTCTAGCCATTTGCAAGACAGGCATAGTGGACAGCAGAGAGTTCGATCCAAGGGTTGTTGTATCTTACCTTCACATCTGAGAATTTCCTTAAAGCTATGTGGGCATTGATAAAATATTTAATGGCACAGCTAATCCAGCAATGGTTTTGACTTAACCACTTGGCAT
>NW_008354172.1:115642-118305 GCF_000622305.1 Nannospalax galili | reverse complement strand
CCTTTAAAATCTATCTTCAGACTCTGTGAGCTGCATTTGCTTGGGAAATATTCATTCCTTACACACAGGGACAGGACACCCTGTGGAAAACATCTACCCTCAGTCCCTCTTTTAGGTAAAGATTGGTGGAATAGCTCTTACCATCGTGATTTGTTCTTAAATGGGTGCATGCTTTATTTATAATGCCAAATTTTAAAAATACATCTACCCTCAGTCCCTTCCTTAGGTAAAGATTGGTGGAATAGCTCTTACCCTCGTGATTTGTTCTTAAATGGGTGCATGCTTTATTATAATGCCAAAACTTTTAAAAATATTTTTATTGATTCTTAAGAACTTCATAGTATGTACTTTAATCGTGCTTAGACCCCCTCCTCCAACTCCAGTCCTGCACTATTAGCCCCTTCCCAAGACTTCATGTCCTCTATTATTATTTTTCTTTTTCTAAGGCTGATTGAGTCAAATTTGTGTTCCCTAAATGGTCTTGTGGGGGGGTGTCCCTTGGAGGCTGGTCAACCAACCAAGCCTTACACTCTTAAAAAAGCTGACTCTCCCTCTCCCAGTAGGTATCAATTACCAATAGATCTTCAGCTCTTGGAGGCTGGTCAACCAACCAAGCCTTACACTCTTAAAAAAGCTGACTCTCCCTCTCCCAGTAGGTATCAATTACCAATAGATCTTCAGCTAGGGATGTGTTTTATGTCTACCTCCTCCACCAATGAGTTTTTGTCTGGCTTGGGCTTGCATAGGTCTGTGCACGCTGTCATAACTACCATGGGTTCATATCTCCAACTACCCTGAAGTGTCCAGACAAATGGTTTTCTTGTATACCTCCACCACCTCTGGCTCTTATAATCTTTCTGCCCACTCTTCTGCAATGATCCCTCAGACTTGGAAGGAAAAGATGTGATATAGGTGTCCCATTTAGGGCTGACAACTCTCTACTCTCTTATTTTATGCACATTGACTAGTTGTGGGTCTCTGTGTTATGCTGCAAGAAGCTTCTTTATGAGAGGTTGAGAGATACACTATCTATGGATATAATAATAATTCATTAGGAATCAGTTTAATACTAATTATATCTATTAGAATAATAATTGTAGGCTCCCCCTCTGTGGCCCATGACCTATGTAGTCATAGGTATGTATAGTGCCAAGGATTGGCTCCATCTTGTGCTGTGGGTCCTAAATCTAATCAGAAAGTTGGCTACTGTCATAACATTTGTGCCTCTATTGCACCAGTGGTCGTATCTTTAGTGGTCATTGTAGCTCCCAGGATTCACCCTTTTTTGAGAATGGTTTTCAAATGCATTCATACTCAGCACTGATGCAACTGTGACATATCAACAATGGCTATTCAAGCACTTCTGTGTCTTCCCAGGCCTGCTTGGGTCGGCAGCTCTGTCACACCCAGGCTTACAGGTTCCCCCAGACTTGTGAGATCACTAACCCCAGCATTCCCTGGCTGCCTCCAGCTCCCAGATCTGCCCTGGTCCTGCAGAGTACCCACCACTTCTGTGTTTCACCAGGCTTTTAATTCCCCCAGACCCATGAGTTCCTCAAGCACAGCATTCCCTGACCACCCTCCTAGCTTACAGGCCTGTTTGAGTTGCACAGCTCTGGATGCCTGAACTTTTAAAAGAATCATCAGGAAGGCAACATTCCTTTTTTCTGTGTTTGCTGACATGACAAGTATGAGCTCACTGACATCTTTGCTGAAGCCTTGGAAAAGCCTGCATTGAAATGACGCCATGCACACACCATACAACCACCACAGACAGCTAGAGACACTATGTCCTAAACACACATAGTCCTCTGGCTCTGACTGCAGCTGGAGTCTGTGCTGGGGCTTTGCCATCACATAGGTCAACAATGTACAATTTTTCTCCTTTAAGCATGTTGGGTTTGGTTTCCCTTATTACAATAGCAGTTGTTTTAAACACACCAAGATCATACAGATATGAAATGCCAAATGGTTTATTTAATAGTTCTTCATACTACTGTCGCAATTAAATAATTGAAAGAAAAATTATCACTCTTTAAGCTCTGGGTTGAATTAAAGAAAAGGTATTTAGTTCATACCTGTTTCCACACAGAGGAAAACGAACAGAAAACAATACTGAATTATATTATGAAAACTATGTGACTTCAGAAGTGCTGGCAGTAGTCTGTGAGGGTCAGGTGCAATGGCCACGATTTGACGGCTCCTGATTTGGAAAAATACTTTGCAGTTTTTGTTGTCCAGGGTTAACACAGGAGTTCAGTTGGGGTGGAGTTCAGTTTCAAATTAAAGTAAGCAGCAGAAATTTGGATTTGGAATCAAGCAGGTAGACAGAATGGCAAGAGTCCAGAGCTGGGATAGAAGATTAGGATGGATATCAACAGCAAGTGTTTTCCCGTGAATTACTGGAGTTTCAGAACAAGAAGTTCCACTGTTTGTTCACCTCTCTCTGCCTCCCTGGCCCTGCACGACCTGCAGGCCTCTCTCAAGGGTAAGTCCATCATACGCTCCGTGCCTTGACTCCCCAGACTCATTCATCATCCCATCTTCCTTACCCCTCTCCTTCTAACCTGGGTCCTGTCCCATTCCTTGTCTTGGTGCCCCAGGCACGGGAGAACCACCACTGCTTCCTGATCCTTTGTATCCACACCAACCCAGTTCCTTCT
>NW_008354172.1:112735-115356 GCF_000622305.1 Nannospalax galili | reverse complement strand
AAATCTTTCTTGGAGGGATCAAGACTTTAGGAGAAAGTCTGAGAGCATCTGATCCTCATCTGACTTGGGCCAATGTGGGAACTCCTGAAGACAAAAGCAGTCTGGCCACTCCAATCCAAAATCATAAGAGAGACCTGGAAGATTAGAGGAACCAGCTTTTCATGCCCAAAAAGAAAAGCACAAACACACGTAAAGTTTACAAAAAGAAGCAGACCTAAACTTGAAAGCTTGAGTGTCACACAAGAATCAGAAACTAAAAAACAAATTCACATGTCAAAATCACAGAGAAAAAATAATAACATGAAAAACAAAATAACATATCCCTACCAAATACCAATAGTCCTCTAGAGGAGTACAATGAGAACCCCCTAGAGATAATGCAGGACATGGGACTCAAAAGAACAATTATAAACATGATAAAAGAATTCAGTGAATCAAAAGAACACACAAACAAAGAAATCAAACAACTGAAGGAAGATAGGGATAAACTTCTGAATGAATTCAGAAAAGAGTTAGAAATATTGAAGGATACTCATGCTGAAATGAAGGAAGTGAAATACTCAGTCAATTAGAAATGACAGGAGAAAGCTTCACCAATAGGATGAATGAAATGGAAAACAGAATATCAAGACTAGAAGATAAAGTGGACAAACCAGACCACTCAAGCAAAGATTATGAAAAATTTAAGGAAATCACAACACTGGAATATGCAGGAATTGTGTGACACCATAAAAAGACCAAACTTATGCATCATAGGCACACAGGAAGGAGAAGAACCCCAAGATAATGGCATGGACCAGATCTTCAACAGAATTGTGGAAGAAAATTTCCCCAAATTAAAGAAAGACATGGCCATACAAATACAAGAAGCATACAGAACACCAAACAGACAAGACCAGAAAAGAAACTCTCCACGGCACACATTGTAAAACCACTAAACGTACAAAACAAACAATACTGAAAGCTGCAAAAGAGAAAGAAGAAGTCACATATAAAGGAAAACCCATTAGGATTACAGCTGACTTTTCAGTGTGAACTATGAAATCCAGAAGAGCCCGGACCAAAGTATTCCCAGCTTTAAATGACCACAGATGCCAACCCAGATTACTATACCCAGGCAAAATATCTATTATAGTTGAAAGGGAAAGAATAATCTTCCGTGACATAAATAGGCTGAAGGAATTCATGTCCACAAAACCAGCCCTTCAGAGAGTTCTGGAAGAACTCAAAGAGCCAAAGAAAGGAATGACTATACCAAGGGGTTGTGGAAAGAAATTCAATGAAGATATAACTGTGGAAAAGTACAGCTATATCAAGAATGTAAACAGAAATAAAAATGACAAGATTCAATACTCATCTTTCATTAATAACTTTAAATATTAATGGACTGAACTCCCCAGTCAAAAACACAGACTAGGTGAATGGATTAAGAAACAAAACCTACCTTTTAGTTGTCTGCAAGGAGCTCATCTCACTTTCAAGGACAGGCACTATCTTACAGTGAAAGGATGGAAAAAATATACCAAGCAAATGGCACTAAGAAAAAAGCAGGCATAGCAATTCTAATATCTGACATAATAGATTTTAAGCTAAAACTAATCAGAAGAGATAAAGAGGGCCACATCATATCATTCTGATCAAACGAACAATAAATCAAGAAGATATTATGATCATGGACATATATTCACCAAACTCTGGTGCACCCAACTTCATAAAAACAACACTACAGGACTTTAAGACCCAGATTAATCCCAACTCATTAATAGTAGGGGATTTCAATACCCATTGTCTCCATTAGATAGGTCAATGGGGCAGAGAGTTAACAGAGAGACATCTGAATCAAACAATACCATATGTCAAATGGATTTAACAGACATCTATCGAGTATTCCACCCAAGCACCAGATGACATACTTTCTACTCAGCACCCCATGGAACCTTCTCCAAAATCGACCATATACTGGGGCACAAAACAAACTTCAACAAATACAAAAAGATTGAAATAATTCCATGTGTTCTATCAGACCACAGTGCAATAAAGCTTACAATCAACACCAGAAGAAGCCCTAATCACCACATGAACACATGGAGATTAAACAACATACTCCTGAATAATGAATGGGTGAAAAGATAAATTAAGAAAGTCAGCTTTATCCCAGAGATGCAAGGATGGTTCAATATACTTAAGTCAATAAATGTCATAAATCATATAAATGGGCTCAAAGCCATATATAACAAACCCAACATCATTCTAAATGGAGAAAGACTATAAGAATTCCCATTGAAATCAGGAACCAGACAAGGCTGTCCACTATCTCCACTTCTCTTTAACATAGTGCTTGAAACTCTTGCAAGAGCAATAACACAAGAGCAGAAAATTAAAGGAGTAATAATTTGAAAAGAAGAGATCAAATTATGCCCTTTTGCAGATGATATGATATTATATCTAAGAGATTCCAAAAATTCCACCAGAAAACTCCTAGAAATTATTAACATGTTCAGTAAAGTGGCAGGTTACAAAATTAACCTACAAAAGTCAGTAGCCTCTCTATATACTAATAACAAGCCATCAGAGAACAAGTACATGGAAACACTCCCCTTCACAGTAGCTGCAAAAAAAAA
>NW_008354172.1:110584-112600 GCF_000622305.1 Nannospalax galili | reverse complement strand
AAAGACCTCAGATAGCCAAAGCAACCCTGAGCACTAAGAGCAATACCAGGGGCATTACTATATCAGATTTTAAGCTGTATTACAGAGCTATAGTCATAAAAACAACATGGTACTGGCACAAAAATAGACCCATAGATCAATGGAACAAAATTGAAGACCCAAATATGATTAAATGCAATTTCAGCCACTTGATATTTGACAAAGGGGCCAAGACTATACACTGGAGGAAAGACAGCATGTTCAGCAAATGGTGCTGGCAAAACTGGATCTCCACTTGTAGAAGATTGAAACTAAACCCCTATCTTTCAACTTGCACAAAAGTCAATTCCAAATGGATCAAAAGCCTCAATGTAAAGCCTGTAACTATGAAACTTTTAGAAGAAAACATTGGGAAAAAACCTTTAAGATATAGGTGTAAGAAAGGATTTTCTAAACCGGATATCAATTACTCAGGAAACCAGGCCAATAATTAACAAATGTGACCTCATTAAACAAAAAAGCTCCTGTACGTCAAAGGAAACAACCAGGGAAGCGAACAGAAAACCCACAGAATGGGAGAAAATCTTCACCATTGACACATCTGACAGAGGCTTAATATCCAGAATATATAATGAATTCAAAAAACAGAGAATCAAGACAAGAAGTAACCCAATTAAAAAATGGGCTAAGGAGCTGAACAGAGAGTTCTCAATAGAAGAAGTAAAGATGGCTATGAAGCATCTTAAAATAAGTTCAACATCACTAATAATCAGGGAAATGCAAATTAGGCCACTTTAAGATTTCATCTTACCCTAGTCAGACTGGCTAAGATAAAGAGAACAAATGATACCAAATATTGGAGAGAATGTGGGGAAGCGGGAACACTCATCCACTGCTGGTTGAGTTGCAAACTTGTTCAATCCCTATGGAAAGCAGTGTGGAGAACTCTTAAAAAACTACAAATGAACCTACCATTTGACCCAGTTATACCACTCCTTGACATAAACCCAAAGAACTCATCCTATTGCAGAGACACTTGTACATCCATGTTTTTTGCTGCTCTTTTCACAAAAGCTAAGAGATGGAAGCGACCTAAGTGTCCCTCAATTGACAGGTGGATAATGAAAATGTGGTTCATTTATACGATGGAGTTTTACTCAGCAGTAAAGAAAGATGAAATCATGAAATTTGCAGGTAAATGGATGGAGCTAGAAACTGTTATACTAAGTGAAGTAACACAGACTCAGAAAAAGAATCAACATGTGTTCTCCCTCATATGTGGATCCTAGAACCAAACCCTAATAAGTGCTATGTATCCCGACATAGCTACAGGAACCATGACAATGGAAAGGAAACAGGGAGGTAGAGGAAAAGAAAGAACCTGAAAGAGAATAACAGTGGGAAACAGGCCTTAATAAGGGAGATATGGATAAAAATTGCAGTACTTTAAGGGAACGGGGAGGGAAGGGTATACAAGGAATCTAGGGGATAAAGGGAAAGAAGGAGTTCGAGAGAGGTAGGACCATAGGAGTGGGGTATTAGTAAGGGAGAAAGGGGGGAAATGGGGGCACCTTAAGTAGGAAAACCATGATGGAGGGGTGAGACAATGGAAGAGATAAATAATGCCTAGCTAATTTTAAAAACCAGAGGGAACCAATAAACTACTGAAAAATTATACATACTAGGTCAAGAAATATATGTATAGGTAAGGTTTATCTGAGAACAATTGATGTTTGCCCAAGATTTATCTACATGGCACACAGTAATTAAAAGTACCAGACTGGTGGAACTAACCCTAGATGCTTAACAGACATACTTTGAGGCCTATACTAATTTGATCAAGGGACATAAAGGACAGTTTTTGCTCCTGCCCTCCTAGGTCGACTAGTTCCAGGGGACTATGAGTATCTCTCAAAATGTCCTGTCATTGTGGTGGGCCACCTGTCCTCTTCATCAAAGAGGCCGAGGAGTCCCCACGAGATGGCCTTGAACCAGTGCCAGTCTATAAAGAGGAGGGTCAACACAGAGGAAACATTT
>NW_008354172.1:109545-110336 GCF_000622305.1 Nannospalax galili | reverse complement strand
GGCAGAACTGGTAAAAGAAAGGAGCCAGGGGCTCCTCCCAAGCCCTTGTGACCCCTGAGGAACAGATCCTCAAATGACCTTAAGAGTAAAAATAAATTGGTTTATCTGAGCCAACTGTATGGCCTTAAACACCCAAAATGAAAATATAACCAAAGATTAAAGGGCCTATATAATTTTTTAAGAGTCCATATGCATAGCTAAAGACAACATAAAAAACAACAATGCCAGATAGGAGATACCTTCTTTTGGGTTGTTGGCCAGGGTAGCCAAAGGGATTCCCAAATAGTAACCCAGCATAGAATTTGGAAAATGAACAGCATACCCCAATCTTTTCTAACGGAATATTGACAGCTGATTGCTGCTAGATGAGGAACAGCTGACCCTCCTAAAACAAAGACCTACAGATAGACTGACTAGATTCACCAGATGGACAAATAGTGGGGAATGGCTGGGGGTGCCGACAACACAGCAGACGGTAGCAGGGATATCAGAGTATAAGGGCTCTAGTCGGGGAAGAGAGGCTATGGGATGGTGCCATCTGGGAAGTGGGTGTATAGTTGAATATGATTTTTTGGGATGTTATGTGTGATATACACACACAGAAATCAAATTTTAAAAAATGTATTATATTTGAGGAAGAAGCATAAAGTTTTATGAGATGTTAATTAGTAGAGGTGATAAACATTACCATTGAAATCTACCTGATGACTTTATACCCATACTCAGGTGCCAAGGATCTGAGTGTAACCGACTGTGACTAGTAATAATCAGATACATAGCGATTAGATGCA
>NW_008354172.1:93772-109498 GCF_000622305.1 Nannospalax galili | reverse complement strand
AGATCTTCTTTAAAGGTTAAAAACTCATTCAATTTTATGTCTTACAGGGTTTATACTGAGTTCAATATTGTATAACCGTATAACTGTGAACCTAAAAATATACAGCCACTTTTGAAAGAGATGTATCCTTGCTCTGGAGTGTGCTACTAAATATGTTAAAGCTGTAATTAAATGCTTCTTCTAATCATGTAGTTATTAAAAAAAATTTTTAAATAGTGATTTAAAAAAAGTTCGACTGTTCAATTTTAAAGTTTCTCTTGCACTTTTCTACCATACTCTGCATAGCTGAAAAGTGAAGTAAAGGGCTGTTAAATACAAGAGGTTTGTGGTCTAGGGAGAAACTCAACCAGCTGAGTGTGTGTCTTTGGCAACACCGGCTGGTGGGAAGAGTTTGTGAAAGCAGAGAATCGGAAGGCTGGGTTGGCACCAGGGCAGGCAGGCAGGCTGCAGGTGCAGGAGCCTGAGGCTGCAGTGTCTGCCCTTCTCTTCAGGAATCCTGAGTCATTACTGGGATATTAAAGGACAGAAAAAGATTTCAGGAAAACTGAAAGTCTTGGTGGTGGTAAAACTGTGCTAATTTGACTAAAACCTGTAGTCTGTGCATTCTTAATTTAGGTAACACTCAAAGCAGACCTGAGGCAAATATTCATGCTCAGTTGTTTGAAAATGAGCCTAACAGCCCTGTTGAGGATAGAAAGGGTGACCACTGAAGGTACGTCAATGTGCAGGTGATCACCACTGGTGACTGAGGATCAGGTCCTCAGCAAATCCCCAGGGAGATTTTGTAGCATGCAGTTTCTGCAAAAGCTCAGGGATCTGGTGTGTGGGGGGAGGTGGAGTCCTTATTGCTTTCCAGTTGAGGGAAGCTCTTGGAGACAGTAACATCCTGGCATTCCCAGTGTGCAGTTCTGGGCCAAACACTCTCCTGATTCCAGAGACAGGATTTGTATAGAAACAGATAATTCTTCGAGGAAGACAGAAAGCAACAGATGCAAAAACAAGTGCAGCTTCAAGGAACTTGCCATGCAATATAGGGGAAGGAGCATCTGTATTCTTTTCCCTATCTACTATTAGAGTAAATAGGAAAAAGTCAGAAGGAAAACAATTGCTGTTTGGGTCTAGCAAGATGGCTCAGTGGATAAAGGTGCTTGCTGTGCCAGCCTGGTGATGTGAGTTCAATTCCTGAAACCCACATAAAGGTGGAAAGACAGAACCCACTCCACAGGGTTGTCCTCTGATCTCCACATGTGCTGTCTCACGGGTGCACGACACGCATGCACACACACACACACATACACACACACACACATGCACACATGCTCACATGCTCACACAAAATTAAACAATGTTTAAGCTGCTCTTTCCATAGATCCCTGTAGGAAGCCGAAGCAACAGAACAGGACTGGCACAAGGAAGAAAACTTGTCTATTACACAATGGGTTAGAAAACAACGGCAATAGACTCTTGGGAATGATCTGTGTCAGCTCGCTTCTGCGGATTTCCCATTAATACTCTTATGAAACAGTGATTAAATTAATGAATAGGACTTAAGACATACCTCAAATATGCAGAGAAGAGAAATAAGGAATATCCATGTAACTGTCATTCACATGTAACATTCTATAAGCTTCTTTCCAGAAGAATGCTTATTACTCCAGGAATAGCATCAGATTATGGCGACCCATAGCACATAAACACATGAAACCAATGGCTTCTTTTCTGCAAGATGAAATTCTGTGTAGGGTTTCCTTCGTAAATCAGAATTTAATTTCTACACTATGCAGATTTGCTTTCTCAAAATTGGATGGCTAGCTCGGATACCTGAAAAAAGCATGTATTAAATCCATCTGTCCTTGTGATTTTCCCAGTTTTCCTATAATTGTTTGATCTGTTTTACTTTCAAAAATACCTTATTAATGAAATCATATTTATGAAGCTTTCCCATGGTATTATATCCATTTTTGTAGAAACAACACATCTATCTTCATTCATGAGGTTAGTTGAGGGTTGCAATATCAAATGCACCTGGTATAGTTAAATTTGAGAGGACATATATCAACTGGAGAGATCCAGTTAACATTGAGAAATGAAGGATGCAGGATGCTAAACCAGTTCCTGCAGTATATGTGAACTTTTAGCCCGTTTCCACCTTACTCAGTGTGTTCTTTAGGAAAAATTTTTGAATACCCATCTCAGGTTATTTTCCATTTTGTATGTTACTGGAAATCAAACCCAGGACCTGATACATGTACTGTGTCACTGAGCTAAACCCATAGCCATTTAGTTAGTGTGTATGTATGTGTGTGTAGGCATACATGTATGTGCAGGTACACACACATATATGTGTGACTGCACTGGAGACCTGAGCTGAGTCAGGATTCTTCCTTGATTGTGTTCCACCTTATTTGTTGAGGCAAGGCCTCTCTAGTGAAGCCAGAGCACAACTCTTGTAGTAGTCCAGTTAGCTGGCTTGTTCCAGGGATCCCCTGTCTCAACCTTCTGAGTGCTCCAGTCCTCTTTAAATGGACTTTTCTCTTCTGGTAACTCAGAAGATGTAGGAGTTTTCATGAAAGACAAACAAACAATATTAAGCCAGTCTTACTTATCAAGGACTTGCTCCAGCCATAAGAATTTATACAGCCTGTTAACATAGACCCTTAGTACTTACAAGAGAGACCCAATGATGAGCACTATATCTGAGTCAACTTAAATAGAATCCCATTGACCTCCTTTAAAAAATTTAGCAATGTTATAAAACTAGTTTATAGCTGATGTTTGGATACAAATTGAGGTGGGGTTGTGGGGTTAATTTTTTTTATATTGTTGTTGTTTAGTTTTATTTTGTTGCAAATTAGAAAGGCTAAGATTCCCTGACCATGTGGCTAAACGCTTTGTAGATCAACAGAAAAGTTTTAAAAATATTTAATCTGTCCAACTTTCAAATACATAGTTCTCTGTCTCTCTCCCCTCCGCTCCCTTTCCCTTCCCCTCCATCCTCCTTTTCTCCTCCTCCCTTCTGAAATCATCTCCTTGAAGTTTGTATTTCAAAAGCTACAGTTCCTAGAGGTAAGTTTAAAGTAGGAATATGAATCAAGAACGGAGTAAGGAACTACCACATTATCCTCATCCAAAGACCACACCCACAGCAGGTGTGATGGTTCAGACCTACAGACACAGCACTCAGGAGGTGGAGGCAGGAGGGTCAGGAGTTCAAGGCCAGCTTAGGGACATGAGACTGACTGTAAAAACAAACCAAACAAAACACCCCAAGCAACAAATGTGTCATCAACGAAGTGGGGGATGGGAGGAAGCATACAGTGTATATTTAGCAGAGGTTTGAGGAAGGACACTTTAGTTAAATGAGAAGTTCCCAGGGGAGGAAAGGGGGCCACAGAGAGAACCGAAATGCCATAAATAAATATATCTGGAAATCAGCTTGAAATAAGCTGGTTTCTGATTATAGAGCTCTTTTAAAAATCTCTAAATTATCTTATTATTGGGATTCATATAGGATAAATAGAACCAAAGAAGTACTGAAACAATGCTTTCTCCCTCCCTCCCACTGAGGACTTTGTGTACTCTTTCTTTCTTTCTTTCTTTCTTTCTTCCTTCCTTCCTTCCTTCCTTCCTTCCTTCCTTCCTTCCTTCGTTTCCTTCCTTCCCTTCCTTCCTTCCTTCCTTCGTTCCCTTCCTTCCCTTCCTTCCTTCCTTCCTTCCTTCCTTCCTTCCTTCCTTCCTTCCTTCCTTCCTTCCTTCTTGCATATATAATTCCATTTTAACTTGGAATAAAAGGCCAAAGAAACAAACAAAAATATACTGTAAGTATATAATGAAAATTCCAAACTAAAAGTATATCAGACAAGTGACTTGACACCCAAATTAATGAGCATTGTGTCTTTTAATCAGGGTCTCTAAGGAGGAAAGAAGTTGATACAGACTTTCTCCTGAGGCCTAAAGTCTTTCTCAAAGACAGCAAAGGGGGAGGAAGCTGGGACTCGCCGAGGAACTGTCAGCTGTGAGGACACTACAGACAGGATGCAACTCACATTTCTGTCTGGCTATGTTCTTGGGACTTCCAACCTTTTTGCTTGTCTGCTTGCTCAGGTCTGATCACTTATGTGATCCCCACAGGTAGGAAATGACAATAGAAAGATCAGACAACGGGAAATCAAAACCTGTCCGTGAGAGGGGAAGGGTCATTTACAAATGTGCCCCCCCCAACCAAACCAAGCGTCATAATTCGTACAAATTCGCATAAATGATTCTTTCTGGACCTAAAAATTTTACTGAGGAAATGGAGCTAAATTTAATAACGGTTAAATCATGGGCAATTTATGGTGGGTTCAAAGGACTTTAAATTTGTTCTAAATCTGACTGTTGCCTTCTAACCTTGTTATGGGAATTCCTAAGGCTGGTGTTTATGTTTATGATTGTTTTGTATCTTTGTTTGTTTACTCTGAACATCAACAGGAGAGTTGTTTGCATGAGAAATTTCTGAATTTTTTTCAAATATTGAAATTATTCCAATTTAAAGGCTCTATCACTAATCACAAGCATTGTGATTGTCAAAAGTGTAGTTACTCTACTATCAACTTAACTAGTAAGGCATTTCCTGGAGACATTAGGAGCTAACTTTCCAGTCTTAGAGTAATACTTACCATGGACACAGGCGATGCCCCTGAAATGCTTGCAGAGTATATATCTCCCTTAATTATTCCCAGAAATAGACAGAAAAACCAAAGACCTTCTGCTACAGGCAGTTTAGGGTTATGTAGCCAATGTCCTCAGTGCCCTATGAAAAATGTGGGATGCTTGTGGTTCTAGACGCACTCACCTGTAACAGGAAGCAGCCAATAGCTGAGCTAGAGTTTCCCAGCATTAACCAAGCAACAATGCTTTAGATAACAGAAGCAAGCCCTTTAGAGACTAGGGAATCTTACCAAAGCAAACTCCCCTGGAGCTGGGTCAATTTAAGAGAATGCCACTTGCCACTTTGTACATCAGTTTCCCAGAGCTGTTTGATTAGCTGCCTGATTGAAACAAGTAATATTTGTATCTTTGTACCTCCTTTTCCCTGCCTAGACAACAGAGACAAGACTGGTCTAATTGGTTACAAAGCCAAGCTGTTAGAACATAAAAAAAAGACAAATCTCATGTTGTTGTTTTTCAAGTTTGGGAGCTACAACTGTATTTAGTCAAGATACTCTAAAGGAACAGAACTCATAATATATATGTATATGTATATAAAATAGATATATCTCTATTAAATCCATATAAAGATGTTTATATGTATAAATACATATATATGGACTATTCTGTACATTAATCTATTAAATCCATTTAATAGATTAATGTACAGAATAGTCCTAGAATTCTATTCATATGTATGTATATATACAGAATATATGTATGACTATGGATTAATCCATATGGATTTAATAGATTAGTGTACAGAATAATCCTAGAATTCTAACAAGGGCCGTGCCACACCAAAGAGGCCGAGAATTCTATATTTACTCAGTCCACGAGGTTGGATATCTCAGCAGTCCCAATCTGGTGCTGAAGGCCTGGAGGATTCCTGGAAATCTGCTGGTCTTCCATCTGTGTTGGAATATGAAGACGTTGGTTCTAATGTTGGTGAAGGAACGCTATAGCACCAAAATAGATAAACTTACCAGTGAGAGAAGAAGGCAAGCAGGCAAAAAGTAAAGTTCCCTTCTCCTCGTCCTTTTACAAGGACTGCCATCAGAAGGTTCCACCTACATGTATGGTGGGTCTTCTGCCTTCAAGTAATCTTATTAAGAAAGTCTCTCACAGTTCAGTTAATTCCAGATCCAGTCAAATTGACTACCAAGATTAGCCATCACACAGCACTCAGTAGTCAATGAGGCAACACAAACAATTGGTATAGAAGAGCTCAACCTATATCCTACCTTGAGTCTCCTCTTTATAACACACAACTCAGACAAACTGTAAGTTGAAAACAACTAGAAAACCAGGGTATGAAAGAGAAACACTGAACTTGCTATACCAAAGAACTTACCTTTACTGACAGTTTCTTATGTTAATCCAAACTTGGAAAGGAAAAAACAAGAGCTTCTCACTGCCCATCCCGAACAGAGCAAAGGAGCAGGCAACTGAATGATCAGAGTTCATACTGCAGTGGTGGCATCAAACCCAGGCCCTGCCACACACTAGCCACACACTCTCCACTGAGCTACATCCTCAGCCTGATAGCTTACCACTGTGCAACTTTGTTGGGTCCTGTGTTCTGCTGCAGCCTCTGGAGCGGGGAGAGCGACTTGATCTTCCAGCCAGCTGGTCAAAGCTGCAAGGGCAGATAGTCTTTGTCTAAAATCTGAAGGTTTGATAACCAAGCCTATGAGATAGACTGACAATACGCACATTAATAGGATGAAAACATTTTAGTCGTGTGCATACACTGTACTTCCACCAAAGAGGAGACTTAGAGAACCAGAGACAGATGTTTATGCGACGTCCTGAGTTTCAGGAGAGAATGAGGACTGAGGGTTTCTGCAGAAACAAGTTCTAGACAGGCAAAGGGGGTTGATGTAATGTTTGGGTGAACAAGATTGTGTAGTTATGTAGATGAGATTTCTCAGGTCCCCAACACTGTCTCAGAAGACACTGTGATAGGACTGTCAGGACAATGTAATCCTCCCTGTGGGTTGATCTTTCCTAATGGATAAGATTCCTGGAAAGATTTCATGATTACTGAGTTCCCTTTCAGAGGATCTATCATAAGGAGAATTCAGAGACAGCACTTGCCTGTACTTCAGGAGAGACAGAGGTTGAGATACAGGAAGACGTGAAGGTCTTGGTTCCTCAATTGAAAACATTCAACATGCCAAAGCCTCGTCCTTTGGAGCATCAGTTTCTGAACAAAATGAGCAGCAAAAAGTAAAAAATAGAAAAGGAAGAGTGTGGTGACTTAAGGCTCCCATTGATCCATCCAGAAAATGTGTGATTTGGGAATTCTGTGTCCTGGACAGGATGCTTGAAGGAATCTAACTCAACTCTTTTATATTTGAGTTTGCAGGTTGTCAAGAATTACTTCAAAATTTAGAATGTTTCTCCTGATGTTACTAGAGTTGTTAAGAGTCAGAGCCTGGCCCATGTCACCAACAAGCTAAGCTTGGCCTCTCTCATCATCGTTGAGCCAATTAGAT
Source organism: Nannospalax galili (assembly GCF_000622305.1). NCBI lineage: Eukaryota > Metazoa > Chordata > Mammalia > Rodentia > Spalacidae > Nannospalax > Nannospalax galili. The sequence goes on along the minus strand of NW_008354172.1, from coordinate 102,308 downwards.
GAGTGGTAGAGAAAAGCAGAGGAGATTTATTCAGTGGGGCCACACTGGGAAGAGCAGCAAAGAGGCCCAGGGACTTCCCAAGACCACCTTCAAGCTCCTAACATGAAGAATATGTTTAAATAGAGTGCAGTTGGAGCTGGAGGGATGGCTCAGCAGTTAAGAGCACTAGCTGCTCTTGCAGAGGGCCTGGGTTTGATTCCCAGCCGCCCACATAGTGACTACTGTCAGTAACTCTATTCCAGAGGAATTCAGTGCCCTTTTTTGACTTCCATGGACATTGCATGAAACAGGAGCACTTACGCTCATGCAGAGAATACACATATACACATAAAAATAAAAGTAATAAATAAAATATTTTTAAAATAGAGTGCAAGAGGTATGCATCACCAAGCTGTCCTGCTCAAGATGTGGTCCTATTCATCATCTCTGTCTCAATTCTAGTCTCCCCTACAAGATGATCTGAGAAGTTGTCAGATCGTATAAAATCTCCTTCTCTGTCTCTCTGTGTCTCTTTCTCTGTCTCTCTCCCTGTTCTGTCTCTCTGATTCATATTTCAGTGAAGACATAGACACAGAAGTCAGAGCAAGATTCAGGAGAAAAATACAAGATTTTATTTAAGGGCTGGAGAGATGGCTCATCCATTAAGAACTCTTGCAGAGAACTCTGGTTCAAATCTCATCACCCACATGGTGGCTAACAACCATCTGTAACTCCAGTTCTAGGGAATTTGGTGCCCTCTTATGGCCACCTCAGGGATTGCAAGACATGGATGCACTTACATATATGCAGGCAGTAAGCCCATACTCATAAAACAGAATGGATAAATAAAATATTTTAAAATATTTCACTTAAAGGGCAAAAGATTTACACTATGCAGAGAACCCAGAGTATGCATTATGCATTTAAATAGGGTGAGGACAATATAAATAAACATGTTTGAAGAAGAAAAATATAACAGGGAAATTAAAAATACACATACACACACACACACACACACACACACACAGACACACACACGTGTGTGTGTTTTCCTCCTAGGATGAAAACAAGCATCATTCTGAGTGCAGCATCATTGTGTCTGCATGAGCCTAGGAAGTGCCGTATCTCTAGTAAAAAAGGTGGCAACAAATTAAACTACAGCAGGGGGGTCTAATAGTTTCATTTTTGTGACTTGAGTTTTCTATCCTAGAAGTTAAACAACAGACACTGAAACATTTTTGATTATCTTAAACCTTTCATTACTTTAAGACAATCATTATAAAAGTCCTTTATTCCAGAGGTGACAAAGCATTAGGAAAAATGATTTAATATTTATATAGCAAAATTACATTTTTTGAGATGAGGACATCAAACTCTTGGATTTAAGTGATCCTCCTGTCTCAAGATCCTGAGTAGTTGGGGCTGCAGGTAGATGCTATAAGAACACAAATTTTAATTAAAAAAACATTAAAAATTTCTAATATAGACTTGATTTCAAGTATCTTTTATACACACTAAGTATAAAACAGAGCCAGATAGATTTCACTGATTTTTATTTATAGAGAAATATACTTTCCCTCATATCCACTGAAAGAAAAAGATTAAATACACACATTGTTTGGTCTGCCTAGTATCACATCAGCTAGTGAGAAATTTCAAGAGAGGTGTGCTCCTTTTCTGTGCCTCCTGCTTACTAACAACATTTTTTTATGGATTTTTTGTGTACATTTCATATGCATCCCAAACAATCTCATTCATCTTTATACCTACATCCCAAATTGCACCCTCCCATAGCCCACCCCCACTGGAGCCCATATTCTTTGTCATCTCTGTTACTACCCACTGTGTTGTCAGTGCCCCCAGCCATTCCTCAGTGCAAGTCCATCTGCTGAGTCTAGTCAGCCTATCTAGAGTCCCTTGTTTTAGGAAGCTCCACTTTTCTTTATATAACAGAAATCTGTTGCCAACATTCCTTTAGAAAAGGTTGGGTTCTGCTGTTCATTTTCCTAGTTCTATCCTGGGTTACTGTCTGGGAGCCTCTTGCGCCACCCTGACCAACAAATCAAAGGAAGGTATTTCTTATCTGGCATCGTTTCTTGTAGCCTTTAGTTGTACACATGGACTCTTAAAGAAATATACTAATCACTTTAATCTTTGGTTATACTTTCCTTTTGGGTGTTTAAGACCATACAGCTCACCCAAATCAGTTTATTTTTACTCTTTTTAAAAAATTTTTATTTATTTGTTTTTAAAGTATTTAAAATTATTATTTTTATTTTATGTGTATGCATGTATTGCCTGCATGTAGGTAAGTGTATCCATGTCATGAAATGCCCACAGAGGTCAGAAGAGGCTGTCGAATCCCCTGGGACTGGAGTGACAGACAGTTGTTAGCTGCCATGTGGGTGCTGGGATTCAAACTTGGGTCTTCTGCAAAAACAACCAGTGTTCTTAACCACTGAGCCATCTCTCCAGCCCCCTTAAGATATATTTTTACTCTTATGGTTGTTTGAGGACCTGTTCCTTGGGATCGCATGGGCTAGGGAGGAGCCACTGGGTCCTTTCTTTTGCCAGTTCCATCTATGCGAAGATAAGTCAAAGGTCCTACTCAACCACGGCTGGCTTCACTTGTAAGCATGGAGGAAATGTTCCCCCTATGTTGACCCTCCTCTTTGTAGACTGGATACTGGTTCAAGTCCATCTGGTGGAGTTTCCACGGCCACCCTGAACAAGAAGACAGGTGACTCACCACCATTACAGCCCATTTTGAGAGATGCTCCATAGACCCCTAGAACTTAGTCAACCTTGGAGGGCAAGGAGCAAAAACTGTCCTTTAAGTCCCTCTGACAAGATTAGTATAGACTCAACATATGGCTGTTAAACATCCAAGAAGGTTAGTTCCACCAGTCTGGTACTTTTCATTACCATGTGCTATGTAGATAAAGATTGGTCAAAAACCAAGTGTTCTCAGATAAACCTTGACTAGACATATATTTTGTTCCTTGAACTAGTTGTATGTAGAATTTGTCAGTAGGCTGTTGGACTAATATGGTTCCCTCTTGTTTTTTAAAGCTAGCTAGGCATTATTTATCTGTCTCACAGTCTAACCCTTCCACCATGGTTTCTCCATTTAAAGTGCCCCCATTTCCCCATTTCTCCCTTGATAATAACCTTTCCCCATGGTCCCACATTTCTTGAGATCCTTCTTTCCCTTTATCTCCTAGGTTACTTATATAGCCCTTCCTCTGCCCTCCCATTTAAATAACCCCATTTTTATCCCTATCTCCCATAGTAACACCTGTTTACGACTGTTCTACTCGCTCAGGTTCTTTCTTTTCTTTACCTCCCTGGTTCCTTTTCATTATCCTGGTTCCTGTAGTTACATACTCACTTATAAGAAGTTGGTGCTAGGATCCACATATGAGGGAGAACACACATCTTTTGTAACTCTGAGTCTGTGTTACTTCACTTATGTAACAGTTTCTAGTTTCATCCATTTTATACAAAGATCCATAAATGAGAGAGAACATACATCACTTGTTTTTCTGAGTCTGTGTTACTTCAGTTAGTGTAACAGTTTCTAGTTCTATCCATTTACCTGAAAAGTTCATGATTTCAGTTTTCTTTACTGCTGAGTAGAACTCCACTGTGTAAATGTACCACATTTCATTATTTACTTGTCAGTTGAGGGACACTTAGGTTGCTTCCACCTATTGTGAAAAGAACAGCAACAAACATGGATGTACAAGTGTCTCTGCAATAGGATGGGTTCTTTGGGTATATGCCAAGGATAGGTATAACTGGGTCAAATGGTAGGTTCATTTTCCCTTTTTAAAGGATTCTCCTGTGTCTGTAGGTGTTGAAAAAGTTTGCAAAACCACCATCAGTGGATAAGTTCTTCCTTTTCCCCACATCTTCTCCAACATTTGGTATCATTTGATCCTCTGATTTTAGCCAGTCTGACTGGGATTAGATGAAATCTTAAAGTAGTTTTAATTTACATTTCCCTAATTACCAGTGATTTGAACCAGCATTTTCAGATGCTTCTTAGCCATCTTTATTTCTTCTTTTGAGAACTCTCTGTTCAGCTCCTTATCCCATCTTTTAATTGGGTTACTTCCTTTCTTGATTCTTTGTTTTTTGAGTTCTTTATATATTCTAGATGTTAAATCTGTCAGATATGTTGGTAGTGAAGATTTTCTCCCATTCTGTGGGTTTTCTCTTCACTTCCTTGGTTGCTTCTTTTGATGTACAGAATATTTTTAGTTTAATGAGGTCCTGTTTGATGATTCTTGACCACATTTCCTGAGCAATTGATGTCTGGTATAGAAAATCCTTTCCTGCACCCATATCTTGTAGGTTATTGTCAATGTTTTCTTCTAACAGTTTCAGAGTTTCAGGCTTTACATTGAGGTTTTTGATCCATTTGGAATTGACTTTTGTGCAAGGTGAAAGATAGGGGTTTAGTTTCATTCTTCTACAGTGGAGATTCAGTTTTGCCAGCACCATTTGATGAAAGTGTTGACTTTCCTCCAGTGAATGTTCTTGGTCTTTTGTCAAGAATCCGGTTGCTGAAATTGCAGGCACTCATATTTGGGGCTTCAATTTTGTTCCATTTAGCTATGGGTCTGTTTTTGTGCCAGTACCATGTTGTTTCTATGACTAGAGTTCTGTGATATAGATTAAAGTTTGCTATATTAATCCCCCCAGCATTGCTCTTAATGTTCAGGCTATCCGAAGTCTTTTGTGTTTCCATATGAATCTTAGGATTTTTTTTTCCAATCCTGTGAGAAATGTCATGGGGATTGTGATGGGCATTGCATTGAATCTAAAGTGGTTTTTGATAGGATGGTCATTTTCACAATATTAATTCTTCCAATCCATGAGCATGGGAGGACCTTCCATCTTCTGATGTCTTCCTCAATCTCTTTCTTTAAAGATAGGATTAAAATTTTCATTGTAGAGGTCTTGAATGACTTTGGTCAGGTTTATTCCAAGATATTTGTTTTTGAGGCTATTGTGAAGGGGAGTGTTTCTATGTACTTTATCTGATTGCTTGTTATTGGTGTATAGAAAGGCTACAGACTGTTGTGGATTAATTTTGTAACCTGCCACTTTACTGAAAGTGTTAATCATTTGTAGGAGTTTTCTGGTGGAATTTTTGGCATCTCTTAGATATAATATCATATTGTCTTCAAAAAGGGATAATTGGATCTCTTCTTTTCCAATTATTGCTCCCTTGTCTGGTTCCTGATTTCAATGGGAATGCTTCCAGTTTTTCTCTATTTAGAGTGATGTTGGCTGTGGGTTTGTTTATATGGCTTTAATTATGTTGAGGTATGCTCCCTCCAGTCCAATTCTCTCTAGCACTTTGAACATAAATGCATGTTGAATTTTGTCAAAGGCCTTCTCTGCATCCATTGAAATGACCATGTGGTTCTTGTCTTTGAGTCCATTTATATGATTTATGATGTTTATTGGCTTATGTACATTGAGCCATCCTTGTATGTCTGGAATAAAGCCGACTTGATCATGGTGGATGATCTTTTTGATCTGTGTCTGTGTGCAGTTTGCAAGTATTTTGTTGAGAATTTTTGCATCTATGTTCATTAAGGATATAGTTCTATAGTTTTCTTTTTTGGTTGTATCTTTACCTGGTTTGGGGATGAGAGTGATGCTGGCTTCATAGAAGGAATTTGGAAGTCCCCCCTCCATTTCTATCTTTTTGAATTAATTAGGTAGTATTGGATTTAGATCTTCTTTAAATGTCTGGTAGAATTCTGCTGTTAATCCATCTGGTCCTAGGCTTTTTTAAGTAAGGAGGGTTTGTGTTACTGTTTCAATTTCCTTATGTGTTATGGGTCTGTTTAAGCTCTTGATCTCTCTTGGTTTAGTTGTGTTGATTTCCCGGCTTTTAGGTAACTAACCATTTCCTTTAAGGTTTTCAAATTTATTAATGTATAGGTTTTTTAAAGTATTTCCTTATAATGTTCTGAATCTTTTTGGTATCTGTTGTGATGTTTCCCTATTAATTTCTGATTTTGTGGATTTGGAGATGCTCCTTCTTTGTTTTGGTTAACTGGGATAAGGGTCTGTCAATCTTGTTTATCTTTTCAAAGATCCAGCTCTTGGATTCATTGATACTTTGTATTGTTTTCTTTGTTTCCATTTCATTAATTTCTGCTCTGATTTTTGTTATTTCTTCTTGTCTGCTGCATTTGGGTTTCATTTGTTGTTGCATTTCAAGTGTGTTGAGTTGCAATGTTAAGTCATTTATTTGTGTTCTTTTTGATTTTTTAATGTAGGCACTTAGAGGTATAAACTTCTCTCTAAGGACTGTTTCAATGTATCCCAGAGGTTTTGTTCTGTTGTATTGTCATTTTCATTTAGTTCCAGGAATACTTTTATTTCTTTTTTAATTTTTTCTTTGACTCATTCATCACTCAGGAGTGTGTTCATGTAGTTACTAGGGTTTCTACTAGTGTTGATTTTAAGCTTTACTACATTGTGGTCTGATAGAATGCATGAAATTATTTCATTCTTTTTGTATTTGCTGAGGCTTGTTTTGTGCCTCAGTATGTGGTCGATTTTGGAGAAAGTTCCATGGGATGCTGAATAGAAAGTATACTATTTGGTGCTTGGGTGGAATATTCGGTAGATGTCTGTTAGGTCCATTTGATGTATTGTATTGTTTAATTCAGATGTATCTCTGTTAATTCGCTGTCCTGTTGACCTATCTCATGGAGACATTGGGGAATTGAATTCCCCTACTATTAGTGAGTTGGGATTAATCTGGGTCTTAAAGTCCCGTAGTACTGTTTTTATGACGTTGGGTGCACCAGAGTTTGGTGAATATATATATAATGTTCACAATTGTAATATCTTCTTGGTTTATTGTTCCTTTGTTCAGAATGAAGTGGCCCTCTTTATCTCTTCTGATTAGTTTTAGTTTGAAGACTTATTTTGTCAGATACTAGAATTGCAAGTCCTGCTTTTTCTTAGTACGATTAGCTTGGTATATTTTTTTCCATCCTTTCACCTTAAGGTAGTTGCTGTCTTCAAAAGTAAGATGAGTTTCTTACAGACAACAAAAAGATAACTTTTGTTTCTTAATCCATTCATCTAGCCTATGTCATTTGACTGGGAAGTTCATTTCATTGACATTTGAAGTTATTAATGAAAGATGTGTATTGATTCCTGTCTTTTTTTATTTCTGTTCACATTCTTTGTGTAACTGTGAATTTCCACAGTTATACTTTCATTAGTTTTCTTTCTGTTATCCCTTGTCGTTCCTTTCTTCAGCTCTTCATATTGCTTCCAGAACTCTCAGAATAGCTGGTTTTGTGGACATCGATTCTTTCAGCCTGCTTATGTCATGGAAGATTTTTCTTTCCCCTTCGACTATAATAGACATTTTGGCTGGGTAAAGTATTCTCGGTTGGCACTATGGTTATTTTGAACTGGAAATTCTTTGGTTTGGGCTCTTTTGGCTTTCATAGTTTGCACTGAAAAGTCAGCTGTAATTCTGATGAGATTTCCTTTATATGTGATTTGTTGTTTTTCTTTTGCAACTTTCAGTATTCTCTCTGTTCTGTACATTTAGTATTTTTACTATGATGTGCCATGGAGAGTTTCTTTTCTGGTCTTGTCTATTTTGTGTTCTTTGTGCTTCTTGTATGTGTATGGGCATACCTTTCTTTAATTCTGGGAAAGTTTCTTCTATAATCCTATTGAACATCTGGTCCATACCATTACCCTGAGCATCTTATCCTTCCTTTATGCCTATGATGCTTAAGTTTGGCCTTTTTATGGTGTCACACAATTCCTGCATATTCCATTCTTGTGTTTTCTTAAATTTTTCATAATCTTTGCTTGAGTGCTCTAATTGGTCACTGTATCTTCCACTCTTGATATTCTGTTTTCCATTTCATTCATCTTATTGGTGAGGCTTTCACCTGTTGTTTCCACTTGGCTTATTGACTGTTTCACTTCCTTCTTCATTTCAGCCTGAGCATTCTTCAATATTTCTAAGTCTTTTCTGAATTCATTCAGAAGTTTATTCCTATCTTCTTTCAGTTCTTTGATTTTTTAAATTTTTACAAAAACTTCATTGAGAATTTCATACATGTATATAAGGTGTTTAGATCAAATCCATGTCCACTCCCTCCCCTCCAACATTCCTCCCTCTGAAGATGTAAACCTAAAATCTTTTAAGGATTAAATAAAGCTCCCAAATACTTTTGACGTTTTTGGCCTTTGGAAATGAGTATGTTGTTAACAGGCCCAAGGACATTTTGACTTTTAGCCAAGAAACTGGCTACAGTTCTTTGGGGTCTTTTTACCTTAACTGCCTAGCCAATTCCCACCTTCTATTCTTATCACACCATCCTCTGAAGGGGTTACCCAAATTGCCAATAGGGAATAGGGACACCAATTGCTCTGACTTCTTCCTTGCTGAACAGGGATGCAGGGTGAGGAAGTTGAAGTACCCCTCAGTGGGTCTATCTAAAAAACTCCCAAATTGTATAACTCTTGTCTCTAAGGGAAGAAGAAAGTC
>NW_008354172.1:92734-93647 GCF_000622305.1 Nannospalax galili | reverse complement strand
GAGATGTGAAGGAGAAGTAAAGGCAAGAGTAATTAGCATTACAAGTTCTACACATGGAACTAGAAAAAAATCAGAACAGGGAAATTTTCAGATGTTCATATGAAAGTCCATTGGAGTTTCTTGACAAGGGCTCCCAAAAGCATCCCTCTATTGGGTTCTTCCTCATTTTTCTTTTGTCTTCCAAGGCTGGACTAGTTGGCTGGGAAAGAGTGGCTGTATGCTCAGGTGAGGGCCCAGTGAACCTTCTTGGCACTCTTTTAATGAATGAGCACAACCGTCGGCAAGCCCAATTGTGACTATGTTTAGCGATCAGGCTCAGCTGACGTTATGATGATGGTAGTTATTTCATTCAGAAGGGACTGCTGTATAGCATCTTCTTATTAAAAGGACCTTGAATTTAAAAGGTTTGGTGCTAGGAGCCACATATGAGGGAGAACACACTTCTATGGGTCTATAGTTTTCTTATTTGGTTGTGTCTTTACCCACTTTGGGTATTAGAGTTATGTTGGCTTCATAGAAGGAATTTGGGAGATCTCCCTCTGTTTCTATCATTTTTAATAATTTAAGTAGTGTTGGTTGGAGGTCTTTTACAAATGTCTGGTAAAATTCTGCTGTAAATCTATCTGGTCCAGGGCTTTTTTCAGTAGGGAGGTTTTGTATTACTGTTTCAATTTCTTTTTGTGTTATGGGTCTGTTTAGGCTGTCAGTCTCTTTTTGTTTTAACTTTGATGATATCCATGGTTTTAGAAATTCTACCATTGCTTTTAATTTATGAATTTAATAGAGTATAGATTTTTTAAGCTTTCCCTTACAATGTACTGCATTTTGGGGATGTTTGTTGTGATATTTCCCCATTTGTCTCTAATTTTTTTGATTTGGGTTTGCTCTTTCTTTTGGTTAACTGATTTGTCTA
>NW_008354172.1:80361-92712 GCF_000622305.1 Nannospalax galili | reverse complement strand
TTTTCTTTGTTTCTATTTCATTAATTTCTGCTCTGATTTTAGTTATTTCTTCTCTTCAGCTGGATTTGGGTTTCATTTGTTCTTGCCTTTCCTGTGCCTTCAGTTGCAGTGTTAGGTCATTTATTTGGGCTCTTTCCAATTTTTTTAATGTAGGCACTTAGAGCTATAAACTTCCCTCTTAGGACTGCTTTTAATATGTCTCAGATATTGTGTTGCGTTGTATTGTGCTTTTCACTGAATTCTAGGAATTCTTTTATTTCTTTCTCAATTTATCCTTTGACCTACTCATTGTTTAGGCGTGTGTTGTTCAATTGTGTAGTGACTAGCGCTTCATCCAGTGTTGATTTTGAGCTTTATTGCTTTGTGGTCTGATAGAATGCATGGAATTATTTCAATACTTTTGTATTTGTTGAGGTTTGTTTTGTGGCCCAGTATGTGGTCAATTTTTGAAAAAGTTCCATGAGGTGCTGATTAGAAAGTATATTCTTTGGTGTTCAGTAGATATCTGTTAAGCCCACTTGATGTATGGTATCATTTAATTCAGATGTCTCTTTCTTTATTCTTTGTCCAGTTGACCTGTCTAATGGAGACAGTGGGTTATTGAAGTCCCGTACTTTTACTGAGTTGGGGTTAATCTGTCTTAAAGTCCTGTAGTGTTGTTTTTTTGAATTTGGGTGCACCAGAATTTGGTGCATGTATGTTAAGGATTGTAATATCTTCTTGGTTAACTGTTCCTTTGATCAGAATGAAGTGACCCTCTTATCTCTTCTGATTAGTTTTACTTTGAATTCTATTTTTTCAGATATTAGAATTGCAACCCCTGCCTGTTTCTTAGTGCCATTTGCTTGGAATATTCTTTTCCATCCTTTTACCTTAAGGTAGTGCCTGTCCTTGCATGTTAGATGGGTTTCTTGTAGACAGCAAAGAGGGATTTTGTTTCTTAATCCATTCGCTTAGCCTGTGTCTTTTGACTGCAAAGTTCAGTCCATTGATATTTAAGGTATATGGTCCACTGTGAGTCAGAGACTCATCCAAAGCTCTAACTACTGGCATATGGGTCCTTCTTTCAGATCTCTTGTTTCTCATCTGAAGTTGTGCTAAATTCCATAGAAACAGTCTCTTGGGACCATACTGTTCTCAAGGGACTAAGTTAGCTGTAGATACTTAAAAGGTACTGAAGGAAGCATTAATACTGGTGTAGGAATGAACATCCAGGCATCACTCTTTGAGGTACCCAAATGTGCAAATCTTTTCCTGTTTAGTTTACTTCAAGATTCCTTTCATGTTGTAGATACTATGGTTTTGAATATTAGTTATAAATGTTGTGATTTTCCTATTCACTTTGCTCATATTTCTTTACAATACTTTCTTATAATTTTATGAAGCCCATCCCTCTCTGACATTATCCAGAGCCATCCTTTGAGTATTTGAGTGCAGAGTATCTAGTAGTGATAAATTCCAATAACTATCATCATGAAAGTATGTCTAACCTTTCAGTATCATATGCCTCTCTTCTTACATTTGGACTAGCACAAAGGAAACCTAAATATTCTTCCAGTCTCTGGTGTGCAGCATGTTCTTTTGATTTTTGTCCAAACATCTTCACCATCCTTGACCTCTAAGGAAGACACAATCAACGCACTGCTGGTCCACAGATGTAAAGGAGCAGTCATGCCAGGGAAAACTCTATGCTGATCCACATGGATCTAAATGTAAGCAGTTGTCAAAATTTATGTTTTGTAACAACGTCTTCTAATCACATGACAACTTGGATCGGGGTTTAACATGTGGCTATCAGGCAGTGAGCAAGTCCTGCTGGTTTATCTGGCAGTCGTTGTCTTGCACAAAACTAGAAAGGAAAGGAAGGAAAGCAGGCTATGAGTAAGCTGCATTATATCAGAGCTTAGACCACCCCTTAACCTGGCCCAGGCAATACAACTTGTATTCAAAGAGTGAGCACAGCTCTGTGAGGAACCTGTGCTAAAGACAATAAGCATTCTTGATTTGTAAATATATCCATGATTTCTACCTTTAGTAAGATATTTGTACACATGCTGATTGCTGACCCATGTTGAGGGTAATTGTGGTTTTCACATGTGCCTTTGGGACAACTGAACTACAATTACCATATCATCTGATCACGCCAAATATGAAAGGAATGGGACAATGTGTAGTCTTTTAAAAAGCCCTGTTTTCTGAAAGTATAAAATGCTAGAAAGAAGAAGAAAATATTCTGTTATACAAATGTTCACCACATTTCTATGTGTTTTATTGTGTGTATATTTGTGTTTTGCAGAGGACTTTTCCAGATAGATTTGTTGTATAGCACATTACCCAAAAAAGCAATAATCATAGTATTATGATGTATATAATGATTCAGGATGTGGAGAAGTTCCACAGGATTACTGGGTTTCAGTTTTGTCATGTCTTGATGTCTATAGACTTTTCTCACCTTTCTCAGGACTCCTGATGGTGGTAGCCTCTTAGCTAAGGTTGCTGCTACCCAGGCACTCTTCATAGGGCTATTTCAGCTTTCTCTCATCATGGTTTTACTTTGTTCAAAGCCACAGGACCCTTTTAGTCAGAGAAAAAAAGCACAGAATACCAGCTACTAGAGGTGATAACAATTGAAGGGAAGATATATGATGCTCAAACCCAGCCATGAAACAAGAAGTGAGCTTCTGTGTGGTCCTTATCCTTATGGGATAAGCCTAGGTATTTCACTAACACTGAGGAAATTGTTCCTCCAAAGCTGCTACTCTGTCTTCTGATTCTGATTCAATACATAGCTGTTTCTCATGTGAAATGTATCCTTAAAGACCCCAAAGTACTCAAGACTTTGGACTTGGGACTCTTAGCTAGTCTTTGGGCTATTAACATCTGTCTCTTCCCCAGCTCTGCTAGTGACTTTAAGGCTCCTCACCTTCCCATGAGCTTTATCAAAATGAATGTTCAGGAGTGAGTTGGGCCGGTTTCCTGAGCTGCCCTCTCCATTTTCAGCCGTCTTGGAGATGAGACAATGGGTTAATTGAGGCAGCTACCTGCATTCAGGCCTTGCACAACCCATCTCTCTGTTGTTTTTGGACTGTAGTCTAAGTAAACTGCCTCAAGAATATTTTTTTCAGAAACTTTTGCCAATATGCAATTTTCCACCAAGGCTTTTGAGGAAAAAGAAACCTTCAGTGGATTATTCACAAAAAAGCAGAACTAATGCATGAGGCACTTTATATATTATATTATACATTTAATATGCTTTTATATATAGGATTAATATATAAAATAATATATTTATAAATATACATTAAATGTTGACTTTCTTCAATTGGTGACATTATCTAACATTCAGTTCTAACATTCAGTGTTTATGTTGTTGAATCTTAATCTTGTGCACCAAGGCAGTTTATCTTGCAGAAGGGTCACATCTTCACATAAGAAACTGTTGTGCTGCAAGGAAGCATCCTGAATTCATATACATGTATGTGTGCACATGTACACACACACACATGCATACCACAAGGTGAGCAGAATAGCATCACTGCTCTGTGATGGAACTAAAATGTTGTTTCAAAGAGATTCTTTAGTGTGAAAACTCACATATTTGTCCTAATGATGCTTCAAAAACATTCAGGGATGATGACTTTTACATTTGATGGAAGTTGAACATTTGGACTGGGGTACTGAGGACGTAAATATTTTCATGATCTATAACAGAAGTTCTCCAGCCACAGCTGCATTAGAATCACGTCTCCTATGATGACTCCATTTTTTTGAGATCCCGTGCTCTGCACTCTTTCTACCCAAAATGTCCTACGGACCAGCAGCACAGATGTCTCAGGGCCTTGTTAGGATCACAAAGTCCCAGACTCAAATCTAGGCATGGAAAACTGGAATCTTCATGTCCACAAGATCACCAGGTGATTTTCACACACGTCTGACATTGAGAAGACGAGGCACTGCTCCACAATCATAGTGGCAGACGTCCTACAGTTGTTATTATAAGTATCATCACTTCATTGGTGTTCTAAGAGAAAATTAAGAGCAAGGGCTTCTAAATCAGGTTGATTAATGTTCCCATTTTTTATGTCCATGTGCGTCATCTGAAGATGTTGTTTAAAGGCATGTTCTTATTGATAAGTTCCAGAGTATTGACAGATATCAGGCCTTTCTAATGTTCTCCCAGTTGATGACAGTGCTGATGCCCCATGCTCTTTAAATATCAAACTATCAACAACAACCAAGCATAAATGATAATTGGAAAAAAAGTCTTCCTATATACAATAGGAACACAGTACAGAGTATGTATATAAGAAAGTATTAGAAACAGACATCTGAGGAAATTTAGACAAAAAGCATGAAATAAGGAAATTGTGTTAATTTTGTTAACATTGTCCACAGTCTTTTGACTTGATTCTTATCTTTGTATGAGCATGGGGTACAGAACTACTCTGAATGCAGATTCCATCATCTTGGAAGGAGTCTGCTACAAAACCAAGATGGTGCCATTGCCACTTGTCATCTGTCCGCCAATGATCATCTTTAGCTTACTACTAAATAAAACTGAACAGAAACTTCTCCAGCCTAGTGTTTGCAATCACGACAAATCTTTAGGGTATCACTATATGATTTTTAAAAGGACTCACCATGCGTTCATGTGGTTCATTTAATTTCTGATTAGTAAATACAAAGTCTTTGCTATCTTCTGATGTATTGGGAAGAGGAAGCACACACTGAAAAGGTAATACAACTTTTATTGTCAAGTGACTTGTTCGTGGAAGTTGGAAAGGCAAATAGCATCATTTGGTATTTAGGACCTCCTGCCCCAGTCATTCTCCTGAAGTCACTCTTGCAGCCAAGTTGACGAGTCTATTGCAGTTTCTCTATTTGTTTCCCTTAGTCATCTGACCCCCATCTCCTTTTAGTTGAGGTTGTCTTTCACAAGGGCTTTCATCTCAGTTTTGTCCTCTGGCTTGTAACCTACATGTGGATTTGCGTGTACTATCTATTTTCTTTTGCCCTGTAGGCATTTCTCTGGCCATCAAAGAAAACACTTGTCAGAATCAGGTATTCTGAAGTCTTGTTAAAGACACAACCATTTATGCTTTGCTTCTGTAAAAATGCATGTTGATGATTGGAAAGAAAATACTTAGTAGTGTGTCTGCTTGTGCCCCTGCGCTTCAGAGTTCTCAGGAGGGCCACAAGAAATACAACTGGCATTATAGGGAAGCTGGAGAAATAGAGTGGAATTTACTGAACACTTAAAAGAGTTTTTGAATCATAAAGAATATGTGTAAAAGATTGCATTTATCATGAAGTATAACAGGTTTAACTGAGATACTCTGGAATATGTTAGCTAAAACATTCACATTCCCAATTTTCAAAAAAGGAAGTATTACTGCAAACAATCCTGAAAGGAGAAACTACTCCCAGTTCCAGGACAGTTCATGGGGAGAGAGTGGCTTAGCCCCACTTTACTGGCCTGGGCTTACTCTATGTATAGGAGTCTTCATACTTATACTTCTTACCATTTAACTGTGAAATATACTGTTGCCCATATCTAGCCTTTCAAACGCTGAGGCAGAATCCATGGCTTAATAAATTATTGACAAATAGAGGCTTTCTTCCCCAACTTTCTTGTTTCTATAGAAATACAAGGAATATGTCTATCAAAGCCAGATTCTTCTGTCTGCTAAAACTTCAATGGTACCTGAACTATATACTCTTAAATGTACCTTGTTCTTGCTATTGGCTGTTTATATCATTTTCATTTGCCAATGATGAGTTACTACACCTTGTTCCATCGGATAATGGCTAGCCATTGTGGAAACAGGTGAGTGAATTTTAACAGGAAAACATGAAGTGTTAAGCAACAATAGTAACTCTGAAACCTTAAAGATATATCATTGAAGTAAATTACTTTTAGAATATAAAAAAATAGGTTATGACACATTATCTTTATGTACCAAGTTCCTTCATCAACATTTTTAGCTACACAGGAAGACATGAGAAGATTTCTCCAATATTTGCTACATGCAAAATAGCAGTTCATTTATCCAGGAAAGTAGGCACGACCATAATATGGTTTTCTATTTGGTTTGATGAGCACTTTCATTAAGTTGTCAAACAGCTATTTCATCTGTGTAATTAAGAAGACAAACTTTTAAGACAATTGGTCTAGGTTGAAAAGCTTTGTAAACTAAATGAGTGATTTTAAACACCTCATATTATAACAATTTTTCTTGGGAAAAGGACTACTTCTGAAGTGCCCCAGTGCAAACATAAGTAATAATGCAACTCAGGAATCTTGAAAACCAGGGACAGCCACAGGCAGGATCATATTTTGGGGGCTATGAGGGCATGTAATGAGGGTACATGTTTCTTGGCATATAAGTGAGCTATCAGCTTTAAGAACCAACATGTTTGTTTGTTTTTCTAACTTTTACATGACTTTAAATGTCATCCTCCCCTGATCTTATTTTTCCATTGTTGTGGCTTATACCCTTATCTTACTTTTCCATTATTTTGGCTTATAAAGAAAAAAAAAGAACTTTGAGAAAGATCTATCTGAAATATACCCCCCAAAACTCATATATTCAGAGCCAAGAATTTATATAAAAAAGCAAGTTTTATGAAAATAAGATTGCAAAATTAATTATGGGACAACATAAAGAGGGCTGAATAATACATTTTCGCCATGTGTTTTATAACAGGCACAGGCCACATGTCCATACGTGAGACTTTGCTTACATATCATTTACAAGGCCCCCATTCATGCTGGAACTCAGCCCAGAGAATGAGGTTGCAAGAAAATATTAGTTAACTTGTGGCACCAAACTCCTTAGCTAAGGGAAGAAAAGAAAACACAGTCTTGAAACGGTGTATCATGCTGGTAGTCAGTGGTAACATTTACATAAGACCAAGAACCAGGATTAAACTACAGAAGCAGTCCTGGTACACACTGGGTCTCTCAGATTAGAAAATTAAAAATCATCTTGGGACTATTAGTTACTCTTAACCTTCCTAATTTCTACACAAAAAGACAATGCTTTGCATATTAGAATTTCACCAGCTATGCTGTAGATCTAAGATTTCTATAAGATTTTTATATGACATTTTCAGAATTAATTCATAAATAATTTTAACATTATTAATGCTGTAATGAACCTAAATTTAATCCTTGCCATAGAACGAGGTTGAAAAATGATAAGTTGCTACAGAGACAGAATCTAAAAAAAAAAAAAAAAAGCTCCATCTACACTCAAAATGGAAATTGGAAGAATCAGCTCTCAATAAATTTGTTAGCTAGTCAGCTATACCTCGTCATATGAGCATGACGCCCATCAGTCTACATAAAGGAAAGGATAGGAGAATCCTCTCAGACACTGGGGAAAGCCCCCAGGCCTCATCTTGGATATGATATCTGTAAACCTCCTGAGACTCTGTCAGTCTTCCTCTCTCCTGCTAAAGATTCTGCTTCACATTGGCTGTAGGTTGCTTTTTAGAATATGTTGGTTCTATGTTCTTAGAGACATCAGTAAATCTCAGATAATATCTTGAGGCTTTCTTTAACACTTTGGCTCTATAACTGCAAGTCAGGGGGATGGAAGCATTGCCTGGAGTTGCATTGTTTTCCCTAGCTCAAGAAGTTATTATGTATATGCCAGTAGTCAAAGTGCTCCAGTGTTTGGAAATCATCAGATTGGAATTTGGAGTTGCAAAGGACCAGTCAGTTCATTTTAGTTTAATTAAACAATCAATGAATACAACCTGTAGGCTAGAAAACATTGAAATTCAAGAGTGAATTTCTTATAGGATTTAAAAATATACAGTGTCTTAGGAATGATGATCTTTAACATTCTTATTTTTAGATGCAATAATAGAAGTCAAAGACTATAATAACTATTTTAAAATTATTCTCAAGTACTTTGCTGAGTATTTTTTAAAACCAATTATCTAGGTGACTCCTGCATACCCACACTTGGGTATGTCTATCTTTTTTTTTTTTTTTTCCTTTTGGTCTTTTTGAGACAGGGACTCCCTGTAGCCCCAGCTGGCCTGGAACTCACTACGTAGACCAGGCTGGCCTCAAACTCACAGAGATCTGCCTGCCTCTGTCTCCCAAGTGCTTGGATTAAAGGCATGTGCCACCATGCTTGGTATGTCTATCTTTTATTTTTGAGAAACGAACACCTATGCTCTTAGGTGTGTCTTACTGTCTTTGAATACCTCTCTTTCTCTTAACCATCCTGTTTAAGAATATATTATAATACCTTTATAATGACAGAAAATCAGCGTGACAAGTGATTGAATGAACTGACCATTCCCCTACCTTGCTTGCCCACTCCAGGAGGGAGATACATCTAGTTCAGAACACATGGCCCCTAGCGAAAGACATCTGGTTCCTTATCTGCCTTCCTACTTCCTATAGATCTTGTTCCTCATCAAACTCCCTATTAGAACTCCCCATCTCTCCTTTCCAGATCCCAAGAAGGAGCACAATACCATCCAAGAAGGCATAATCCCCTTTCTTGGATTTTCTGGTCCCACTTATAAATCCTAGACCTCCCCCAACACCAACGCACAGCCTCCAGTCCCAAGGGAAGGTTGCGTGCCCCTCATAGCTATTAAAACTATCTGCATCTGTTGAGGTTGGGTTCCATTTCTACTCTTTATCACAATGCCTTCTCATCCCAAATTCCCCCCCTCCCCAAAAAAAAAAAAAGAAAAGAAAAAGAAAAGAGAAAACAAACAAATTATTTAAAGTATAAAAGTTAGTGAATTACATCAGGCTTTATGATTAGTCTAAAGTATTTGGCTACAGCCAATAATGGGAGGTCGGAGGAGGGCTCCTGGAGCCCTGGCTCTCCCTGCTGAACTATGTACAACTGATGGATTCTGGAGGAGGGATAGTTACTGCCTTCAGTTACGCACCAGGGAGTCCACCAGTCAGTCCTAGTTAAAATCGGAGGTTCATAAAGGAAAACAAAAAGGCTTGAATATGGGAAGTGGACCTCTGGGGATAACAGGGGTTGGAGGTAAGAGTAATAAGAATGCTCTGTATAAGTGTATGAAATTGTTAATTAACAAACAATCAATTAAAAATAAAAGTATTTGACTTCAGAAACTAGAGATAACTTATATGGCAATTTCTTCTGACTTGAAACATTGCATTCAAGAAGGAAGCTCATTAAGACTCCAAAAGTTCTAAAGAAAGGCTTATAAAGCCTCAGAAAGTAAACAACTTACAACTCTCAGGAAGTCCCTCTAATGTACCAGATACACAAAGCTTCTTCTTTTCCAGGTTTGCATAAGCATTAAGAAGTGCTAAAGAGAAGAAAATCTCTGACCTGTTGAATTGCTTACAAGTCAAGCAGGGAGCTCCGGGGTTTCAGCTTTCATGAGTGGTCACCCATGCTGAGGTGGATTTTCTCACCCTGACCCATACTCATGCAAACAACCCCAGTAAACTCATTGGTTCAAGTTGAACTCTGGTGGTATCACTACATTGATCTGAGGTTGATTCCCTATCTAGGGTGAATAGACATTTTTTCACATCTCTGCAAGAATAGTGCCAAACATGTATACAATTTTTTAAAAAAATATTTCATTATTTTATGTGTGTGAGTCTATTGCCTGCATATAAGTAAGCACATCTGTGTCATGCAATGCTGTGACCCAGAAGATGTTCCTCTGATCCTGTGATGACAAGCCATGGACCGGCCTCCTTACCATGCTCTGCAAAGAAGCCACGCCCCTTCCCTCTCCCAGCCAATCAGTTAACTATAGCTGCTTGCAGGGGAGGGGTTAAGGGCATAAAATCTGGGAAAACCATGAGGCTGGCCCCTTGCCACTTTGTAAGGCTGTCTGGAATCACAGGATTTATGTCTGGATGTGGACTTTCTGCATCAGCTGTGAAAGTGGGGGAGGGCGACAGCTTGTCTGTAAGTAAACCCGCACCCCAAGCTCAGTTAGCAAGTCCAATAAACTCATTAAGATTCTTCAAACTGGAGTTTGGAGAATTTTTTCCTCAGGCTGTGGCAAGGACATTGGGAGGAGGGAATTGGATGCCACATGCACCTCACAGCAGTGAATTTGACTTACAAATGCCGATGGAGGTCAGAAGAGAGCGTCAGATCCCCTGAAACTGGAGTTATGGATGGTTTCTAGCTTCCATGTGGATGCTGGGAATTCAATCCAGGACAGCTGAAAGAGGAGACAGTGCTCTCAACCACTGAGCCGTATCTCCAGTTTTGAATATGTATAAAATTCTAAAGAAGAAATATTAGCAATTGTTATATGACATTTGTTGAACAAGCATTGAATTATTTTTAATATAAAATGATTTAACACATATAATTTATAGCTCCCTGTTCGCTCCAAAGAATAAGCAAGCAATTGCTGAAGTATCAATGACAGATTTTTCTGGGGAATAAGATCAATAAAGTGCTCTGCAAACAATCAGGAGATTTTTGTTTTGTTTCGCTTCAAAAGATTGGCATGTTGTAATTAATTCTTGCAGCACAATTAAAAAAAATAAGTTGTAGAGATTTTTGTTTAAATAAAAGAGGAAATTGTGGTAAAGGACTAGAGAGGAAAACAGTTCAGCTCTGTGTGTGGACAAGTATAAATTTTGATTATACCCAATTGTCTTAATGTCTAGTGATAACTTGCTCACAACACCCTTTACACAGGGAGGTCCTGGTGCCTGCTATCACAGCGTATATTCCTTGTAGATCCAAACCCAAGGGTAACTAGGAATGTCTATGCAGCCCAGTACCTCTGCCAATGCTTATTAAAATCCCCTTCTACTTGGAAGAAAGGTAACTATGCATATCTTTGCAACGATATTGTTTTGTCCAAGGTCAACTTTCAGCATACCTGAGGTTAACAATTAGGTTTTCAGCTTGGGTCAATCTTCTTTTCTTCCTGTGAAATTAATGGTAATGGAAAAAGAGACAAACATCTCCCTTCTGGTTTAGGATTGATCATTTTTGCTCTTAGCAACTATCGTCCTCGTTCCCCACAGAGTACACAGGGACACTCTGTATTAATATTGATGGATTCTTGCTTTTTGGTAGCATTATAAGCCAAACATTCATTATCTAATAAACCTGTGACTACATAAACCAGTTAAGCACTGTCTTCATGGATGTGGAAATTACCTAGCCTCTTCAAGGTCATTCTCTCACTTAGGAGAGCATCTAATCAGTAACACACATCTCTCTATACCTATATATAATGATTTCACTTAATCAGTGGCTCTGAGTGCATGACATCTAAATTCATAACAGTGGTATCATTCCATCCTGTGGTAAATTATTGTGGAACACTGTCCTCTAAACATAACAGTCATTGCTATCTTAATCATAGAAGGCTTTCAACAAGATCTGGCATGGATATAAAGTCATCAGGTAGATTTCAATGGTAATGCTTTTCACATCTACTAATTATTATTATTTTTTAATCATTATTTTTTTAATTTTTAATAACTACATGATTGGAAGAAGCATTTCACTACAGATTTAACATATTCAGTAATATACTCCAGAGCAAAAATACGTCTCTTTCAGAAGTGGGTGCAAGTTTCTAGGTTCACAGTTGAGTTAATAAAATTATACAATATTGAACTCAACATAAACCCCGTAAGACATAAAATTGAATGAGTTTTTTAATCTTAAAAAAAGATGTCTATTTCATTTTAGAGTATGTTGTTCCTTGCAGAAAGACTCATTGTATTTGATACTAACACTGAGATGTTGGCTCATGCATCTCTAATCTGTATGCATCTGATTATCACTAGTCATAATTGGTTGCACTTGGACCCTTGGCACCTGTGTACGCTATAAAGTCATGGGGTAGATTTCAATGGTAATGTTTATCATCTCTACTAATTAGCATGATGTAAATTTCCATGCTTCATCCTCAAATATAATACATTTTTTAAAATTTGTTGATTTTTGTGTGTGTGTGCATATCAGTGCAATCAGTTGTCAATACTCCTTTAGATAAGATTAGGGTCTGCTGTTCATTTTCCCAGTTCTATGCTGGGTTATTATTTGGGGGTCCCTTTGTTCATTCTGGCCAACAACTCAAAAGAAGGCATCTCCTATCTGGCATTGTTGGTTGTTATGTAGCCTTTAGCTATGCATAAGGACTCTTAAGAAATTGTATTGAACCCTTTAATCTTTGGTTATACTCTCATTTTGGATGTTTAAGGCCATACAGTTGGTCCAGAGAAACCAATTTATTTTAACTCTTAAGGTCATTTGAGGATCTGTTACTCAGGGGTCACATGGACTTGGGAGGGGCCCCTGGCTCCTTTCTTTTACCAGTTCCACCTATGTGAAGATAAGT
>NW_008354172.1:77472-80050 GCF_000622305.1 Nannospalax galili | reverse complement strand
GAAGGTTAGTTCCACCAGTCTGGTACTTTTAATTACTGTGTGTCATGTAGATAAATCTTGGGCAAAGACCAATTGTTCTCAGATAATCCTTACCTAGACATATATTTTTGATCTGCTATTTATAATTTGTCAGTAGGTTGTAAGAGTAATATGGTTCCCTCTGGTTTTCAAAACTAGCTAGGCATTATTTATCTCTCGCATTTTCTCACCCCTCCACCATAGTTTTCCCACTTAAGGTGCCCCCATTTCTCCCCTTTCTCCCTTAATAATACCCTTCTCCTATGGTCCTACCTCTCTTGAGCTCCTTCTTTCCCATTATCCCCATTCCTTGTATACCCTTCCCTCCACCTTCCCTTAAACTAACCCAATTTTTGTCTCTATCTCCATTATTAAGACTTGTTTCCTATTGTTCTTCCCTTTCAGGTTCTTTCTTTTCCTATACATCCCTGTTTCCTTTCCATTATCCTGGTTCCTGTAGTTATGTCTGGATACATACTCGCTTATCAGGATTTGGTTCTAGGATCCACATATGAGGGAGAACATATGTCGATTTTTTTTTTCTGAGTCTGTGTTACTTCACTTAGTATAACAGTTTCCAGTTCCATCCATTTACCTGCAAATTTCATGATTTCATCTTTCTTTACTGCTGAGTAAAACTCCATCGTATAAATGAACCACATTTTCATTATCCACTCATCACTTGAGGGACACTTAAGTTGCTTCCATCTATTAGCTATTGTGAAAAGAGCAGCAACAAACATGGATGTACAAGTGTCTCTGCAAGAGGATGGGTTCTTTGGGAATATGCCAAGGAGTGGTATAATTGGTGCAAATGGTAGGTTCATTTGTAGTTTTTTAAGAGTTCTCCATACTGTTTTCCATAGGGGCTGAACCAGTTTGCAGCCCCACCAGCAGTGGGTGTTCCACTGATGAGTGTTCCCATTTCCCCACATCCTGTCCAACATTTGGTATCATTTGTTCTCTTGATCTTAACCAGTCTGACTAGGGTAAGATGAAATTTTAAAGTGGTCTAATTTGCATTTCCCTAATTATTAGTGATGTTGAACATATTTTAAGACGTTTCATAGCCATCTTTACTTCTTCTTTTGAGAACTCCCTGTTCAACTCCTTAGCCCATCTTTTAATTGGGTGGCTTCTTGTCTTGATTCTCTGCTTTTTCAGTTCTTTATATATTCTGGATATTAACCTCTGTCAGGTGTGTTGCTGATAAAGATTTTCTCCCATACTGTGGGTTTTCTGATCGCTTCCCTGGTTGCCTCCTTTGATGTACAGAAGCTTTTTAATGTAATGAGGTCACATATGTTACTTCTTGCCTAGTTTCCTGAGCAATTGATATCTGGTTTAGAAAATCCTTTCTTACACCTATATGTTGTCGGTTTTTTTTCAAAGTTTTCTTCTAACAGCTTCAGAGTTTCAGGATTTACATTGAGGTCTTTGATCCATTTGGAATTGACTTTTGTGCAGGGTGAAAGATAGGGGTTTAACTTCATTCTTCTACATGTGCAGATCCAGTTTTGCCAGCACCATTTGCTGAACATGCTATCATTCCTCCAGTGAATATTCTTGGCTCCTTTGTCAAATATCAGGTGGCTGAAAATGAATGTACTCATAGTTCGGTCTTCAATTTTGTTCCATTGATCTATGGATCTATTTTTTTTTTTTCCAGAACCATGTTGTTTTTATGACTATAGCTCTGTAATACAGCTAAAATCTGGCATAGTAATCCCCCTGGCATTGCTGTTAGTGCTCGGGGTTGTTTTGGCTATCTGAGGTCTTTTGTGCTTCCATATGAATCTTAGGATGGTTTTTTCCAATTCTTTGAAAAATGTCAAGGGCATTTGATTGGCATTGCATTGAATGTATAAATGACTTTTGGTGGGATGGTCATTTTCACAATATTAATCCTTCTAATCCATAAGCATGGGAGGTCCTTCCATCTTCTGATGTCTTCCTCAATCTCTGCCTTTAATGATTTAAAATTTTCATTGTAGAGCTCTTTAATGTCTTTGGTCAGGTTAATTCCAAGATATATATATTTTGCAGCTATTGTGAAGGGGAGTGTTTCCATGTGCTCTTTCTCTGATTGCTTGTTATTGGTATATAGAAAGGCTACAGACTTTTGTAGGTTAATTTTGTAACCTGCCACTTTACTGAAATTGTTAATAATTTCTAAGAGTTTTCTGGTGGAATTTTTGGAATCTCTTAGATATAATATCATATCATCTGCAAAAAGGGATAAGTTGATCTCCTCTTTTCCAATTATTACACCTTTAATTTCCTGCTCTTGTCTTATTGTTCTTGCAAGAGATTCAAGTACTATGTTAAAGAGAAGTGGAGATAGTGGACAGCCTTGTCTGGTTCCTGATTTCAATGGGAATGCTTCCAGTTGTTCTCTATTTAGAATGATGTTGGCTGTGGGTTTGTTATATGTGGCTTTAATTATGTTGATATATGTTCCCTCCAGTCCAGTTCCCTCTAGGACTTTGATCATAAATGCATGTTGAATTTTGTCAAAGGCCTTCTCTGCATCTATTGAGATGACCATGTGGTTCTTGTC
>NW_008354172.1:75229-77001 GCF_000622305.1 Nannospalax galili | reverse complement strand
AAATTTAGTAGCATATAGGTTTTTAAAGTATTCCCTTATAATGTTCTTTATCTTTCTGGTGTCTGTTGTGATGTTCCTCTTTCATCAGGGACTTTGTTGATTAGGAGGTGCTCTTTCTTTCTTTTGGTTAACTGGGCTAGCAGTCTGTCAATCTTGTTTATCTTTTCAAAGAACCAGCTCTTGGAATTGCTGATTCTCTGTATTGTTTTCTTTGTTTTAATTTCATCAATGTCTCCCCTGATTTTTGTTATTTTTGCTTGTCTGCTGGGTTTGGGTTTTGTTTTCTGTTGCTTTTCAAGTGTGTTGAATTGCAATGTTAAGTCATTTTTTTGTGTTCTTTCTGATTTTTTGATGTAGGCACTTAGAGCTATAAATTTCCCTTTAAGGACCACTTTCAGCATGTCCCAGAGGTTTTATTGTGTTGTATTATCCTTTTCATTTAGTTCCTAGAATAGTTTTATTTCTTTCTTAATTTCATCCTTCAGTAGTGTGTTGTTTAATCTCCATGTGTTCATGTGGTGATTACAGCTTCTTCCGATGTTGATTGTAGGCTTTATTGCCCTGTGGTCTGGTAGAATACATGGAATTATTTCAATCTTTTTGTATTTGTTGAGGTTTGTTTTGTGCCCCAGTATATGGTCAATTTTGGATCAGGTTCCATGGGGTGCTGAGTAGAAAGTATATCTTTTGGTGCTTGGATGGAATACTCAGTAGATGTCTGTTAAGTCCATTTGATATATGGTATTGTTTAGTTCAGATGTCCTTCTGTTAATTCTCTGCCCTATTGACTTATCTAATGATGACAGTGGGGTATCGAAGTCCCCTACTATTAATGAGTTTGGATTAATCTGGGTCTTAAAGTCCTGTAGTATTGTTTTTATGAAGTTATTGTTCCTTTGATCAGAATGAAGTGGCCCTCTTTATCTCTTCTGATTAGTTTTAGTTTGAAATCTATTTTGTCATATATTAGAATTGCTACACCTGCTTTTTTCTTAGTACCATTCGCTTGGTACATTTGTTTCTATACTTTCACCTTAAGATAGTTTCTGTCCTTGAAAGTGAGATCAGTTTCTTGCAGACAACAAAAGATCATTTTGTTTCTTAACCCATTCACCTAGTCTGTGTCTTTTGACTGGGGAGTTCAGTCTGTTAATATTTAAAGTTATTAATGAAAGATGAATATTGAATCCTATCGTTTTTATTTCTATTTGCATTCATGATGCAGCTGTGCTTTTCCACAGTTATCCATTCATTGAATTTCTTTCTGAAACTCCTTGGGTATAGTCATTCCTTTCTTCAGCTCTTTGTATTGCTTCCAGAACTCTCTGAAGGGCTGGTTTTGTGGACATGAATTCCTTCAGCCTATTTATGTCATGGGAGATTTTTATTTTCCCCTTCGACTATAATAGACATTTTGGCTGGGTATAGTCATCTGGGTTGGCATCTGTGGTCATTTAAAACTGGGAATACTTTGGTCCAGGCTCTTCTGGCTTTCATAGTTTGCACTGAAAAGTCAGCTGTAATCCTATTGGGTTTTCCGTTATATGTGACTTTTTTTTTCTCTTTTGCAGTTTTCAGTATTATCTCTTTGTTTTGTATGTTTATTGTTTTTACTATGATGTGCAGTGCAGAGTTTCTTTTCTCCTCTTGCCTGTTTGTTGTTCTGTATGCTTCTTGTATTTGTATGGGCATGTCTTTCTTTAATTTTGGACAATTTTCTTTCACGATTCTGTTGAAGACCTGGTCCATGCCATTATCTTGGGATTCTTCTA
>NW_008354172.1:57522-75106 GCF_000622305.1 Nannospalax galili | reverse complement strand
GTCACACAATTCCTGAATATTCCATTCTTTTGATTTCTTATATTGGTGAGGCTTTCCCCTGTCGTTTCTAATTGGCTTACTAAGTGTTTCACTTTCTTCTTCATTTCAGCCTGAGTATTCTTCAATATTTCTAGCTCTTTTCTGAATTCATTCAGAAGTTTATCCTTATCTTCCTTCAGTTCTTGATTTCTTTGTTTATGTGTTCTTTAAATTCACTGAGTTATCACATTTATAATTGTTCTTTGGAGTTCCATGTCCTGCATTATCTCTAGGGGGTTCTCACTGTACTCCTCTAGAGGACTATTGGTATTTGGTGGGGATATGGCATTTTGGTTTTTCATGTTGTTGTTTCTCTCTGATTTTGACATGTGAATTTCTTTCGTAGTTTCTGATTCTTGTGTGAGACTCAAGCCTTCAAGTTTAGGTCTGGTTCTTTTTGTGAACTTTATGTGTCTTTGTGGTTTAATTTTTGGGCATGAAAGGATGGTTCCTCTAAGCTTCCAGTTCTCTCTTTTGATTTTATATTGGAGTGGCTAGATTGCTTTTGTCTTCAGAATTTCCCACAGTGGCCCAAGTCAGATGAAGATCAGATGCTCTCAGGCTTTCTCCTAAAGTCTGGATCCCTCCAAGATAGATTTTGGCTTCAGGAATTTGGGGGTTGGCCTGGCCTTGGAGCTGGGCCCTGGAAAGATGCTTGTCTAGGGCAGCTGGTGGCCATGCCACCCAGAGATACAAAGGAAGATGGAGGAGGGAAGCTGCTCCAAGGGCCCCTGGGGACTACACTGAGTAGCTGGGTTGGTCTGGATGCAAAGGACTAGGAAGAGGAAAGGTCAGCCCCAACATCCAGGAAAGAGGCTGGCCGGTTGTGCAGACCCAGGGAGGCAGAGGGAGGTGAGGGCCAGGCCAGACCCATAGCGCCCCTGGGGACTTGAGAAGGAACTGAGTTTGTCTGGATGCACAGGATCAGGAAGAAGCAGTGGTGGTTCCCCAGGTGTCTGGGATGCCAAGACAAGGAATGGGACAGGGCCCAGGCTAGGAGGATAGACTGGTGGAGGAGATGGGAGGGTGAGTGAGGCTAGAGGAATGAAGGCACAGAGGGCACAATTGACTTACCCCGGAGAGGGAAGCCTGCAGGTCAGAGCGCTCATTAAACTCTTACCTGAGAGATTACCACTCAATTCCTCTTGAGATCTCCACAGCTGTACGTACGCCTGCCTCAGCTGCACATGGCCCCATGAGGTGCTAGAGTATATAGAGGGTAAAAGGTTGACTGAGGAGGGGACTCCATCTATGCAATGGCAGGAAAGTTATCATATATACTCAGATGAGACTTTCTGGTGATATGGCTGTTTAGGAGGAGTTATC
This sequence comes from Nannospalax galili, assembly GCF_000622305.1. NCBI lineage: Eukaryota > Metazoa > Chordata > Mammalia > Rodentia > Spalacidae > Nannospalax > Nannospalax galili. The sequence continues at coordinate 73,741 of NW_008354172.1, read as the reverse complement.
CACACTCCCAGAAGTAACCCCTCACCCATGCTTTTGTAATTAAGCCCCATAAACTCACTGGTTCACTATATTGGATTTGGGTGTTTATTTTGTGGGGACTGGAGAGATGGCTCAGCAGTTAAGAGCACTGGCTGCTCTTGCAAAGGACCTAGGTTTAGTTCCCAGCACTCATATAGTGGCTAACAACCATTTGTAGCTCTAGTTCCAGGGGATCAATACCCTCTTCCAGCCCCTGTGGGCATTACATAATATTGGTGCACTTACATACATGGAGGGAAAACACTCACAAATAAAATAAAAATAAATAGAAAAAAATTTATTTTTACTAAAGTCTAATCAAAGTATGACATTTCTTCCAAATGTAAGTGTAACTAACATACCATGGTAGGATGACAGAAATTGTTAGTCACCATGAGAAAATACAGCTATTTTCATATTACATTAAACTTGTTGCAGATGCCTCTTAATATCATTATATAAGAATTTATCATAAATATTCTAGGCTCACTCATTCAGTACCAACACTGAGGAATCAAACAGGTCATAAGTTTGAAGCTACTCTGAGCTACAATGTGATTCTAGGTGAGTCTGAGCTATATAGCTAGACTCTGTCTCAAAACAAAGAAACAATAAAACAAAACAAATAACCAATGTTTATTTTTACATTTGATAACTGCCTTTAAAGTTTTGTTTTAAAATCATACACACACACACACACATGTGTGTGTGTGTGTGCTTGAGACAGAGAGAGATACAGAGAGACAGAGAAATAGACTGTATGGATGTGTATTTTAAATCATTTTCTGAGAAACATTTCATGGGTTCTAATAGGCTGTGTAGGGGATTCTCTGTAAGAAAAAAATTAATATAATGTTTGACTCACATTGTGGTATGAAGTAAACAAATACGTATCCTTGTAATACAATTACAGATCATGAAACAAAGATAACATTTAGGGAGCTTTGTTTCAGCCACATAGATGAGACAAGATATATAAGCCCAGCATCTTTTACCTTCTTTAATATTTCTCAGGTAGTCACCGGAGCGTCTTTGGCCATTCTGCAAACAAACAATTATAATATTTCCCCTAATTAAAATGTAAAATTTTGAAATGTTATATGGGTTTTAAATCACATTGACCTAGGCATCTCAAAAACTTGAGGAAGATACTGTGAATTTTTGAAAACTGTACTCCACTAAGTTTCTATTCTTCCTCAGTTGTACTGGCTTCAAAGTCAGTTAGTGGCTTAGATATTTCTCACAGAATGAGCTCAACTCTTAGCTAAGAACCAGGAAAATAGCAAGCTCTGAGATGGGCAGTGCAACAGTTGAAAAGATGACTTTGAAATAGGATACAGTTCACTAAACAGCTTGCCGGAGTGTAGCTCACTCCCATCATACTGCAAGAGCAGAAGGAGCTCTGAAGTCCACAGTCAAAACTACAACTGTTTGAATCCGATACAATCAGATATTCTATGAAATTAGGATAGATAGACGCATTAGCCTCACAGATACCCAATGATAGATGACCCATGCCTGCTTGGGGGTTCAGAGTTAGTTCAAGTGGTCCTCCAAAACATCATCTGTTCATCCAGAGTTTATCCAAATGATCTGAATTCATCACTGTCCAAAATCCAGCTGACATCGTGTGAGGATTCACTTTCCCATGACATCCCCTTTCTGCTTCGAGCTTGAAACATTTTACTCTCTCCAGGTCAGACAGGAGGCAGGTCGAAGCTGAGCGGAAAACACATAGGACACAAGCAAACATTAAATATCAGTAAATTTAATAAAGTCATGGAAATCTGTCTGAAATTTCATTGTGCAGAATTAATAGCCAAGTAGAGAGTATGGGCCTTTACATTGTGCACTTTGTTACTGAAGGATATTATAATTAAGGCGGTTTCAATGAATTTGTGTTGAAAAGTAACACCTTGATTGCTGTCTTGTCCAAAAATCTAACTTTGATCTTCGATTAGCATAATACAAGAGTAGAAGGGGTTAAAAGTCAACACAGACATAAGTAAGGTGTGGGGGTTTACTCTACAAGGAATTCTTCAAAGTATCAGGACCAGCCATCATGGAGAAGAAAAATCAGAGGGAAATTGAGTAACATGATACTTGAGAATAAATGAAATAAAATAAAGCTGAAAAAAATTATCCTAAGCAAGAATAGAGAACAACTGTGGTTCATTTACCTTGAGATCAAATCAAAGCGAAACACTGTGAACTGCTCTGAGAAGCTAATGGGCAACTTGTTCAATTTCAGGGTGAATTACTATGGGGAAGTGTGTAATCGCCTTCCTGAACATCTTGATGGCAGCAATATTTTATCTTCTATCTGACATCATTTAAATATGCTTTATCTTGAGTTAGGCGAGTAGGCAAGATTTCTCAGAGTCTGCACTATAATTAACTCCAATACTCATATATTATTCTACAATAAGACCACATGCAACCATGGAGAAAACATGCTCACAGAAACTTTCATGTTTATTTTTTTAATATTTTATTTATCATTTTTATTTTATGTGTATGAGTGTATTGCCTGCATGTATGTGCATGCACCCGTGTCGTCCAATCAGTGGAGGTCAGAAGAGGGTGTCGGATTCCCCTGGAACTGGAGTTATGGATAGTTAGTAGCTGCCATGTGGGTGCTGGGAATCAAACCCGGGTCCTCTGCAAGAGCAATCAGTGCTCTTCATCGCTGAGCAATCTCTCCAGCCCCAGAAACTTTCATGTTTAAGGAGATGTCCCATTGAGAAATCAACTATATAACCCAGAGATTTAATTGATGATGGTTAGGAAATTCTGTACCCAGAATGTAGCATAGTTTTCCTCAAAGCAATTTCTCAGACTCACAATAAAATTCTCTAAAGTGTTACATGATTTTGATCTTAGTATTATTAAAAATACGGTTACCCAAATAGGTGCAGATGACTTTCTTACACTACTGAAAACAATTAAGCAAGAAACGTCATGACCTTGGGAATAATAGTGACATCTGCTATACAATTGCTCCTTGTATATCTGCACCGTTCTTTACATTTTCTAGATCTTTTTCTCTTCCAAGCGACCATATGCCTTGTTGTCCCCAATAATCTCTGAGGAGAAGTAGTATCTTTCATTTCCAGAATGAAGTAGAAAGTTAACATCACTTCTCATCTCTTCCTTGAAGCGGAGTCACCTAGGAACCACGAAGAGGAAGTAACACCACAGGGCTGGGGAGATGGCTCAGTTGTTGAAGTGATTGCTGTACAAGCATGAGGGCCCGTGTTCAGATTCCCGGCACCTACACAGGCCAGGTGTGGTGATGCACATAGGAAGATCCCTAGCTCCGGCTACCTAGCTAGTCTTGCCTAATCATTGAGCTCCAGTTTCAATGAGATACCCTGTCTCAAAAAACAAGGTGGAGAGTGATAGACGAAAAGACTCAAAATCAGTGTCTGGCCTACACACACACACACACACACACACACACACACACACACACAGGCATGTATGTATATACAAGCATGAACACACCTATATACCATACACACTCACAGGAGGATGGAGAAAGAAGGCAACACTATAAAGCAAATGCTCACTGGATGAGTGCACTGCTGTTGACATGAAGGACGAATCAAATTTGTAGAGTTCAATATTGCCAATCTATTTCAGGTGAGGTAGCATGGTTATAATCCCAGCAATCAGGAGGTGAGAGGCAGGAGGATCAGAAGTTCAAGGTCACATAGTAAGTTTGAGGTCAGCCTGGGCTACATGAGAGTCATTCTCAAAGAAGTTTTCCATCAAACAATGAAGCAACATTCCTACTGTCCTCTCCATTTTCCGAATAACCACCGTTGAAAAGAGGGAATGATTATGGTTTTGGAGAAGGGAAAGGAGGGAGTGTTGTGGATTAGACATGCGGAATTCTCTTTGTCTGTTACAGCCCTGCACAGTAACTACACTTGAAACAGAGACTGCTTTTTTAAAACTATGAACAAACTTCAATCTTATCTGAAGGAATGTTGGCAACTGATTGCTGCTAGATGAAGAAGAGCTGATCTTCCTAAAACAAGGGACTCTAGATAGGCTGACAAGACTTAGTGGACGGATTTGCACTGGGGAACGGCTGGGGACACTGTCAACCCAGTGGGCCTTTACAGGGATGATAAAATATTTGGGCTCCAGTCAGGGAGGCTATGGGAGGGTGGCAGTGGGGACGGGGGTATAAAGATGATTAAGACAGCTTGAGCTGTTCTATATGAAATACACAAAAAAAATCAACAAAAAAAATACCTATGAGCATCATGTGATAGATTTAAGCAAATACAGTGGCTCCATGTGAACATATACCCCCTCAAACATATGTAAATAAAATCCTACATAGAATAGTAATAAGCATTAGAATTTAGTATTAAGAAAACATTTGTACATTTTCAGCATGTGTTCTACTTTTATGTTGTATAAATGTATTTAGACAAAAAAAATCACTGTATGTCTATACATACAAACATTAGTTAGGGATTTCATTGTTTATAAAAACAAACCTCTAGATTCACCAGAAGGGCAAGTAGTGGGGAATGGCTGTGGTGCCAACAACACAGCAGACAGTAGCAGGGATATCAGAGCATAAGGGCTCTAGTTGGGGGAGGGAGGCTATGGGAGGGTGCTACCTGGGAAGTGGGTGTAAAAAGAAATAAATAAATAAAAAGATTCTGAAAAAATAGATAAATAAGCAAACCTCAGTCTCAGTCTCATAAAACAAACCTTTATATAGCCTGTACTATGCAAACAAAAATTTTTTTCTTATTTTTTTGCTACTGTTCTTTGAGCTTCAATTTTCTATAGCAAATAAAATGTGGGAATTATCTACCACTAGGATTTTGATTAAATAAAATTAATATACATAAAATTCATAGATTAAGCAAAATATTCTGAGCTACCATGAGCACGCTCTAACTTGGGAATGTTTGCCCTCACCTTAGAACAGCTAAAAATAACACATAGCAAAAAAGGATGGAATTAGAATTCAAATGCAGACCTAGATCATTTTACCATACAGCTACCATGAAGTAACAGTACCCTTACTGTCACCAGAATGGTAGCAGAAAATCACAGCACCCTCAGATTGAGAAAGGGAAACACAGTGTAATAAATAGAGTGTAATAAAAACTGTGTAAGTGGGGTCAGGGGAAACCGTGGATGACACATCCAGGAGTTCGAAGTAACAGAGGAACTTTGCAGTCCCTTAGATCTGGAGTAAGAGAAGTAAATATAGGGACAAGTGAGGGCCAGTGGATGCTAAGACAGCCCCTTGCCATGCTGGGGCCCTTGTGAGAGAATTAAATTCAACAGCTTGCATCTTCTCTCCTTCCTATGGAGACTTTCTCAGATTTTCTGTGTCCTCCATGTCCAAATGCAAAAAAGGACAGAAGGCAAACAGCTTTAGCTTGCCCGTCTGTTCGGCTTAGAGCCATGAAGAAAGACAGCAGAATCCAGAAGAGTAAAGAGAGCCATTTACTGCCCATGCGCTAATCACTCTCATAGATAAACCACTTTAAAAATTTTATTGCAATGGCCGTCATAATTTTGAAAGGAACCCTGACATGTAATTAAAAGTTAATTTGAGCGTAGGCGAGGGGCTTTTACATGAATCAGAGAACATAGCTGGGCACGGAAGAAGGGGCCGTCCAAATGTCAGCAGGTGTGACTCAGGAGAACAAAGGGATAAGAGGCCTGAAAACAACAAAGTAGAAGGAGAAGAGGATGAGATGGAGGACCTTCGATCCACGATTGGGGAGGGTCAGTGGAAAGGCTGCTGTGATCACAGGGGACAACACCTGGAGGGGAGCTTTTCCAACAAAGAATGCCCAGGAAGAATCCTCCTTAATGGTGAATTAAGATTGCATTTTTTCATCATGTTTGCTTACTTTAAAAATAATAGCGAGTTCTGAGTTAAGCAAAATTCGAATTACATGTATTCTATTTTCTGTCCGTCTTTAAGACAGCCCTACTGCATTTCTATGATAGTAAAACCAACAGGCCCTGTGAAAAAGAACGAACAGAAAAATTGTAGCGAAGTTCCAGAGATTACACAAGTGAGTTAACCTTTAATTCAGCTGTGTACTATCACACAACAGCGGAAAGGGTGGAAGTGACTACTTAGTTAAGAACTTCTGAACCTTAGAATAGAATTAATCTGATTCAACTCCAATATTTTAATCTGTCTAGGACCACTTTGGGGTTACTATACCTTTACTTTTAAAAGCTCACCATTTTCATACATCTGAGAAACATCCTCACTTTACAAGTTCTGGGTCAGTTCAAATAATCCTCCAAATTTTTCTTTCTTTATCCAAACCATTTAAAAAATGGTCTGTATTCTATCAGTCAAGTCAAATTCTTCAAACCAACTCACTGTGTCCTCTTGGAGACACTGGGCATTCACAAACTATGTGCACTTTATTGTCTCGTGTCTCCTCTGTTTGCTGTTCCTGCTCCAACTCCTCCTTCTCCTGGTACTTTCACAAATTTAACAGAGGCAAGTAACTGTACCAAGGTGCTCAGGCAGCCTGAGAGGATCATAATATGTGAAAGGGAGTGATGGATAGGGGAGTTGGATGCATTGAAAAAACAGTTTCTCATGTGTGTTCTAATACCCTCTGTAATGTTCAGTCCACAAGCCAAATGTGATGTTCAACTTTAGACGTATTTATTTATATAGATACTTAAAGAGCTATAAATTACTGGAAACTTTGGGTGGCTTGGCATTAAGCCTTTTTTTTTCTACCGTTTCTTTTTTAATGTATATTCTTATTGAATTTTTGTGCATTTCATAAGACACATCTTAATCATACACAGACCCTCCCCCATCTGCTCCCTCCCCCATAGCCTGCCCATCAGATTTCATTCAAGTCAAGTTTGTGTATCCAGATGTCCCTAGGTATGAGTTCATCCACTGGAGCCTATCCAGCCTATCTAGCAACACACACTTAAAGAAGACCAACTCTCCCTCACCTAGCTGTGATCAGTTGCCAATAGTTCCGCAGCCAAGGCTGGGGCTTCCTACCCATTTCCCGAGTTCTATTCTGTGGTTTGTCTGATTGAGTTTGCATGGATCTTGTGTATGCTATCACCACTACTGTGAGTTCCTATGAGCAAGTTCCTAGAAGCCTGGAAGACTCTGCTTCCTTATGGCCACTCACCAACTCTGGCTTTTAGTCTTTCCTTCCCCTCTTCCTCAATGGTTTCTGAGCCCTGGGTGGCAGAGGTTTAATATAGGAGTCTTATCCAGGGACACGTACTTTGCAGTCTCTCATTCTCTATATTTTGGTTAGTTGTGGCCTTCTATGTTCACCACCCTCTTTTGCATGAGGAAGAGTTCTCCGGTTAGAGTTCAGAGATGCATTAATGTTCTCTCTACCTCCTATTCCACTATGTTCCATGAGCCTTGGGCATGGAGGTTCCATTGTAGATGTGTCATTTAGGGCTGGGCAGCACACAAACACTTATTCTCTGTGTGTGACCAATTGTGATATGTTGGCAGTCGTGGCCACAGCAGGACTACATTCTGGGTATATCTGGTATCTGAGACCTCAGATCTCTCCTTCATTGAGCCTCCACTCTTTCATACTAGTGGTCTTATTGGTAAATTCAGTTCCATTTCTTTCCAGCTCCCCACTGGTGTCTTATTTTGTCATTGTGTTGTGTAATATATCCTAAATTACAAATTCATGATTTGGACACAATTTATGTCTCTTCAGAATCTGCAAAAAGTTCCAGTACAGAGTTCTTTAAAGTTCTATGAATACCTGAACAAAATATTGCAGTGTTGCTCAAGAGTCTAAACAGCCTCTTAAGAAAAGGTAGAGCACCTCAAGTATCGGGATTTTCCATTGCTTATCTATTTGTTTTATTAATACTTATGGTTTGGTTCAATAGACCACTGAAGTCTTCTGAGTATAGAGTTCCATTTGAAATCAAAGAATGAACAAAAGACAGATGAATTTATGACAGAATAGGGCTGGTTTTACTATGCAGCAATATTACCAAATACCGTTTTCTGTTCCTGATTAGTTGCTATATAATTAAGCATCAAAGTGACAATGGCCATTTGGCTGTCATTTGTTTTCCAAAAATCTGCTGCCTTTGTGTTCCTTGTAGCTGGGTGTTCCTGTCACCCTGACATCCTGGTCCCGCCTGAGGCTGCATCGTAACGCAATAGGAGGAAGCAAAAGCACAGCTACTTAAACTGGCGGTTAGACTTCCTCTCACCAACTCTTCTGTCTCAGGATTTTCCATGGCCCAGGGTCTTGTTTTACTTTTCTTTTTGTTTTTGTGTTGACAATACCTTGGGCCAGTGATATATGGCTACATGGTAAAATAAAATCGTTTGATACCATAGAGGCCTGTAAGAGTTCTTAATTTTTTTGTGTTTGCCATGGAATCATGTCATCAGGCAAAGCCTATGACAGATCTCGTAATAATGCATTTAAATGCATTTAAACACAGGATTCACAGAGGAAGGCATAATACTGAAAGATAGTCAGCCAAATAATTAAGTTTGGGCTGAGGATGTAGCTCAGCAGTAGAAAACTTGCCAAAATGCACAAGGCCCTGAGTTTGATGTGGATGCACATTCAGCACCACAAAAACAACAAATAACCTTAAAATGTGATATATTAAATATCATGCAAATGCTTATTAATTCATTCAATAATTCATTTTATTTATTTTTAACTGCTTTTATTTTATTCATTTTTTTGTATTTGATACAGAACATCCTATACAATCTTAATCATTTTTGCACCCCCATCCCAAATGGAACCCTCCCAGAGCCTCCCCCCGTCACTGAAGCCCATATATTCTGTCATCTCTGTTACTGTCCACTATGTTGTCAGTACTCCCAGCTGTCAATAATTCATTTTAAATATGCATATCACAGTTCATTATAATAATATCTGTATGTATGTGTTTTTGTACATATTCCTGTGTGCATGGGATGCCAAGTACTTTACTGAGTCATCACCTCAGCCCCTTTAGTAAAAGTTTTGAAGTCTGGATGTGCCTAATGATACTCAGAAATATTTAAAATTATCATTCTCAGCTCAAACTGAACCAGGAGACCTACTAATATGTGGGAGAGCGATAGTGAGAGATCTTTTTCCTTTTCATAAAACTTCAAATTGTATTCCAGACTCTGTGGGGATCGCTGGGCTCAAAACTAAACAATTAAACACCTCTGCTGCACAGGTCAACTGATGTGTGGTATCAGAATCCAGACCAGGCCACTGCTCAAGCCATGTCTTCTTGCAGTAGCCTCTTTCTTACAGCTGCTGTAGAGGAAATGGCAAACCCCCTGCTGCAAGAGCTGGCTGCGAACCTAACTTCCTAATGGACCCTCCAATTTCCAGGGTCACAAGAGAATGGTAGGCACCGTTCCAGAAGGACAGTTATAGTCAAGTCACCAGACTCTAGGACTACCAGGAGTAGAGGGCTACCAGGGGTGACATGTCTCTCCACCTGTTCAGCGTACACCTCACTTAGATGTGTCCTTCCTCTTCACTCCTCCCACATCTTTGCAGTCATGCATTCCTTCCTGGAAATGCAACACCCCTTCCTCTTGCACTGCCATTCAGTAGGGAATCAGAGACACCCTGACTACATGGAACCTCCCCTACCCCTGAGATCTGTAAGAAGGGCCCCACATTCTGCCTTATGGTCCTGAACTAACTCTCTTCAGAACTGCCATACTGTTTGCCTATGTATAGTATTGTGGCCTGAACTGTCCTCTGAGCCCCCATCATGCCTGCTGTCTGTCTGTCTGTTCATGACACTGATAACTCATATAAATTTCTTACCCCAAAGGACAATCTGCCTCAGTGTCCTCCTTGAGTCCTAAACCTGAGAACTTTTATGGGTAAGGCTGGAGAACTGTGGCAGAAAGATGACACAGTACAGCAATATCTGAACAAAAAGCCTGATTCTTGGCATTGGTTAACACCAAGAGTGAGCCAGAGCTGTTCTGAGAACTCTGAGTTTTCTTTGGACTGATTCATGAACAAAGGCCTTGCTCTCCAGTTATTGAGACAGTACATCCAACTTGATAAGGGAAAGGGAAAGAGGACATTTGTCTTATCAGTGCATAATTTTCCCTTACTTACCAAGAAAAACCATATGTAACTATAAACAGATGTTATCTAATCTCACCTGATGTTTGTTACATAAACTGGGGGTAATTTATTGCTTCCAATAATATTTGTTGCTTTATTTTGAGTTGGGCAAGGAAGAGTCATGAGGGATAATATTATATGTTTAGGTTACAAGTAGAGCCCAAGGCCTAGTAAGCTTGTTTATATTATAAACACCCAGAGATGGTGTTAAATGATCTCAAAAGATAAGATTAATGTTGGTTACAAAGTAAGAGAAGATTTCCATTTATAAGAGAAAGCATTCCCAGAAAAGTCATTCCCACAGAAAACAGCTCAATTTATTTTTATTTTATTCTTTTCTTTTTATTTTCTGTGTTTATGTACATGAAGCATATACCCTGAAACTGATGTTACAGACAGTTAGTTGTTAGCTGCTATATGGATACTTGGAACTGAACTTGGGTCATCTGTAAGAGCAGCCAGTGCTCTTGACCGCTGAGCCTTCTCTTCGGCCCAAATAGCTCAATTTATTAAGTCTTATGGAATAATATCTATATCTACATCTATACATAGATATAGACTTTAAATGAAAGTGCTATGAACCTTATAATCTATTTAAACAAGGACAGAGAACAAATGAACTCATTTTTCTCCAGAATAATTCCCCAGATAGTTGATCTTCTTCCTACTGGGCTGGCTAGTGTCTTGGCCTCTAACTGAGGTCCAGAAACTAGCTTCCTAAACAGAGTTGGCTGATGGATTTAACTAAGGGTGGATCTAAGACTAGATCTGTGATCCCATCCTTCTAGCAGGCTGGACACAAAGGCTCAGGAATGTAGGACTTTCACCCAGTTTTATTTTCAGGGAAATTGGGATCCCCTCTGGGGGTTCTTAGTCTTCTTAATAAAAGAATTTAAGAACTAACTCAGAAAAATACCTCAAGGACAAGTTTATTAGAGTTTAATAGAAAACCTCAGGACAAACAAGCTGTAAATCTTGGCAACTGCCAGGAGGAGGAAGAAGGAGAAGAGGAGAGAGAAAGCCATGCCATTTGTGTGCAGCCATATGGTGGGTGGGCGTGGGGCAACTGACAGGCCAGCCTGGCCCACATAGTGAGTTCCAGGACAGCTGGGGCTACACGGAGACCCTGTCTCAAAAGGACAAAAACAAAACAAACAAAAAAACAAAAAACCACCACCAACAAAACGTAATGTTACTACTTACACACTGGAACATGAAATTTGGGGCAACCTGAATCTGTGTTCCTGGGCCATGGTAAGTCATATTTGGCTCCAGAATAAACTATCTCTTATCCCCACTGAGGTGAAAGTGTAGGACCCTGAGACCCTCTTCATTCACCCACTACCCCCCAATCCCTCCAGACCCCCACTAATTGCTCTTTTAGCTTCTGTAAAATGCTTGGCTGCTGCTTTAGACATGCCTAGACATGCCCTGACATGGCCTGACTCCCACCTGCTATCTCCCACCCACCCAGGAAACTATAGATTAAGCAAGCCCAGGCATGAAAACTGCCCTATAAGGTAAAAACGGAGACTCCTGGCCCCACAGATAACAGTCAGCACATTCCACAGCCCTGAGAATAGCACCTACCAATAAGAAACTTCCAGGGCTGCATCTTATATATCCAATTGGTTTAAAATTATGTTGGCTCGCGCGGGCTCCTTGAACCAACCAAAATGTATCTTCGGTATCCCCCTCCTCTCTTTGTCTAAAACCTATAAAAGGCTCCACTCTCCCTTACTCTGGGCTCTCAGCATGGACCCGTTGAGTTGGTGAGATCTGAGAGCCCGAGCTTAAGCCTGAATAAATCATAAACCTTTGCTTTTGCATTTTGGTGTGTTGGGTCCTCGGTGGTCTTTCTGGGGTCCAGTGGACACGGTACAACAAAAGTTATGCTTTAGCATTGACATTGAATTTTGTGTGTTGCATACATAAAATTCAATAAAAATTTTCCAAAAAAAAGGAGAGAAAGAAACAGTTATAGTTTTTGGAGTCTTAACACACAGAGCTATAAGACTTTGACTCTACTACCCAGAGACTGGGATTCTGGGAAGGAAAAATACACTGTCTCATTAAGGGAACAAGTACTCATCCCATCTCCTGGCCAGGTGATTGACAGGCCCAAGTGGATGAACTCTTGAGGGCAGGAAACAAGGCCTATCTCTACCCAGGGATGAATTTCATTCTTTTGACCAGAAAGAAATAGCTTTCCCTTAACAGGCCTGTAACAATTCATAGAAATATATTGCAGCGTGTTAGTATTTTTGTCATATGTGGTCTTAAGGCTAAGTCAGCACCGGAAGGCTGTTTGTCAGTCATTGTCTCCAGCTTGCCTTCTCCCTCAGAAGCAGGCAGGACTTGGCTTTCTCAGCTCTGTGTTTGTCTGACTCCAGTTATGACAGGCAGGAGATTAGATAAAAGGGACAGAGAGAAATCTGTGTTTCATTCAGATAAATTGTACACGACTTAAGGACCTGGGAAGAGTTGAAACATCTCACTCTGTATGAAAAAATTGAAAAACCTAAATATATATTTTTGAATAAGACCCTCTTAACAAAACATCTTTAGAATAGTTACCATATCACAGTCTTCACTACATGTTTATTATTTTTTCTCAATAATAACAACAACTTGTTAAAACGCTGCCTAACCCATCTGAAAGCCAAGCCAAGGAGGAAGGGGTCGCTTGTCACCGCCTCCTCTCCTTTCATGCCACCGCAAATATTATGCTCTTGCTGTTTTGTTTAACTTGGGCTGAGTTCACTTTATAGAGTATCCTGGAGGTAGAGTTGGGTCCATTAAGAATAAACTTCAGAAACCCTTGGGCTTTGGGGCTTTCTTGTGTTATTTCACCTCAAACCAGAGGATATGAAAGATAGGAAGATTAGAGAAGGTTTTGCCCTGGCTGTTCTTTTACTGAATGTCTTCACAAATGCCAATTGAAATAATTATCAAGCCATTATGATGATTTGCATTAAAAATGGTAACTTAAGCAAGCATTCCCTGTGTGTGAAGGGCAGCTGGGGGGAGCAGCTTGTAATGTTATAAAAGAGCCATTGAAGCCATAGCAGCTTCCTGGCTTCCCGAGGATTACCACACAGTAGTTCACAAAAAGGCCATTCTTCCAGCTCTATTTATACTCACAGTGGTTACAGTGCATGCACCCAGCACACCCATTCCTAGTACTGATTTCTTCCCCTACCCAAATGAGCTTCTGGAAGTGATGATGTAATGCTCGGACCCAGACAGAACAAGAAAGGACTTCTCAGCAGCACCTCCATAAACACTAGCGTGAAAATACCAGAAGCTCTGGGTACCATTTTTGCTTCTTTCTTTCCTCTCTACTGTCTCACTAAGTCAGGAACTTATCCCTCTTCTCTTTCACAGTCGACATAAAGAACAAGATGATAATGTGGGGATCGAATTCCCAGTTAATTCACTAATTTTCTCCTTGAGGAAGACTGTTGTCCTTTAAATAAAATGTGTAAAAGTTGGCTTTGTAATTATTTCAGTCTACTGAAGGAAGGGTGTGGTAGAGAAGAGGGGCCTGTCGGTGTCTGTACCAGCTCCCTCTAGAACCCAGGTGGCTATTCCAAAAGATACAGGGAAAAGGACACAGCTTGGATGAAAGATCAGATGGCCCTGGTAGCATCTCACAGGCCATGCTTCACATAAAGTTGGAAGATGACCAAACACAAAAAAATCAGCATCACTGATTCTCAAGCTTAGGGTGTCAAAATTGCCCCCAGAAGATTATTTGTTATTTGGTTTCATAGACTACATCTCAGAGAATGTGAATCAACAAATTTTATGCCAAAGTAGGACTCTGTTCTTCTAATAAACCACAGGGTGATTCTGATGCAGGTAAGAGAAAGAGTACCTATTTTAACAGTAAGTTGGTACGGTATGGTTGCTTGATATTTTTCTAGTAAATCTCTCTGGTGTGAGCAAAGTTAGGTTGCCCTTAGCCTGTTTTTGTAGAAGAATGTGAATAGCAATGCGTATGCATCTTAACTTTAGTCCGGCACCAAACTTAGAAAGCAATCATCTTTCAGTGCAACATGAAAGCAAATGCATTAAAAGGAGCAGTTTAACCCAACTTTTGGCAGTTGATAACCCAACAAAAGTAACAAATAACTAGTGTCAACTTCATATGTGAAAGATAACAATCTGATTTGAAAAGAGAAAAAAACACGTTTGATATGCCGTGGCTGAAGATATTTAGAAAATGTGTCTTCTTCCTTAAAGAGATAAAAGTTGAGGTGAAACAGCCTTTTAGTCACAGCACAAACTGCCTATGTCACACTTCTGTCAAACTCTTCTTTTATGAGATTTCCTGTCTGTAAGCTATAATGTGGACTGTCAGTGTCTCACAGGTTTAAAAAATATCTATAACTTATCTTTATAGATATTAAAATGTTATAGCATCGTGTGTTCAAAAAATGCACATTCATACTGTGAAATTATTAGGAAAATGCCCTGACCACTAACCTATACATCCATAAAATGCACTTCAAAATGTAGTTGTTTTTCTTTGTCTCTTTTGTAATAGTCTCCAAAGTGCAGAGAAACCCCCAAAAGAGAAACAACAAGTTTAAATTGTAGCAGCTCTTTCACAGGTTTGCCTGGAGAAAGTTGGGCACTTTAGTGTCCTCCAGAAAAGAAGGGCAAGACACCGGATTCCAGCCTATTTTCCTGCAAGTGGGCCTTCTTCAGGAATGATTACTGCTACCAAATGTTCAGAAAGTATGCTTCCTGAATAGGAATGGCTCTGCCTGGGTCTTCAGTGGGCTATCGTGGCAAGAATCTGTATCCCAATAAGTCTTTCCAATAGCTGGGAGGGTTGAGGGGTGTCATTGATAGAGTGGCTTCTCCCTGAGCTGCAAAACCCAGGGCTCCTGAGAGAAGAAGAGCTTTCTTGCAGCATTCTATACTCTTCCACATTATACCTAAAATCCAGTTCTAAAGGCCTTTGACCACATAGTCAACTTTGTCAAAGCATAAGCCCCCTTTTCTTGGTACCAATTTTCTATATCAGCTACTTGTCTGATTGCTGTGACAAAGGACCTGACAAAAGTAATTTATCCTAGTTTAAGGATACGGTGGGGAAGGCATGATGGCAAAAGTAGAGGGCAGCAGATCACATTGCATCAGACAATCAATGTAAACAGGCCCTTAATGTAAACCATCTCAGCCTATCTCCAATAACCTGGCATGGGGAGGGCAGGTCCCTGCTGCCTGGCTTTTTCTATGGTCCTAGAGATCTCAATTCAGGTGCTCATGCTTGTGCAGCAGTTATTCCACTGACTGAGTTATCTCCTGTAGGGACTTTTCTGATTGCTTGTTTTCAGATTAAATTCCAAATAGCTTCAGGTAATAGTTCTCAAGAAACAGGGTCCTCCTTGTGGACTCGAGCGCAACATGAATGCCCTACTCTGTGTTCACTCAGCTCTAGGGACAGCCTGCTGTTTAAGAGTCAAGTTGACAGTTTGGCCTGGCATTTCCCCCCAATGCAACCTCTTCTATTAAATCATTATATTTAGTGACCACATCAGTGTTTCAGGTACTCATTATCTAGACCACCACCTCCACATGCCCCTTTGACTTGTGGGTTCTAGCCAATGTGGTGCTAGGACATGACTTCTGAGTATAGTCTTCTGTAAGTTTATTCTATTAATTTTTGAAGATACGCCTAGAAGTCTCACTTTTCAAGTGTTTAGTTTTTCTATTACTGTTCTTCATTTGAAAGTATATTGAAGATAGAAAACCAGAAACCCTTTTATTCATTTGTATATATACATATATTTGAAAAGATATGTATGTGTGTCTGAGAGATAAAGTTGAGAGAGAGAGAGATTTTGTGTATGAATATATAGAAGTATTCTACCACTGAGCTATACCTCTAGCCCAGCCTATATTTTATAATTACCTTTGACTTTACATTATTTCAACATGAGACACACAGGTATGTAAAAAAGGAAACTCTAAAATTCAACACCATAGTTCCACGGCAACCCATATTAGACTCTGTAGTAATCAACACAACATTATATTGTTAA
>NW_008354172.1:53392-57427 GCF_000622305.1 Nannospalax galili | reverse complement strand
TGTTAATCTTATTACTCCATGGAATTACAGGATATATATTAAATAAAATATATACCTAGTAGATGGTAAATGTCCTAGATATTCAGTGGTTGGTGTTCAAGACTACAACCAAACACTCAAAAAAAGCTAAAATGCAGTGTGGATACATGTGTGTGTTGGGTGTCAGTGGGAGATACTCTTATCAGAGTCACTTGATACTTCAGTGATTTTGACTTTCACAATGATTTCTGTTAGATTTTTATTATCCCAGAAACAGACACTAAACTAGTAATGTGTATGACAGTGTTTTACTAAGAACTCCCAGTAGAACCCAGTTAGAGAATGAGGGGGGCACAGTGGGAGATGAAGAAGGCAAGCAAGTGCTTGATGTTTCGGGTACAGGATGAGACCCTGGGGACCTCCAATGTGGATACAGCTCAGGCACTTCAAGTTCTGGATGTGGACGCGTTCATTCTTTGCCCCAGGACAATCAATTGAAATTAAGAAACAGAAGATAGAGGTAAGGTTACAGAGGGCTAAAGGATCCTGATTCCTGAGAGATCTGAGCATAATACCAACTGGAAGTCTGTATAATTTCACAGGGACAGCAAAGAACAGAAATCCATTCTAGAATCAAAAGAAAATATGGATGAGCCAGCATTGATGCAAACAACCAAGAGGTGTATTATAGGCTGGTGTGCATGGTGTTTCTGAGAATTAAATCAGAGTCCGTGGCTTTTAATCCTAGACAAAGAATAAATCTGTCAGAAAGAAGAAGCGGAAATATTGTAACCAGATAAAGGGATCAGAGCTCTGATGGTGATAATTTTAAGTCAGTCTTTGGAAGGTGGTTGGTGATTTAAGACCAACTTGTACATGATTCCTCTCTTTCCATCCCCATCTTTCCTCTTGGAATATCAGTTCATATCATCTCAATACCCAGTGTTTATATAACAAATAGGGGTACTGGACTAACTACTTTTCTCTTCTGCTCCTTAATCTCTTCATTGAAAGCTTGGAGGTAATGGAGCTTAGTCTTTAGGACTCATTTATGATTAGGTATGTACAATATATATCAAAGCACATGGCTTCTAGCAGGTGTTCAGAAAATATTGATTAGCAATAGTATCAAAATCTGAAATTTAGGTACCACCCTTTTAGTTACCATTACAGGATACAAGGCATGTAACTTAGGGACATGGAGCTATGGTTTCAGCTTTGCTGTACTGACAATTGTGAAGCTCTGGAAGTAAGATAATACCATATGGTTGTCATTTTTCTCCTCGGTAATATCAGAGGGCTCAGGTAGGTACACTGGATTGCTTGGATGACACAAGTGCTTAGACTCTCCGGAGGCAACCTCACTCATATCTACAGTAGACTGCCCATCATCTAGAGGTTGGTTACGGGTTGTCAGCTGGAAGCACTACTAGGAACCCTTCATGTGGCCAGAGCTTAATCACTGTGAGGTGGATTTGGGATGGTCACACCTCCTGTGTGAAGCCCACAGGTCCAAAGGGCTCCAAAGAGTTTCCTAGTTCAGAAGCCTGGTGGTGCTCTGAAGCTTGGTGCTCTATTGCACAGTAAGGCTCCTCGAGTTGGGAATAATGAGATATCTTTCAAAACAACTGGTAAAGATTTCTTTTTGAATGTTCAAAACAGAGAATTTTATTCTTATATAATCTCATTTGAAACTGCCCGAATCATACTTGTATAATCTGTTGACATGAAGCAGTAACGTTCATAGGAGAAGCTAGATTGATTTGTGATAAAAATCCTGAAAATGCAGATTTTCTAGAGAAATTTTCAGTGAAATTT
This sequence comes from Nannospalax galili, assembly GCF_000622305.1. Lineage (NCBI taxonomy): Eukaryota > Metazoa > Chordata > Mammalia > Rodentia > Spalacidae > Nannospalax > Nannospalax galili. Next base: position 55,630 of record NW_008354172.1, on the reverse strand, counting down.
AATGCTCTCATTACAAAGCAAGGATAGATGTTTGAGGTAAGTTACATTCTGATTGCCCTGAACTCATTGCAAAATAGGCATGTATCAAAACATACATCAGACTCCATGAACAAATAAAATTTTATTGTTTGCTAATTAAAACTTAATAACCACTGGGCTGGAGAGAGGCTCAGAGTTTAAGAACAGATCTTGCAGACCTGGGTTTGAACTGCAGCACCCACATGGCAGTTAACAGCCATGTGTAACTCCAGGTCTAAGGGATCTGGCGCCCTCTTCTGTTCTCTGCGAGTTCTGCATGACATGGGTGCACTTACACATATGCAGGCATAACACTCACACACATAAAATAAAATAAAAATAAATTTAAAATTAAGTACAACTTAAAGGCCTAAAGTGTACCCTTTATCAGTTTTGTTTTTTTGACACTGCCCTGAAAATCACAGAATGACTGACAGTGCTCTGTTAGCAATGCACTAAGTATCTCAAATGGAAAGGATGTAAACTACCTCTCAACAAAAGGCATTCATATTATATGAAGCAGAACCACATGCTTCAAAAACCACACGCTTCTTTATAGGTGTAATATGCAAAGAATGCTTATTGTATGATTTTATGTTTCATTTCAACAATATCTAGGACAACCAAAAGTGTTCAAGGCATACAGTGCCAGCCTCTTGGCAGGAAGCTCAACTCTTGGTAAGTTCTCTGCACTCAAATATAAACTCAGCCACAGGGCATTTTGCTCACTGATAGAATCTTGCCTAACATATAGAATTTCTGCTTTCCTCACTAATTTTTCACAGTACACAAATGTTCTAAGTGAAAGGTATGCTTTAATAATCTAATATTCTTGAATGTTTGGGGATAAATAAAAACTCATGATTTTTTAGAGGTTAGTATTTTGCCCACTGGATTCCATGAACATTACTTTCTGATGGCATGACAATAGTTATTTTGTTCTGTTTTTCCAAAATGCAAGTATATCAAACTGTGAAGTTGAACTAAAATTAAATTACATTCTTTATCATAAGTCTTTCAAAATATACTCCAATAATGGGCAGTGTGAAATTCCAAGTGAAAAATATAATTATCACCTTATTCCAAATATATTTAATAATAGCGAGAGCTGTTTCTTCATAGAATAGCTTTGTGAAATGCTATTGGTGTGGATTGTAAAAGAACTGACTTCAGAGAAAGGAGCGTGTTCCAAGCAGAGAGCATTGCATCTCTGCATTCCCTCATATCCAACGAAATGAAGACTTCTGACTACGTAACAAGATGCATGGTGGGTAAGGCTGACATGAAGAACACTTGTTGTATGTGTGTGTGCTTTGGAACTTTTCTTTGGAAAACCTGTAGGATTTATACATAAATCATTTTCCTACCAATTTCCCTATAGAAAGCCCATTTTTAGGTTCTCATCTCCTATTTCTTTTTCAGACCTTCTCTTTTCAATACAGTACTAAAATGAGCAACAAGGTAATTAGGACAGTACGTCTTGAAAACAATTGAAATTCTGGTTACTAATTCAAGTCAATAAACCGTTGACAGTTATATTAAGTATTGAAAACCAACAAAAACAGTGAACGTCCTAGAAAACTGTCACTTTGATGGGCATGATTCAATAAAAATGCATACAATTACTTATTTCAAGAAATCACAGACTCTGAAGTTAGCCTAAAATACTAGGATTACTTTTTAAATGTTCCATTTTGCAAAGTTATGTGTCTAATTTTTTGTAGTATGTATGTGTATATGTGAAATTACAACCAATATTATTCATTTAAGCAGTCCAATCACAAATCACAATGCTTGCAGGGATCTGTGGGATGTTGTCAATGTGGTCTAAGTCTCAGTCCCTTCTGTAACCACAGCTTTGGCCATGAAAGTTTCTGGAGTCTTCCTACTATAAATCAAATGATATCCATGTGACTTCATCTGATAGATGAACAAGCATGCTGGAAAAGCATACGTAAAATTCTCTCTCTCTCTCCCCTCTCTCTCTTCCTCTCTCTCTCTCTCTCTCTCTCTCTCTCCCCCTCTCTCTCTCTCTCTCTCTCTCTCCTCTGTGTGTGCAATGCCTTCAGAGACCAGAACTCTAGTTCTGACAATCCCAGAGAGGGCACTGAATCACCAGAAGGAAAAATATCTTAAAATACAAATAAAAAGAGTCGGGCGTGGTGGCGCATGCCTGTAGTCCCAGCACTTGGGAGGCAGAGGCAGGCGGGTCTCTGTGAG
>NW_008354172.1:43635-53165 GCF_000622305.1 Nannospalax galili | reverse complement strand
TCCTAAACAGCTTTGTAGCCAGGAGCAAATCATGTCCTGACTATTTGGTCCTCCTCTGCAAAATTAAGTTTCTTTCCTTATTTACATCTAGTTAATATGCTAAAACATCATATAAAGTTTTTAAATTTTATTATTATAAGTCATGACCAGAAAACTTGAGGTAGAAATTAAGTATTAAAAGGCTATAGATTTTTGAGATTTGAGATTAAGAAATGCATTTCTTTGTATTCTGCATATGCTCCAAAAAAGACATGTAAAAATGAATGATTGTTTTCTTCTAACCGTTTCAGTTTCAGGCTTCAGATTGAAGTCTGTGATGGGCAGACTTTTGGAGCAGACTTTTGAGCAAGGTGAAAGATAGGGGTTTAGTTTCATACTTCTACAGGTGGAGATCCAGTTGTGCCAAAACCATTTGCTGAACATGCTGTCTTTCCTCCATAGAATGTTCTTGACCCCTTTGTCAAATATCAGGTGGCTGAAATTGCATGTACTCATATTTGAGTCTTCAATTTTGTTCCATTGATCTATATGGGTCTATTTTTGTGCCAGTGCCATGTTATTTTCATGACTATAGCTGTGTAATACAGTTTAATATCTGGTATAGCAATCCCCCCAGCATTGCTCTTAGTGCTCAGGGTTGCATTGGCTATACGAGGTCTTTTGTGCTTCCATATGAATCTTAGGATGTTTTTCCCCAATTCTCTGAAAAATGTCATGGGGATTTTGATTGATATTGCATTGAATCTATAAATGGCTTTTGGTAAGATGGTCAATTTAACAATATTAATTATGCCAATCCATGAACATGGGAGGTCCTTCCAAGTTCTGATGTCTTCCTCAATCTCTTTCTTCAAAGAATTCAAATTTTCATTGTAGAGGTCTTTTATGTCTTTGGTCAGGTTTATTCCAAGATATATATATTTGCAGCTATTGTGAAGGGGAGTGTTTCCATGTACTCTTTCCCTGATTGCTTGTTATTGCTTTATAAAAAAGCTACAGATTTTTGTAGGTTAATTTTGTAACCTGCCACTTTCCTGAACATGTTAATTTCTAGGAGTTTTCTGGTGGAATTTTTGGCGTCTTTTACATATAATATCGTATCACCTGCAAAAACGATAATTTGATCTCTTCTTTTCTAATTATTACTCATTTAATTTCCTGCTCTTGTCTTATTGCTCTTGCAAGAGTTTCAAGCACTATGTTAAAGCAAAGTGGGGATAGTGGACAGCCTTGTCTGGTTCCTGATTTCAATGGGAATGCTTCCAGTTTTTCTCCATTTAGAATGATGTTGGCTGTGGGTTTGTTATATATGGCTCTAATTATGTTGAGATATGTTCCCTCCAGTTCAAGTCCCTCTAGGACTTTGAACATAAATGCATGTTGAATTTTGTCAAAGGCCTTCTTTCTTTGTCAATTGAGATGATTATGTGATTTTTGTCTTTAAGTCTATTTATATGATTTATGATGTTTATTGACTTACACATATTGAACCATCCCTGGATTTGTGGGATAAAGCCAACTTGATCATGGTGGATGATCTTTTTGATGTGTGTCTGTATGCGGTTTGCAAGTATTTTGTTGAGAATTTTATCATCTATGTTCATTAAGGACATGGGTCTATAGTTTGGTCTTTTGCTTGTATATTTACCTGGCTTTGGTGTTAGAGTGATGCTGGCCTCATAGAAGGAATTAGGAAGTTCTCCCTCCATTCTATCTTGTTGAATGAATTAAGTAGTATTGGATATAGATCTTCTTTAAATGTCTGGTAGAATTCTGCTGTAAATCCATCTGGTCCTGAGCTTCTTTTAGTTGGGAGGTATTTATTACTGTTTCAATTTCCTTATGTCTTATGGGTTTGTTTAACCTGTTAATCTCTTCTTGGTTTAGTTTTGATGGTTCCCACGCCTTTAGATACCCGTCCACTTCTTTTAGGTTTTCAAATTTAGCAGCATATAGGTTTTTAAGTATTCTCTTATAATGTTCTGGATATCTTTAGTGTCTGTTGTGATGTTTCCCCTTTCATCTCTGATTATGTTGATTTGGAAGTGTTCTTTCTTTCTTTTGGTTAACTGGGTTTCTTGGTTTAGTTTTGATGGTTCCCACGCCTTTAGATACCCGTCCACTTCTTTTAGGTTTTCAAATTTAGCAGCATATAGGTTTTTAAGTATTCTCTTATAATGTTCTGGATATCTTTAGTGTCTGTTGTGATGTTTCCCCTTTCATCTCTGATTATGTTGATTTGGAAGTGTTCTTTCTTTCTTTTGGTTAACTGGGTTAGTGGCCTATCAAGAACCAGATCTTGGATTCATTGATTCTTTGTATTGTTTTCTTTGTTTCTATTTCATTAATTTCTGCTCTGAATTTTGTTATTTCTTCTTGTCTGCTAGGTTTGGGTTTCATTTGTTGTTTCTTTTCAAATGTCTTGAGTTGCTATGTTAAGTCATTTATTTGTGTTCGTTCCAATTTCTTAATGTAGGCATTTAGAGCTATAAACTTCCCTTTAAGGATTGCTTTCAACATGTCCCATCAGATTTATTGTGTTGTATTGTCCTTTTCATTTAGTTCCAGGAATACTTTTCTTTCTTTCTTAATTTCTCCTTTGACCCACTCATTATTCAGGAGTGTGTTGTTTAATCTCCATGTATTCGTGTGGTTACTAGGGTTTCTTCCAGTGTTGATTTTAAGCTTTATTGCATTGTGTTCTGATAGAATGCATGGAATTTTTTCATTCTTTTTATATTTTTGGAGTTTTGTTTTGTGCCCCAGAATATGGTCGATTTTGGAGAATGTTCCGTAAGGTGCTGAGTAGAAAGTGTATTCTTTGGTGCTTGGGTGGATGTCTATTAGGTCCATTTGGATATATGGTATTGTTTAAATCAGATGTCTCTCTGTTAACTCTCTGCCCTGTTGATCTATCTAATGGAGACAGTGGGGTATTGAAGTCCCCTACTATTAATGAGTTGGGGTTAATCTGGGTCTTAAAGTCCTGTAGTATTGTTTTTATGAAGTTGTGTGCACCAGAGTTTGGTGAATATATGTTCATGATTGTAATATCTTATTGGTTTAATGTTCCTTTGATCAGAATGAAATGACCCTCTTTATCTCTTTGGATTAGTTTTAGTTTAAAGTCTATTTTATCAGATATTAGAATTGCAACGCCTGCTTTTTTCTTAGTACCATTCCCTTGGTATATTTTTTCCATCCTTTCACCTTAAGGTAGTGCCATTCCTTGAAAGTGAATGAGTTTCTTGCAGACAACAAAAAGATGGGTTTTGTTTCTTAATCCATTCAGCTAATCTGTTTCTTTTGACTGGGGAGTTCAGTTCATTGATATTTAGAGTTTTTAATGAAAGATGTGTATTGAATCCTATCAGTTTTATTTCCATTCACATTCTTGGTATATCTGTGCATTCCTACAGTTATACCTTCATTGAATTTCTTTCCGCAACCCCTTGTGTATAGTCATTCCTTTCTTCAGCTCTTTGTATTGCTTCAAGAACTCTCTGAAGGGCTGGTTTTGTGGATACGAATTCTTTCAGGTTATTTATGTCATGGAAGATTTTTCTTTCCCCTTTGACTATAACAGACATTTTACTGGGTAAAGTAATCTGGGTTGGCATCTGTGGTCATTTAAAAGTGGGAATACTTTGGTACAGGCTCTTCTGACTTTCATGGTTTACACTGAAAAATCAGCTGTAATCCTGATGGGCTTTTCTTTATATGTGACTTCTTGTTTTTCTTTTGCAGCTTTCAGTATTGTCTCTTTGTTCTGTACATGTATTGTTTTTACAAGATGTACCATGGAGAGTTTATTTTCTGGTCCTATATATTTGGTGTTCTATATGCTTCTTGTATTTGTATGGGCATGTCTTTCTTTAATTTTGGGAAATTTTCTTCTACAATCCTGTTGAAGATCTGGTCCATACCATTATCCTGAGAGTCTTCTCCTTCCTTTATGTCGATGATTCATAAGTTTGGTCTTTTTATGGTGTCACACAATTCTTGCATATTCCATTCTTGTGTTTTCTTAAATTTTTCATAATCTTTGCTTAAGTGGTCTAGTTCATCCACTTTATCTTCCAGTCTTGATATTCTCATTTCCATTTCATTCATCCTGTTGGTGAGGCTTTCTCCTGTCATTTCCCATTGGCTTACTGAGTGTTTCACTTCCTTCTTCATTTCAGCTTGGGTATTCTTCAATATTTCTAACTCTTTTCTGAATACATTCAGTAGTTTATCCCTATCTTCCTTCATTTCTTTGATTTCTTTCTGTGTTTTTTAAATTCATTGAATTCTTTTATCATGTTTATTATTGTTCTTTTGACTCCCATGTCCTGTGTTATCTCTAGAGGGTTCTCATTGTACTCCTCTAAAGGACTATTGGTACTTGGTAGAGATATATATTTTTTTGGTTTTTTCATGTTATTGTGTTTTCTCTGTGATTTTGACATACGAATTTCTTTCATAGTTTCTGATTTTTGTGTGAGACTCAAGCCTTCCTTTGTTGAGTTTAGGTCTGTTTCCTTTGTAAACTTTATGTGTCTTCGTGGTTTACTTGTTGGGCATGAAAACATGGTTGGTCTAGGCTTGAGGTTATTGCTTTGGATTTTATACTGGAGTGGTCAAATTTCTTTTGTCTTCAGGAGTTCCCACAGAGGTCCAAGTGAGATGAGGCTCAAGTGCACTCAGGCTTTCCCTTAAGGTCTGTATCTCTCCAGGAAGGATGCTGCCCTCAGGAATTTGGGAGCTGGACTGGCCTAGGAGCAGGGCCCAGGAAAGATGCTGGTCTCAGGAAGCTGGTGGCTGTGCCACACAGGAATGCAAAGGGAGGTGGTGGTGAGAAGAGGCCCCAAGGGCTCCTGGGGACTACTGGCAGGAACTGGGTTGGTCTGTATGCCAAGGATCAGAAGCAGTGGGGATTCTTGGCTTAGAGGTCTGTCCAGGAGTCTGCCATTCTAAGACAAGAAATGGGCCAGTAACCAGGCTAGAAGAGGAGCTGGGAGGGTGAATGAGGCTGGGGGAGTCAAGGCAGAGCAGCTGTGGGACCCAGCCAGGAAAGATGCTACCACCAGGAAGCTGATGGCTGAGCCGCCCAGGGAAGCAAAGTTAGGTGGGGGGTGAGACCAGGTCCAGAGGGCTCCTAGGGACTATTGGGAAGAACTGGGTTGGTCTCAGTGCAAAGGATCAGGAAGCAGTGGTAGCTCTGGGCTCAGAGATTAGCTTCGGTTTCTGCGGTGCCAAGAAATGGGCCTGTACCTAGGCTAGGAGGAGAGACCCAGCAGGGGAGCTGGAAGGGTGAAAGTGGCTGGGGAGTCAAGGCACAGTAGACGCCACTTGGCTTACCCAGGAAAGATGTTGGCACCAGGACACTGGAGACTGTGCAGCTCAGGGAATCAAAAGGCAAGTGACGGCAGGACCACAACCAACCTCAGTGGTTAAGAGCATGGCGGGACGCAGCCAGGGCTCTCAACCACTGAGCCATCTCTCTAGCCCCTGAATAGCTGAAACTATTGACAATTGACTTCTTACAAAAACAAGTGTGTGGGTTCCTGCAGTAGACAATGGAGAGACTGGTGGCTGAAATGGCTGCCAGGGGGCTTCTGTGATGGCTGTGGCCACGGAGGTAAGGTGCTAGCTGGAGCGCTAGCATTAGGATAAATAAGAGGACAGATTGGAGGGATTTTATGCCTCTGTCGACTGATTGGATAGGGCCATATGAAGGGCCTATGTGATTTCTAGGTTTTCAACACTGATAGTGAATCAGGTAGCTGGTCACTAGTAAATGCAGACATAGGAACAGATAGAAGAAAGGAAGGAGGATGTGAATGAGAAGTAGAATTTTGAAAATGCCGTGAAATATTTGTCAAATACTTGAGGACTGATCTCTAGCTGGTGGATGGGTACATGAATAAGAACAGATCGATGGAGTCAGGTCCCTTTGAGTCTCCATTGCTCTTGAGCAGTCCTCTGCCTAAGCAATGCTGCACATTTCTCTTCTGTAGAATTATATATAAGGCATTATTGTAGCTTTGCTGTTATATTATCATTTTGATGTTGGCAGCCATTTCTCACATTTTGTTGTGAGCTACTTACTCACAGAACTTGGTATGTGTCAGTCATTCACTGAACAGATATTCTTCCATCTCCCACCAATGATCTCATCCACACCCTCAGCTTTGGATAGTAACAACATTAATGACTCAAAAATACATATCTCCAGTCAGACTTCATTCCTAGTGATGAAGATGCACCAAACCTTTTGGATATTGTCCCCTTTCTGTTACAATTATTCCTTTATATTCCTCAGTCAAGCCCCTAGTAGAATTCCAGACCATTATCCCGCTACCTTCCATCAGGCCGATCTTTCCTTAAGGTATTCAAAGATAGAGTATTGTGAAGTCATTCAGTTCTTATAAATAAGGTGGTAAATGTGTTTATTTTTATGAAACAGCTGTAGGTTTTGATGTTCTCCTTCTGGCTAGTTGGATACTAAAACAATAATGACAGAAACAATGGAATTCCCTTTAAATTTCTCCTGGCTGGGTCTTATTAATTGTGCGGCATTTAAGCTTGGCATCTATATTTCCAAAAACATTGGCAACTAAATACTCTGCAGTGTTCTTTCTCTTTAAACTAGCTGGAATAGTATATTAGTTACTTTCCTCGTGGCTTTGAAAAATATGCAACATAACACCTGAAGGAAGGAAGGGTTTATTTTGGCTCACAGTTTGAGGGTCCAGTCCATTATGATATGGAGGTTCTGAGGGCAGAAACTTGATGTGGGTTACATGGCATTTACAATCAGGAAAAAGAGAGATAAAAATTCTTCTGTCCAGCTTGCTTTGTGCTTTTTGTTTAGGCTGAGAGTCCAGCCTATTGTAATGGTGTCACCCATATTTAGAGTGAGTCTTTCCATGTTGATTAACCTATTTTAGAAAACCCCTCACTGACACATTCAGAGATTTGTTTTCAAGATGCTCCTAAATCCCACATGCTGACAATCAAGATCAACTATCATAATTCTACCCCAGTCCGTTTGACACCCAAACATATCACTTTACAATATTCCATCCTTTGCCATCAGACTCATGGCCATCTTCTAGTGAAAAATCCATTCAGTTCAATCTCAAAAGTCCTTAAAGTCTTTAACAGTTCCAACACTTCAAAAGTATGAATATAGAGTCTTGCTAAGACTCAAGCAAATGTCTAACCATGAGTCCCTGAACAATCAAAAACAAGTTCCATACTTCCAACAGAGTGCCAGAGAACAAACCACTTTTCCAAAAGGGAAAAACAGGAGCATAGCAATGGAGGATTAGACTACAGCGAAACATAAACTCAGCATGGCAAACATCAAATCCACAGCTCCATGTCTGGCATCTGAGCTGTGATGGTCACCTCTGCCCCAGAGGGCTAAGATCCTTGCATCTGCAGCCCTGCTACATGCAGCACACAAAGCCTCTCTCTTGAGCAGTTCTACTCCATGTATGCAAGCTTGCCTTAAGATGGTTCTGGTATCATCAACACCCTGGGGTATATCCACTGTAACTCAGGATTCGCTTTCACAGTATCCCATGATGTTTCCACAGGACCTACTTGGAGGGACTCCAACCCTGTCACACATTGCTTGACTTAAGCACCACTCTGAAACCGTGGTTCAAGTCTCCATGATCCCCTCAATGTAGTATCTTTCAGCCTGCAAAGTCAGTACCATGCAGATGACACTGCCAAGTTCTGCTGCAATCTCCATTTGTCCCCCTGGGACAACAGTTTTATGTGCCTTTGTGTGATGATCCTGAGGATCATTTTTCTAGGTGATTGTTTTTAAGCAGGGAACCCTTTCAGTAGCAGTCTTGGCTTAACAACTCCTTTCAAACGAATTTTCATTTTCATGAGCTAGAACTGCCCGTGAGTAGGGTCCCACCTCCCATGCCTTTCCTACTGTCCGAGTACTCTGAAGTTTCTTCTGTAATTGTGCTAATATCTTTAGCAATTGCAGAGCCTTTGTCCTCTTTCTTCTTGTCCAAAATTGTAAACATGCTCATACATCCTTCCTTACAAAACTTCACATTTTTCACATCTTCCTGCACCACTGTACTTTATACCTACATAAAGAAGCAAGTGGAAATCACAGTATAGCCTGAATGCTGTCTTCCACCAAGAAGAGTAACCCATCTGTCCTGTACTCAGCCTCACTAGGGTCTCAGGATATAGGCAGAAAGGAGCCAGGCTCTACCAGAATATCAGAGAAAAATGGTCTCCAGCCCAGTTCCTACAAAAGTCCTTGTTCTCCTCTAGAAGCTCACAGTCTTGACCTATACTGTCCACATCTCCCTCTGCATTCTTCGAAGCTCTTGCAACAATGGTCTGTTAAGCTCTGCTTGCAGCACTCTAGGGCTTTTGTAGCCCACAGCCTGAATTCCTTCTGCAAATCAGTTCCAAAAGCTTAAAAAACACGTGGTCAGGTTGATCACAGCAATGGCCCCATGTTTGGTGTCAATTTTCCATTTTAGTTACTTTCTTCATTGCTGTGAAAATACCTGACAAAACAACTTAAGGGAAGAGAGGTTTATTCTGGTTCTCTGTCTGAGGACACATTTTATCACAGCGGCAGCTGTTCAGAAAGCAGGTCCATGGCACCCACAGTCAGGAAAGAGGGCAGTGAGCTGACACTCAGCTTCATTGACTATTTATGTTTAACATATATTCATGTTTCTATTGTGTAGTGGGGGGGGCATGCACATTAGAAGGCCGGAGGTTGATGTCAGGAGTCTTCCTATCACTGCTCTGCCTTATTTATTTTTATTACATTCATTTTACAGTTACTTATTTTCTGTTGGGACATGTTGGGGTGTGAATATGAGCTTATCATAGCACCAGTGGAGAGGTCAAAGGACAACCTGTAGGAGTCACTTTTCTTCTACCGTGTGGATCCCAGGGATTGAACTTAGATCATCAGGCTTAGCAACAAGCACTTTCACCCACCTAGCGAACTTGCTGGCCCCAAACAGTGTGCTTTGATAGTAGAGGGCATTTTTACTCCTTTGACTTCTGGATTACAGGACCAGCACACTCCTGCTGTGCCAGTCTCCTACCTCCTTTCTGTCTTAATTTTCACATAGGGTCTCTCACTGAACCTAGAGCTGAACAATTGGGCTAAGCTGTCTAACCAGCAAACCCAAGGGATTCTCCTGTCTCTGCCTCCCCAGTGCTGGGAGTACAGACACATGATGTCATGCGTAGCTCTTTATATGGGTGGTGGGGATCCAAACTCAGATCCCCATGCTTGCATGGTGAGCACTTCACTGACTAAACCACCTCCCCAGCCCCTCTCTCTCTCACTCAGTCTGGAACTCCAGCCCATGAAATGGTATTGCCCACATTTAGGATGGTCCTTCTTGTCTCAATTAACCTAGTATAGAAACTCTCACAGACAAGCCCAGAATGTTGTTTCCATGGCAAGTCTAAATCATCTCAAGTTGACAATCAAGACTGACTACTACAAACAGTTATAGAAGAACCTCTTTTGA
>NW_008354172.1:36119-42395 GCF_000622305.1 Nannospalax galili | reverse complement strand
GACCTTGAGGCCAGCTGGGACTACAGGGAGACCCTGTCTCAAAAAGACCAAAATAAAGAGTCAGAAAAGTCATCGTTTGTCTGAGGATGCACAGCTAAAATTGTCAGAGTCAAGGCACGGTTTGTCTCTGACCTGAAATTATTTCTCTTCTCTCCTATTTAATAGTTCAGCACTGCTGCCTCTGCCTTTTGGCCCAAGAGAGGAACTGCTTGAACCAAAAATAAAATACTTCCTTCCTCCTTTACATTGTTTCTGCCACACATTTTGTCAGTGTGATAGAAAGTAGTAAATAGTGTAAGTTTGGGGTAAGGAAAACACTAGTATAAACCGAACAATTTCAGTTTCAAGAGAATAATGCAGTTTCTCTTAAGGATGTAGGAAAGCTATCATTTATAAAATGTATTTTGAAGAAAAATCTCTTGTTTATTTCCCCAATTTCTAAAGAACTATTCAATACTAATAGTCACCCTTTAATTTATCTACATAGGGATTTCCTGGCCATTTTGACACCTATATTGTATCGATATGTGCTTTTATGTGTGCGAACATTATATTGGCAAATTGTCATGTACTGTTTGAGTTCATTGAGGAGCAGGCTCAGAAAGTCAGTAAGTCTGCCCCATCCCCATTTCAGACCCAGTCATGTTTATAGCAAAGTGTCTTCCTAAGGCCCCTTGTCTGAGGATGGGCTGCCTGCCCCCCAACTCTGACAAGGAGGACAAAATAGCCCAAGGTAAAAAACATTGTGTTCTTGAGAAGAGATAAAATACAAACCATTTCCATCAGCTGTTATGGTTGTTTATCCCATGATACAAAAGTGTCTACAATGGGAGAGCAAAGCTGGAAGTGTAACCATGAGAAGATCATCTGCAAGAGTAATCTCAATTAGAAACTCAAGCTGGTTGCCTCAGCTTGCCGAGTAGGTTTCTGCTGGCTGTTGTGAACACCCTATTTGATGTTATTATCTCTGTCTGTTGCTATTTGCCCTTTTACTTGGTAGCTTTACCCAAGGGGACTCTCTGCTCTGTCCTGGACTCTGTTGGGAATTCTAGCTGACTGCCTCAACAGGGCTCCCAGTCAATTTTTGGTGGATATTTTGAAAGCCCAGTCTGATTGTTTTTCTATCATCTATCTATCTATCTATCTATCTATCTATCTATCTATCTATCAATCATCTAACTAATCTATCTACCATCACTATCACTTGCTATTTATTATACTTTCCTTGCTGTATACTTAAGTAACCCTCTCATTCAAAATTATATATATATATATTAGATCATTCTACAGATCATACAGAACAGTGTGTGTGTGTGTGTGTGTGTGTGTGTGTGTCTGTGTGTGTGTCTGTGTATAGTGCTGTAATGAAGTTTAAGTCTTCCACTACCAAGCTACATCCCAATCCTTACTCTCTTATTTTAAGCCTTAAAAAGTATGCTACTTGGTAAAATGTCTCATTTCATAGTCTTAATTTTATTCTGTGTCACTTGTAAATATCATTCTGAGCACATTCATCAGGTGTGTATTTTTTGCTGACTCTGCCAAAAGCCTGGTCTAAAGCGGTCTCTAAACACAGCAGAGACATTTACTCTGAATATCAGCACTCAGCGTTCCAGGGCACCCTTGCGCTTTATGTGCTTGAAAGTGGTTTGCACCTTAAGTGCAAGCAAAAGTACCCAGGAGAATGACCTCGGTGTGAAGCTGTTTAGATGGTCGTTAGCAGATATGGATTTCTATGCCAGAGGACAAAGATACTTTTCAACAAAGTGTAACTACCCCAGAAGACCAAGCGGTATATACTGCATTCCTAAAATTTCAGAAAACATGTAATTATACCCAAGCAAGAGGTAGTGAATCTGTTGGACAGAGGTCAGAGACCCTGAGCTTAATTATCTAAAGAACAATAATAAAATGTACTGTAAGTTGTATTTACTTAACTTCTATTGCCACTAATGACATTATTAAGCCAGACTTAATACCTTCACAATGGTCCAGTGTTAGAAAACTTAGAAATCCTGACACCCATGACAACAGGAGCTAAGACAGCATCGAGCTTATAAAAAGGCCCATACACGTTCTTTATTAAGAAAGGGCCAAATTAGGCATATTGAGATTTGCCATTGTCTTGAACAAGCACAAAACCTAGTTTGATTGAAAATCTTTTCCTTAATTTTTCAGTTCAATTGTTTCCTAGAGAAATTTAATCCGTATGTTTCAGAGTCATTTACACTTAACTCATCAAAATGTTTTGTAAGAATTATTTGATGTCCAAGTTGTCTTTAAAAGCCATTTCTCTTAAAAGCAGGAAACTGTTCTTTGTTCCATTATTTTTTGTTTGTACTGATTTCCTAAGAGTAAACAATCTCAGACCTCCCCATCCCAATGAGACAAACGCTAAAATTCTGAAGGTGTTAAATGGATCCTGCACTTAGAACAGCAGTTCCCACAGTTAAAATTACAGGAAATGCACTATGCTGGTACCCAGCATTTATACTGTTCACACCAAAAAAGGTGTTCAGTAATTTTTCCAAGGCATATAAAAGACAAAACTGTTGTTAAAGACATATAGAATATGGATATAGTCATAATTATAGAAGGAATGAAACCAGTCAATCATGATTTCCTAATTAGCCCAATGCTTTAATGATTTTGCAGAACATTTCCATTAAGTGCTAAATAATAAAATAGACAAAATAAGGCTAGGGGTGTATGGAGCTCAGTAATAGAATGCTTGCCTAGCATGTGTAAGACCTTGGGTTCAAATCCCAACAGTGCCACAAAATAAATAAATAATGATTAAAAAGTAAAATGAGAAAAATATGTTTAAATGTTTTACAAAATAAAGAGTAGACATGGACAGTAAGTGTGTAAAAACTCTTCAACGACACTAGAATTCAGTAGTTCATGTTGGTGTGTTGTTGCCAATTGTCTGGACAAACAGAAATCACCACATACTGGTAGTGATGGTAAATTGGCCATCTTTGTCAAAAGGAATCTATTATTATTAAATTATGAAACAATATGCAAGTCTTTGTTTCTTTTTTATTTTACTATTTTTTATTTTATGTGTATATGTGTATTGCCTGAATGTAGGTAAGTGCATCCGTGTTGTGCAATGCCCGCAGAGGAGAGAAGAGGCCGTTGGATCCCCTGGAACTGGAGTTATGGACAGTTGTTGGCTGCCATGTGGGTGCTGAGATTTGAACCCAGGTCTTCTGCAAGAACAGCCAGAGTTCTTAACTGCTGAGCCATCTCTCCAGCCCCAAGTCTTTGTTTCTTTAATTCCATGTCTGGTCATCCAACCTAGAGAAATTCCCATATGCAAAATTTCCAAAAGTATGTCTTTCAATACTACAACAGTGAAATGAAAGAGTTTTCTTTTAATTTTAATACAGTGGAAACAAAATTTCTTAGGAGAAGAAATTAGTCCTAACTGATAAAAAATGAAGATGGCAGAAATTTCTGGAAGGAACTTATCAGAGAAAGTCTATCCACTAAGATTTTTATCCTGTGTTTAAGGACAAGATTTTCTCTGCACTTCTGAAGCTTATGGTAAGCCAGCAAACTCAGAAGCCTCTCCCTTGGGAAGTCCTACAAGGACCATTTGACCATTGTGATTCTAGGCAGGGGCCTTCTTCCAAACCAGCCCCCAAATGAATTGATGCTACATCTCCTAGAGAGGGGCTCACACACTGGAAAAACATCTTTCTTCCTCTCTTAACTTACTGAAGACTTGCAAAAGGATAAATAATAAAGACCACTGTGCTTTGTTGGATCTTCCAGAAGAGGGATGGTCTTATAACAGTACTGAGGGATTTGGAGTTTCTATTGTCAATTTTCAAGAACCTACAGATGTAGTGGTCATACTTTGAAGCAGTTGAAGCTTTACTGACATAGTCCTATCATCAAGATTTAAAATTGGGTCAATCAACTGCTTTACAAATCTTTCTTGTGGTCAGAAACCTGGCGATGGAAGTAAGGCATCTAACATCCACTATAACAAATGAGGTTTGATCCTTGTCTTCTGTGATATATTAGCAAGCAGGGGGACACTGAAGAAAGTCCATTTGCTGTAAAATAAAATAAAATCACTCTTGAATTCTGTCCAGGAAGGCTACCTGTCAGCATGCTGTCATTACAAGTTTATAACAAGTAGTAAAGGAGAGATGTAGCTGAAGTTCCTTCTGGGAGGGGTAAACAATGTCAGCCCCCCATCTGCTCTTGATCTTTATGACAAACAGAGCTATGATTTTGCCAAACTACACTCTTGAAAACTAGTGAGTTTATTAGGCGTACAGAGCAATGGATGAGGGTCTGCTTTCAGGAGTGTGGGTGCTCCTCTCTGAAGGTTGCACTGGACAGTGGACAATCTTCAACCAAGCATGGGCAGTGACTTCCCCACAGCCACTCAAAATGGCAAGAGAGTATCCCCTTGGCTTCTTCAGTTTATTTACCCTTAGCTCCGCCCCCTTGTGCAACTCCGGAAGACTGGTTGGTTGGGCGATGTGGCTGACTCTCCCTGTCCCTCCTTTCTTGAGGCTCCTAATAGTCAACAAGTTTAGCTGTGATGATCCTAGGCAAATGGGTGCAACCAAGCTTGGGAAGACAGCTTTTGTCCGTGGTCTGTCTGTTGGAGGACAGTCCTATGCAACAAGAGGTCAGAGGTTTTTTTCAGGGAGATCTTTACAAACTAAACTGTTCTTCCTTACTACAAGGGTAGCTCTTGCTGTTTGTGGTCCAGCCACAGTGACCCTGACAAAGCCAAAGTAGATGTCACTCAGGACTGGAGGCAGTCACTGTGTGAGTAGCTCTCACTCAGAACTGGAGGTGGTGTACAGTGTAAACAGACTTCACTCAGAGCTGGGGGTGATACATGGTGTGAATGGATCTCACTTAGTGCTGGAGGTGGAACACAGTGTGAGTGGAGCGAAGGGCTAGAGTGGATATACTTTGTGAATGAAAAGCACCAAAGGTAATCCAAAGGCTCTGGGGGCTGTGTCAGCTCCACCACTATGTGCTGCACCCAGAGAATCACTACCAACCCTAGATCTCCTTATTTGCAGTAGGGGATGACACATACCACAGTTGTATGGAAGGGTCTCAGGAGCCAGCACACAGTCCTTAGTACTTGGTGTATGGTACAAAACTGGTTAAGGGTTGTTTCTACCATTAGAGATGCTCTACTTAAGACTTCTGTCTTGTTCTCTATTACATCTTGCTCAATGTCCTCTCTTCAGAGCCATCCATGAGTCATTTCCTAAATAACCCCACAAATTGTGCTGACTCCCTATTCCCTGGGCATCTTGTATCATTTCAGAGCAATTATTATTCTTGAATTTGTATTGTCTGGAGGCTGGAGAGACGGCTCAGCTGTTAAGAGTTTATACAGTCCATGTAGAGAACCCAGAGTTTGGTTCTCAGAACCCTCTGTAACTCCAGCTCCAGGGGGATCTGATGTTTCTGGCCTCTAGGGGCAACTGCACTCATATGAATGCGCACGCGCACACACACACACACACACACACACACACACACACACACACACACACAATCATTTACAAATAAAGTTAAAGGAAATGACAGTGTCTGTTTACTATTTATTGTCTGTTTTTCACTTCCTCCAAAATAAACTTGAAGATAAGACATTAATTTTTAATCTTTGCCATTTAGAACAGTGCCTAATACATATTACATGTAGCAAAGTATTTATAAGTAAATGAGCAAGTGGTAGATTTATACTAAAATTATTGATCAATAGTTAGAAGGAATGAGGTATATTTATATGTTCTGATATAAAAGTGAGTTTAAACCTTATTTTAAACATAAAAGAGCAAATGTAAGGATATATTATAAACCATAGTCATGGTGGCGCATACATTTAATCTCAACACTTAGGATGCAGAGGCAGGTGGATCTCTGAGACAGACCAGCCATAGTCAGTTCCAGGTGAACTGGGGCTACAAAAGACCTTGTGCAAATCATTAAATAAGATAATATAATATGGGCATTGATAAAAATTTTAAAAGCTTTGGATATTTTCTGTATGAAAATAATGAATTTATAACAATGTCTGTCTGTAAGCCAGGATGGAACTGTGCCTGAACTCTTAAAATCATACAAATATGGTATCAATATAAACA
Organism: Nannospalax galili; assembly: GCF_000622305.1. Taxonomy (NCBI): domain Eukaryota; kingdom Metazoa; phylum Chordata; class Mammalia; order Rodentia; family Spalacidae; genus Nannospalax; species Nannospalax galili. The sequence continues at coordinate 36,255 of NW_008354172.1, read as the reverse complement.
TATTAATAAAATGCCTGTGGAAGGATATTGAGTAGCCCCCTTATTAATGGGGACAACATATTCTAAGACCCTCAGTGCATGCCTGAAATTGCACAAAGTGCTGAATCCTGCATGTTATTTAAATATACATCACATA
>NW_008354172.1:30396-35779 GCF_000622305.1 Nannospalax galili | reverse complement strand
TATAAATGTTCTCTCTCTCACTAGTCTGTGATCCCTCTTCAGATGATGACATGAGATGATACAATATCCAATAAGTTTAAGTGAGATACATGTCATTATGGCATAACATTGGGTTACTATTAAGGGTTACTTAAACACAGGCAAGCATTTTGATACTATGGCAGTGAACGGGATAACCAAGATGCCTACAAAATGACTAGTGGGCTGGTCCCATATACCACATGGGTACACTGAATGAAGACATGGCTGAAGTTGTGAGTGGAAGGACATGAGAGATTTCATGTTTCCCAGAAGGATTTGAAACTTAAACCTTAAGAATTGTTTATATCTGGATTTTTGCCTTTACTTATTTTGGATGACAATCAACTACTTGTACCTAAAACCATAAGTGGAAAAGAAATCACAGATGAAGTGGTTACTCTAAGTGATCGTGCATGCAGGACACCTTAATTGTACTTCTAAAACTGTCATTATTCACATAAATAACATATTTTGTTTAAATATGTTTACATTACAGCACTTATAGTTCAGTGCAATTGGCATCTGTATTAGTTACTTTTCTCTTTGCTGTGATAAAACACCAAACGTCATGATCAAGACAAGTCAACCTACAAAAAGCAGAGTTTATTTATCTCACTATTCCAGATGTATAAAAGTCCATCATGGTAGAGAGGCATGGTGGCAGAGGGCATGGAGCAGAAAGCTGAGCACGCTCATCTTCAAGCCGGCACAGGAAGCAGAGAGGGAACCTGGAAATGGGTTGAGGCTAAGAACTCTCAAAGCCTGCCCCCACAGACTGGCTTCCTCTAGCATGGTTAAACCTCCTAAACTTCCTCAAACAGTGACACCAACGGAGGCCAAGTGTATGTGAGTCTGTGGGGTGCACCTCCTTCAAACCATCACAGCATCCCACTCAGCACTTGTTGCTGTGCTGTTTCTTTGGTAGCTACTGTTCTCATGAACAGATTATTCATGTGTGCTGCTCTTTTGCTGAAACGCAAACATCTTCTAGTCCACTGGTTGCCTAGCAATCTAGAATTGATTATTCCTACTCTTAAACCTAAACTGCTAACACTTATTGATCTACCAATCTTGATTAGCAGTCATTTTTTTCCAAATATAATTCATTTTTTATTTGCTGTGTTTTTGTGTGTGTATATCATATAGAACACCCCAAACAATCTTATTCACTGTATACCTACTTCATAAATGGCAGCCTCCCACAGCCCCCCCCCACTGGAGCCCATATACTCTGTTATCCCTGTTACTGTCCACTGTGTTGTTGGTGCCCACAGCCATTCCCCAGTGCTTGTCCAAATGATGAATCTAGTCAGCCTATCTAGAGTTCCTTGATTTGGGAAGATCAGCTGTTCCTCAATCTGCAGAATCTACTCAGCAGAATCTAGTCAAGAATCAAGAAAGGAAGTAACTCAATTAAAAGATGGGCTAAGGAGCTGAATAGATAGTTCTTAAATGAAGAAGTAAAGATGGCTATGAAGCATCTTAAAAGATGTTCAGTGTCACTAAAAATTATTAAAATGCAAATTAAAACCATGTTAAGATTTCATCTTACCCCAGTCAGACTGGCTAAGATCAAGAGAACAAGTGATACCAAATGTTGGAGAGGATGTGGGGAAAGGGGAACGCTCATCCACTGCTGGTGGGGCTGCAAACTTATTCAACCCCTATGGAAAGCAGTGTGGAGAACTCTTAAAAAACTGCAAATGAACCTACCATTTGACCCAGTTATACCACTCCTTGGCATATACCCAAAGAACTCATGCTATTGCAGAGACACTTGTACATCCATGTTTGTTGCTGCTCTTTTCACAATAGCTAAGAGATAGAAGCAACCAAAGTGTCCCTCAATTGATGAGCGGATAATGAAAATGTGGTTCATTTATATGGTGGAGTTTTACTCAGCAGTAAAGAAAGATGAAATCATGAAATTTTCCAGCAAATGGATGGAACTAGAAACTGTTATACTAAGTGGAAAAAACAAAAAACAAAAAACGACTTATGTTCACCTTCATGTGTGGATCCCAGCATGAAATCCTTATAAGTTAGTATGTATCCAGACATAACTACAGGAACCAGGATAATGAAAAGGAACCAGGGAGGTAAAGGAGAAGAAAGAATTTGAAAGAGAACAGTAAGAAACAGGTGTTAATAAGGGAGATATGGATTAAAATGGGGTTATTTTAAGGTGGTAGGGAGGGAAGGTTATACAAGGAACCTAGGGGATAAAGGGAAAGAAGGAGCTCAAGAGAGGTGGGACCATAGGAGAAGGGTATTATTAAGGGATAAATGGGAAAAATCGGGGTACCTTAAATGGTGAAACCATGGTGGAAGTGTTAGAGAATGCGAGAGATAAATAATGCCTAGCTAGTTTTTAAAACATCAGTGGGAACCATATTAGTCCAACAACCTATTGACAAATTATATGTACAAGTAGATCAAAGAATATATGTTTAGGAAAGTTTTATCTGTGAACATTTGGTCTTTGCCCAAGCTTTATCTACATGGCACACGGTAATTAAAAGTACCACACTGGTGGAACTAATCTTCTTGGATGTTTAACAGCCATACTTTGAGGCCTGTACTAATTTGGTCAGAGGGACATAAAGGACAGTTTTTGCTCCTTGCCCTCCTAGGTCGACTAAATTCCAGTGCACTATGAGCATCTCTCAAAATGTCCTGTAGCTGTCTGTGGTGAACCACCTGTCCTCTTGATCAAGGAGGCTGTAGAGACCCTGATAGATGGACTTGAACCAGTCTACAAAGAGGAGGGTCAACCAGAGGGAACATTTCCTCCATGCTTCCAAGTGAAGCCAGCCATAGTAGAGAAGGACCTTTGACTTATCTTCACATAAATGGAACTGGAGCCACGGGCTCCTCCCTAGCCCATGTGACCCATGAGGAACAGATCCTCAAAGGACCTTAAAAGTAAAAATAAATTGGTTTATATAGGCCAATTGTAGGGTCTTAAACACCCAAAAGGAAGGCATAACCAAAGATTACAGGGATCAGTATAATTATTTAAGAGTCCATATGTATAGCTAAAGGCTACATAACAAGAAACAATGCCAGACAAGAGATACCTTCCTTTGAGTTATTGGCCAGGGTGGCCCAAGAGATTCCCAGAGAGTAACCCAGCATACAACTGGGAAAATGAACAGCAGACCCAAATCTTATCTAAAGGAATATTAACAACTGATTGCTGCTAGATGATGAACAGCTGATCTTCCTAAAACAAGGATCTCTAGAGAGGCTGACTAGATTCAGCAGATGGACAAACACTGAGAATGCCTGGAGGCACCGACAACACAGTGCACAGTAACAGGGACAACAGAGTATATGTGCTCCAGTGTTGGGGGGAGGCTATGGGAGGGTACCATTTGGGAAGTGGGTATATAGATGGATAAGATTCTTTGGGATGTTCTGTATGATATACACACAAAAATCAACAAATAAAAATAATGACATATTTGTGGAGGAAGCATAAAAATTTACTTCATGTTAATTAGTAGAAGTGATAAACATTACCATTGAAATCCACCTGATGACTTTATATCCATACTCAGGTGCCAAGAATCTGAGTGTAACCAACTGTGACTAGTAATATTCAGATACATAGAGAATAGAGATGCATGTACAAATATCTAAGTGTTAGTAGCATTAAACATGAGTCTTTCTGTAGGACACAGCATATTTTAAAATGAAATGGAAATCTTTTTCAAAGGTTAAAAACTCATTTAATCTTATAGGGTACAGGGCTTATACTGAGTTTAATATTGTATCACTGTATTAATTCAACTGTGAACCTAAAACTTAAACCCACTTGTGAAAGAAAATCCTTGCTCTGGAAATTGTTATTGAATATGTTAAAGCTGTAATGAAATGCTTCTTCTAATCATGTGGTTATTAAATTAAAAAAATAGAAAATAATTAATAAAAAACACTGGCTGCTCTTACAAAAGACCTGGGTTTAATTCCCAGCACCCGCAATGTGGCTAACAACCATCCCTAACTCCAGTTCCAGGGAATCTAACGCCCTCTTCTCATCTCTGTGGGCATTGCACAACAGAGGTGTACTTACATACATGCAGGCAATACACTCACACATATAGAATAAAAAAATAAATGAAAAAATTTTTTAAAGTTTCAGCTATTCATGCTCAAGGTCTCTGAAAATATATCTACTCTTTTCTTGGGGCGCAGAGCAGGCCAATCTGTCATGACGGGTATGGTAGCGTCCTAACAAAACTTTGGAAGTGTGCTGACTCGGGTTCAATTCTAGCAACAAATCAAATTCATCATTGTGAGAGCAAATCCTGGTCCATATGCCTTTGCTGTTCCCACTTCCTATGGAAGAAAGTCCCTAGAGTGCGACCTTTGCAGAGTCTTTGAGAGCTGTTGTGAAGCCATTCTGCTGTCACCTCCCACCTCCTCCACACTGCATCCCTCTGGGTAGGATGGTTTTATGCTGTCCAGTTTTTACCTCCCTCCAGTTCTTTCCCTAGCGAAACCCTCCTACTCATATTTCTAGACACTGACCAAACTCCAGGCCCTCTCGGCATTGGTTTGCAGAAGTCTCTTCTAGCCTCAAATAGGGCTTGGCTACATTGTTATGATTAGTGCCTTAAAAGCTGTTGCTCAATCTTGGTAAGATGTTTTTCAGCACCTGTCAGTTGTCTGAAAAAAAATAAGTGATGAATACAGGACGTTAAAATGAGTAAATAAGAAGGTGGCCAGCAGTGAAGGCAGGGGAGGAAAGTACAGACACTTCTTAAAGATGACGATGATGACGATGGTGATGATGGTGATGATGATGATAAGCAGGAGGAAGAGGAGGAGAAGGAGAATGAAGAGGAGGAGGAGAAGGAGGAGGGAGAGGGATCTAAGCAGAGTGGCTCAGACACAGTAAGAGTCAGTATACTTAAAAAGTTCGGGGTGGCTCAGTGGTTAAGAACACTGACTGTTCTTGCAGAAGACCCGGGTTCAAATCCCAGCACCCACAAGGCAGCTAACAACTGTCCATAACTCCAGTTCCAGGGGATCCGACAGCCTCTTCTGTCCTCCACAGGTGTTGCACGACACGTGTGCACTTACCTACAAACAGGCAAAACACGCATACACATAAAATAAAAATAAGGATAAAGGCTCTTCCAGACAGTAACCCAATATACTACTGGAAAAATGAACAGCAGACCCCAATTCTATCCAAAGGAATACTGACAATGGATTGCAGTAGATGAGAAACAGCTGACCCTCCTGGAACAGGGACCTCTGGCTGACTAGATTTACCAGAAGGGCAGACAGGGGGGAACGGATGAGGGTGCTGACAACACAGTGGACAGTGACAGGGATGGCAGAGTATGGA
>NW_008354172.1:12191-30173 GCF_000622305.1 Nannospalax galili | reverse complement strand
ACTCCGGTTCCAGGGGATCCGACAGTCTCTTTTGTCCTCCATGGGCACTGTACGACATGGGTGCACTTACCTATATGCAGGCACAGGTGCACTTTCCTACATGTAGGCAATACACGCATACACGTAAAAAAAATAAAAATAAAAAAATAAAAATAATGAATAAAATATTTTTTTAAAAAAGTTCTGTGGGAACACAGCCACTCCCTCACAACCCCAGTGCTCTGGAGGCTTAGGCATGAGTGTGACCCTGTCTCAAGGGAAAAAAAGGCGAAGGAGAAATAGTTAACTCCCAGTTGAATGTTGTAATACCAGCAATAGAGCTGAGGGTGTAGCTCAGAAATTGTCTTAATGATCCCTGCTCTTCTAGGAATCATGGGATTATTCATTTTATCCATACTGCTCTAGGATGAATTGGGTACCCAGTGTACATGATGTACTGAAGGGCCACCCTAAGAGAAAGAGAATGAGGAATATGGGCCAGGCTACCGTGGGGAGCTGAGGGAAGTGATCGCATATGGGGACTGGCCTTAGTGTGATCCCACAGGAAGCAGTAGGCTGTTCCTCTGTCTTGATCAAGTTGAGGCAAGTGACAAGGCCAGGCATAATGACTCCCTGGCAAAGATGCTCCTGCTCAGCCAAAAGCAACTCCCTATAGAAGAAGAGAGCTATGATCCAGAGCAACTAATACAGACAGCAGGTGGAGAGGGTGCAGGGCTTCTAAACAGGATCTGTCCAAGGCACCAACAGTGTCCCCTTTAAGTACTCAAATACATATTTTTGAGAAAAAAAAACATTGCCTTGATAATGCAAGCCTATACCCATCTAATCAGTAATATACACAGATGCTATAATGGGCTAAGTTCTTAGTTCTCATCCTTCCAAATCACAGTACCGATAGCTGTGGCATGGCCAAACCTAGTCCACAGTGAAAATCATGAGAAAAGAGAGGTATAGTGATAAGAACTGAAATCATCTATGACCAGAGGCTCTCATCAATCCATGTTAAATGCCGTTAAGTGCTCATTAATTTTGGAACTTGAAAACTAAACATTGAGTTTCCAAGATTAAATTCAAAGAACTATGTCACGCAGAGGAATCGTGAAGATTTAGAATATCTTGAAACTTTCTCCTTTCCTTTCCCTTTCTTATTTTAAAAACTTTGCCTTAACCACAATTCTAGGCCCTCTAAAACCAGCTCATGCACTGGCAGACCCCAGGAGGCAGAATCTCCAGTACCAAGTTGCCCTCCCAAAAATTTAAAATCCCCAGTCAGCTGGTTTCTTATTACACACAAAACCTTGTGTTCATGAACTAATTTTTAAAGAATCCAGTTTATCTCCCTGCACCAAAAGAATCCTTATAAATAAAGAGACACTATACTACTGCCAAAATTTTGGTTCTGCTTAGGTCTAATGGAGCTCCTTTGTTTCTCTGGAAAACCTTTCGCCCTCAGACCAGCTGCTAAAGTTGAACACCACAAACGTTTCTTTCAAAGCAATTCTGAAAAACCATACGCTGGAATCTAAATTTCTTAAACTTTACACACAAGATCAGAGCTCCACATCTTAATAGCCATATAACTCTATAAAGAATTATCCCTGATTTCTCTGATAGTTCATCACCACAGAAGGAAGGAAAGGGCTCATGAAAGCATTCCACCTGTATTGCTGGCAGATGACTTATAAACGTCGCATAGCACTGACATGCCTACTACTGGCTCATTGAAGGAACATGAAATAAACGACTGGACATCTGCTGGTAAATACACAGCAAACAAAAAATGCAATCCAGAGCCAAACATGTGCACAGTGTGGGCCCCATTTCTGCCCATAAACCAAGCAGTGTGTTCTGCTAATCATTAGCAGAGTTATTGATTTTAGATGTGTATCACACAGCTATAATTTTGTCAGAGAGTAGACCACATAAGTTGTTCTTTTTCTGGTTGTTTCATTTTGTCTTATTCCAAGAGTCTGTAAATTGACGACCGGGACAAAAATTATAATTGACATCATCTGTGGGAAATATTTCATAAAACAACAGGCCCAGATGTAGGATTAAAGCCATGTGGTAGTAAAATACCCCACTGAAAAAGGGCCAGGTTCCATGATTTCTTATGAAAACAGATGTGCTCTTACTCCCTCTGCTTGTTTTTCAGTGCTTAAAAAACTCCAAATCTCTCTCTCTCTCTCTCTCTCTCTCTCTCTCTCTCTCTCTCTCCAATTGCACTGGAGAGAGTTTGTAAATGGATTACAGATGCAGACTTGTACTTCAAAATCCTGACTGTCACAATCTCTGAAATAAAATAAATGAAACGTTTGGGGAAATTACATTGAACTATGGTAAAGGTAATGAGGATTAGACAAACATGTCTGCTTGGTATTTGTCTAGCATCCTTGGCATGACTGTTCGACCCCTGAGTAATGCAAGCCAAGGACGACAGCATAGGAAGGAAGGCAGCATGTGTCCATGGATGCCGAAATAACTGACTCCTGAAGATCTTACTTCTGAGGGGGCAACTTTTATTGTTCTGCTTGGATGAAATAGTAGAAGGCTTTCTGAATGTCGTCTGTCTCCATAGAGGAGAGAATTCTGCATAAAGACATGGCAGAGGAAATTAAGGGCCCAACATGTCCATCTTTTATCAAATTCCTTTTAGCTACATGATTACCCTACAATTTCCCCTATGAAAATGTTGGGAACCACAAGAGTGAGTTCTGAGGGCTCAGACACTGGCCATATTGTCTGACAGCTAATCTATAAATTCTGTGAAAGAATGCACACAATGATGCTTCTGCCAAAGACCCTTGTGTCTTATGGAGTCAATTGCAGTATCACTGATTTCATTTGGTTAATTCTGCACTTGTGCTGCAACGCAGTCCTAACCTTCAGTACTGTACCGAGATGGCTCAGTGTTAGGAGACCATGACAAAATACGAGGAAGCTAAATTTCAATCATGTGTCACTGCTGAAGGTTCAGCAGAATAGCTGTGCTTTCCAACTCTCTCCTTTCATCCATTCAAAGACTGAAGCAAACAGAACAAAAGATTGTCTAGAACCAAGAAGGCTCTTATTCCAGTCCCCACAAGCCTGTCTAATCTCTGTGCTCTTTCTTCTTGGAGGTAAATGAAGGCTAGAACTCAAAGTAACAGCTGGATTCCAGGAGATTGACGCTGAGCAATAATAACTCATCATTTTGATGTGCTCTTGGTACCGTCTTCAGTTGTTACGGTTTGAATCTGAAGTTCACAGACTCCTAGGGCCTTTCCACTAGGTGCAAGCCTTGAGAGTCAAGGAGCAACTTTGTTTCTGCTCCCTCCCTTCTGTGCTTCCTGATTGGCTTCTGCCCAGTTGCTGTAGACAGGAGTTGCTGCCCATCACTGTCCCTTTCCCACTGTGATGGACTGCAATCACCTGCAACTGTGAGCTAAAATAAACCCTTCCTTCCTCCCTTTCTGTCAGATATTTTATCACAAGAAACGTAACTATAGCAGGACTTACTTGTGCAGGTATTTGTTACTAGTACTCGGAGGCAGAAGCAGGCAGATCTCTGTGAGATCGAGGCCAGTCTGGTTCTACATAGTGAGTTCTAGGCCATCTGGGACTATAGAGAGACCCTGTCTCAAACAACAGAAAGTAACTAATTGGTTCCTCTTGCTGGCTCCCAGCTAAGCATCTGTACACTCTGTAAGAATCCACTGAAGAAGATATTGCAAAGGGAAGCACAGAGGTTAGAGTGAGGTTGAGGAGCCAAAGCAAAATGATGATTGCACTTCTTCCTCAGAACTTTCCTGTGAGTTTTTGTCACTCCCTTGCTTTTATTATTATAGGGACGAAAGGTGCAAAAGTAAATGACTGAGTTTAGTGTATGGCCTAAATTGTGGCCGAAAGCAAGGAAACCAATGGAGAAACCAAACTAAGCGATTGTGCGTGCAATATCTCGACCACTAATTACACAGCAGGCACATGATGGAGCCTCTTCGAGGAGATTTAATCCTTAATAGAGGCAAATGAGGGAGAGGTTATTCCAGACATCACAAAGGATGACATCATGAGGGGACTGAAGTCCAGGATCTGTGAGCAGCTTCATGGATGACAGTCAGTTCTGATGGCTATGCAAACCTTTCCTCGATTCCCGTTCTCACGGTTGGCACTGGCCAGCTTCCGAGCTCTGTTAGTGCAGCCTACAGCAGCGAGGTGACCAGCAGGCTTACACTCATGTCACTACACGAGAGAACCGCTGCCCTTGGTGGTACAAGGGTTCTTGTTTTTGAGGGCAAAACGCTGCTGGGCATCTTTGTGTTTGTGCTGAGAACATTTCAGATTATTTTATTGTGATGAAATATTATAACGCAGAACATGTGTGTTAACTATTTTTAAATGAACAGTTCGGTGCTATTAGCTGCTGTCCTCTTGTTCTGAGCCATTACCCCACACAGAAATTCCACCTCACAAGAACAAGTTGCTATTCCCTACTCTCTCAGCCCGTTAACCTCTAATTTACTTTATTTCCCTGTCACCTTGTTTGTTGTACATGTTTCTAGAAGAGGAATCAGGCAGTACTTGTGTGTTTGTGTCTGACAGTTTTTCGCTTGACATGATATCATTGATGTCCTATGTTGGAGTCTATATCAGAACTCTTTCATTCTTACTAATGAGTTGTATCCATCCGTCTGTTGGACACAGGTTGTCTTGACCTGGGCTATTATAATTCTGGTATGACATTGGTATACACTACCTATTTTAGTTCCTGTGTTCAATTATTTTATTTGCCTGGAAATAGAACTGCTGGGTCCTATGTAAATTCTACCTTCAAGTTTTAGGAGGAACATCCAAATTGCTTTCCACATCTGTTACTCCATTTTGTTTTCACCACAAATAAAGCGTTTCCAGTATCCCCTTGCCTCTCCGCTACCTATAATTTCTTCTGATGGGGTAGTAGAAACACCATCCTTTGAGACACTAAGTGCTCTCTTACTGTGCTTTTGATTTTCATTGTGTGTGAATGTTTGGTTGCTAAGTGTACTATGTTCATGCAATGCCTTCTGAGGTCAGAGGGGGCATTGGATCCCTTGGAACTGTAGTTACAGATGATTGTTAACTGCCAGATGGGTGCTAGGTACCCAACCTACAATAGCAGACAGTGCTCTTAACCACCAAGCCATCTCTCTCTAGACCCCTTCTACACATGTTTTTTGGAAAAATCCACTTCAGCGCTCTGCTCTCTCACTTTATTATAGTCTTAACACTATCCATCTTATTGCAGTACTTGGGATCAAGCTCTGGACCTGTGCATACTAGGAAAGCGTTCAACCCTTGGCCTTCATCTCCAGCCCTGTGCATTTTTAATTGGGTTGTATTTGGGTTTTTTGTTGTTGTTGCCATTGTTTTACATTTACTTTTTAAATTTTATGTGTGTAAGTGTTGTGACTGCATGTATGTAAGTGCCCCACGTGTCTACAAATCATCAAGGCCAGAAGAAGGCATTAGATCCCCTGAAACTGAAGTTTTAGGTAGTTGGTAGCTCACACGTAGATGCTGGGAACAAAACTCAGGTCCTCTGCTACAGTAGCAAATGCCCTTAACCACTGAACCATCTTTCCAGGCTGAGGTTGTGTTTGTTTTGATGTGGAGTTTCAGGAATTATGTGTATTTTCTGAATATTAAAGCTTTTTTCAGATGTATGGCTTTCAAATATTTTCTTTAGACTGTGTTTCTACTTTCTGGATACTCTATTTTGATCAAAAATTTAATTTGATAATGTTCAATTCATAATTTTTTCCTTTAATTATTCAGTCTCTTGGAGTGATGTATAAAAATCCATTACCAAATCCATTTTCCAAAGATGGACCATACATTTTATGCTAACGCTTTTATGATTTTAGCTCTCATGTATAGTTTTCTGACTCATTTTGAGTTCCATTTTGTATACAGAGTGAGATATAAGTCTAAGTTCATTCATTTGCATGTTAATATCCAATTTTCTTAGTTCCAACTATTCATGAAATTATACTCTACTTTGATCCCATTTCCAAAACATTTGTACTAACTCCCATTGAGGACTACAATGGGAGAACGGCGGGGCAAGAGGAGGGGGAAGCACCACCCTGTGGAGAGGACAAAGTAGAAGTCACATTCCACTGAGATTATTACCCCAAGTCCACAGCATCCAGGAAAGAATTCAAGAAATCAAGAAACTGAGGCAGGGTTGTTAAGAGGATGCAGAAGTACTTTTTGCAGTACAATTCTAGGACTGAAAAGCTGACAGATCTACACGATCAAGATTCAACATCCAAGTCTGGTGAGGATGATTGGTTTTCTCTACAGTTGGTTCAAAGTTGGCTCAAAGTCCCAGGCACTTGATCAGCAAAAGAGTGTTGTACATCTGGCAGCCAGAGAAAAGAAGGCAAAATACACTTTGTTCCCTAATGTACTACCAACAGCCTAGTCCTTGTCGGCCTGACAGGGGCAGGCAGGTAATGCTTTTATTTGGGAAGTCAGCATACATTACATTTTAAAATTTTATTTTCCTAGAGTTAGAATTTCAACGTTACCTGACAATGTGGAAGAACTAGACCACCATTCAATTTGATGGCAGTTTCTTTCAGGAGACTGAACCACAGAGAGGAGAGTTTCAAGTCCTACCTGTGGTCTCATAGTCATCCTGTATGACACAACTTCTAGACAAAGAAGATAAGCTTAGTCCCTAGGCTGTGCTCTTCCAATGTACTGTGCGTCCGAACCAAAGCAGCAGCTATTCTGGGACATAAATAGTAGGTGTTAGAAAAGAGCAACTGACAGAGTTTTCTAAAAGGAAGACTTTCAGGACAAGGAGTGGCTACACTAGTGTCCTTGGAACAGACCCAATTATTCCGTTTCTGGAATTTAAGTGACCAGCCTCTCCTTGACGTCTCCTTCTGGCCTGAAGTGTCAGGTTCAGCTTTTCACCCAGTCCTTACAACACTGCAGAGCCTCATTTGTGAGGTAATACGACAGACTTCAGGGATGCCTCATCTGAGGTTCACAGTGCAAGCTGCCTTAAATACTCTCCATGAGCCAGCAGGGCCTCATTCCTCCAGCATTCAGAAACCAAACAGGAAAGAAGCATGGAGAGAGGCGGCTGGGCTTTGGCATCCCTCGTTTGGAAAAGTGATGGGACGAGACATCAGAAGTACTATTATTTTCCTCTTCACTGATGTGGAAGAATTGCCTAGCTTGGGTTCCTAGCTCTTTTGTAACAGATTTTCTTACTTGTCTAGTAGACAAAAAACTGTTTTCTTAAATCGCTGTCTCTATCTCATTGTTTCCCAATTCAAGGTTCTTTCTTACCTTTCTAGGGTCTCTGGAGTGTGGCACTGATAATATATTTTCAGTCCTGTGAATTATCTTAGCATATATTAGTATATATTTAATCATATCTCCCTTCATTTTAATAAAAAGAGAGAGAGAGAGAGAGAGAGAGAGAGAGAGAGAGAGAGAGAGACCAATGCCCAGAAAGACCATATGAACTAGTATAAGTGAAGCATTTGATTAGTGAAGGGTTCAGACCCAGGACTACATCCTACATTGCAGTCTTGGGTTCTCCATGGCCTTGGATCTTTCCAGACACTGTACAGCCCCACAGCATGCTTTTGCATTCCTTTGCAGCAGCAGCACCAGTACTGGGTCCTTTAAATTGTCCTCCTTGCCATGGAGGGCATCTTATCATTTTATTCAAATGTATTGCTGTGTGAAAGCATGCCTACACTCCCTAGAAATTCTTCTTGAGCAACTCCAGTCCCAGAAAAACTTAATTAGCTACAATGATATTTATTTTTTCTTTCATGCGTCTGTTTCATCTGCACGTATATAAGCACATCACATACATGCAAGGCCCCCAGAGGGCAAGGAGAGCATTAGATCCCCTGGACCTGGAGTTACAGAGATTGTCAGCTGCCATGAGGGTGCTGGGAACCAAACCAGGGTCCTCTGCAAGAGCAGCCAGTGCTCTTAACCACTGAGCCATCTCTCCAGCCCCAGCTACGTTCTTCTGTTATGGTTTTCTGTCTACTTTTATTCATAATTAAATGTTTCTGATAAACATGAAACTGTAAGCTCATTAGTGGTAACTTTCTTTCTGTATCTGCATGTCCATTCGTCACTCCAGCATACCAAGAATATAGAATACATTTAGTTTGTCAAATGAAACAATTAAAGGAAACCTCGTAGTTTCTCTTCTGTGCTATACACAGAAGTCTCAGAATTCTATAAAATTAAAAAAATGTTGATGTATCAGTCCATCGTTGAGGACAGTTATTGAGATGAATAGCTAGATAAGATGAAATGGATATAATCAAGCAGTGCCTTTAAGAGAAGTAGTCTAAGATCGGAAAGTTGAGAGATGGAGCCCAAGACTGATTATGATGAGTCTTGGGAGAAAGTAGAAACTGAAGACTCTGGGTCTCTGCTTCACTGTCTCCTCACCCACATTTGTAAATGCCTCCTTTATGGAATTAAGATGACAGAATTCTTTTAAAATCCAATGGGTAATGTGGTAACCAGCTCACCCATATTGTGCATTCTACTAATTTAGGCCTCACCAGTGCCCTCTATTTGAACTGAGGCTGTGCACACAGATGCATTCCAAATGTTCAGGATTTCACAAGTTTTACTGATTTGGCCAAAAGTAAGTGTCAGTCTTTCACTGTAATATGGCAGTATGGTTAGGTTCCCATAGTAACTGAACATGAAAATTCCATCATTACCTAAGCTGAAAATCAGCTGTGCACATGGTCTGTAGTTTTAGCAGACCATTTAGATGAATGAGAGCCAACATACACACGAAAATCCCCTTACAAGCCTCCCATCACCTTATTCAGCAAAGAAGCTTCATCTTTGGGATAAAAGGAAAATAGCTTTTGCAGAAATGAAGGAAACACTAGCGACTAAATGCATTCTACAGAAGAGAGTGCCAGAGCACGGCAAGTCTATGAAGTTTACTTTCAAATGGTCTTATCGGGGAAGAGACAACGGGATTTCCATCTTCATTTAGAAGACAGAAGGGTGGATAGGGGAACTTAGAAGAGTTTAAATGAAGTAAAAAATTCTGTTTCATTGTTAATAAATGTATTTATATCTTTATTAGTTATATCTGTATCAATAATTGCATATGTGTCTGCCTAGTTCCAAAAATTAGGACTCATTTAGCAAATCTAATTGGAGCAAATCTCCCCCAAGGTTTAACTGGGAATGGTTTACTAATATTTCTCCCATGATCCAGATGATCTTTGCATGGTTAATTTAGTCAGTGATCACATGGGAACTCACTGAACCCTGAAGAAAAATAATCAAGCCTATTGTACACTGACAGACTTGCTGGGGGCTATTAATTGCTGTTTTTTTCTCACTTCCTGTTTGTATGTGACAAATACCAACTTGAGCTGCTAGATAACACTTTCAGTTGCCCAAAAGGGAGACAGAGAAAGAAAAAAACAACTAATCTTGAAGTAAAAAAAGAAGGTTCCTAGAGGAAAAAGGTATTTTTAGAGAATTTTAAGATTTTATTTTTATTGTCTGAGTTTGTGTCTGTATGTGTTATATGTGCATGTATATGTGCACCTGTGGAAGCCAGAAGAGAGCATTGGATCCCTTGGATCCCCTGTAGTTGCTGTTACAGACAGTTGTGAGCTGCCTAATATGGGTGCTAGGTACCAAACTCTGGTCCTCTGCAAGAGCAGCAAGTTCTCGCCAGCCCCCTAATATATAGAGGATTTTTAGAAGGAACTAATGACAGAGGATTAGGTGTGGTTAAAAAACCAGAGGAAAATATGAAATCACTGGAAACAAATCTGAGGAGGCCTTACAAGACAAAGGCTTGTGACTTCCTAAAGCCAGGGTATAAGTAGGGCATGGGGTTGTGGAACCTATAAGGTTCTGTAGACATAAGTAGAGTCATATAATACCTATTAGAACTGTGATCTTGCATGGAGTGATCTGGGAAAAAATAAGCATAATTTCATTCTCCTATGAGCTTCCAGGGTATAGCCAAATGCCATAGAAACATGGGTGCTGCGATTTGTAGAGGTAACTTTCTGGGACAAGATTACCTTGAATCATTTCAGAAGGAGACCAACAGTTAATAAAAAAAAGTATACATGGCTTTTAAGCTCTAAAAATGCAATTGAAATTTCAAAAATGTTTTCCTAATCCTAAGTAAAATGCTGAAGTCTGGTAGGACAAAGAGACAGAGAGAGGTGCATATATAAGAATACTCTGAAAGAACGAGGCTTCAGACACAAGGATGACATGGTGATGAACTCAAGTTTTCTTTATGCTTCATATATCCTAAATTTGGAGCAAATTAGAAACTCCAATTTGAGCCAAGAAAAGCCACAACAAAACTCCCTCTCTCTCTCTCTCTCTCTCTCTCTCTCTCTCTCTCTCTCTCTCGGTCTTAGCTAGACAAGACAGAAGCTCTTAGCCACCTACGAGTCCACTCTCACTAAAGAGCAATGGCAAACACTGTGGCTCCACCCATGTTCACTCAGTAAAGGCTGAGTGATGATGTAAAATACCCAGTCTAGACTGCTAACAAGCTGCCTAAACCTTTTTCTGTGCGGTCAAGGAGGCAGAGGAGAAAGCAAGTTATTCATCTCCACCAAGTGATAATAAGAGCCTCTTTCCAACGGTGTTCATGAAGGGCAAATAGGGAGCCAAGGCTTTAAATTTTTTCTAGTGATAACAAGCATCTATGTGTCTCCCTGCTGTTAGGCGTGGGAGGACACTCAGTGGGAAATCAGGATTTCACCAGCACCACAAATCTGAGCAACAAAGAAAAAAGATAAAAGAAGAAAACAATAGAAACTCAGAAACCTTAGTGACTATAACGATGGACACAAAATGTGTTTCACCGGAATCTTAGAGGGAAAGCATTGTGGTTTTTTCAAAAAAAAAAAAAAGTACCTCATAAAATAATGACTAAGGGGAATGGGGAGATAACTAGGTTGGTAAAGTGCTTGACACACAAGCATGGGGACTTAAGCTTGGTCCTCCAGCACCCATGTTTAAAAAAAAATTGGATGTGGAGGTATACATTTGTAGTCTCAGTGCTAGGAAGGCAGAAACAGGTAGGTCATTGGAGCTTACTTATCAGCCAGCCTAGCCAAATCAATGAGCTCCAGGCTCAATAAAAGAACCTGCATGATGGTGAGAGTTATGAACTTGACAGAACTCAGAATCACCTAAGGGTGGGCAGACCTGTGAGGGATTATACTGATTATATTCACTGAGGTGTGATGACACGTACACTGTGATGGTACCATTCACTGACTGGGGTGATGATGGTATAAATGGAAAATGATGGGAATTGAGCATCATGAACCTCTCTCTCTCTCTCTCTCTCTCTCTCTCTCTCTCTCTCTCTTTCTGCCTTGATTTCTTGATTGTGGATACAGTACGACTAGCCACTTTAGGGTCCTGCAGCCTTGACTTCCCTTCCTCGAACTGGGGGCTAAAAACACCTCTTTTTCCCTCAAGTTCTTCTTCTCAGAGCATTTTATCACAGCCACAGGGTGGGGAAACTAGGACACCCTGTATCAAAGTTAACTTCAATTGTCAACTTGAACTCCGATTGAAGAATTTCCCCCATTGAATTGGCTTTTGAGCATATATGTGGGACATTTTCTTATTACTAATTGATGTAGGAGGGCCCAGCTCACTGTGGGTGGACCATTCCTAGGCAGGTGGACCTGGGCTGTATAAGGAAGGTAGCTGAACGTGAGAAATCCAGGGGAAGCAAGCCAGTAAACAGCATTTCTCATAGTCTCTCCCTGCTTCAGTTCCTCTCCTGACCTCTCAGTGATGAACTGAGGTATAAAATTGGGAGGTGTAAAAATCCTTTCTCTACCAAGTTGTTTTTGGTCATGGTATTTATCATGACAAAAGAAAGCAAACTAGAGCAGAAATTGGCACCAGAGTGCGGGATCTTGCTGTGACAGACCTGACAAGGTTGATTTGGGGGAGCATTACGGGAGATTTGGAAGATTTGGACTGGAGTAGCCTTTTAATAAATATGGTTTAATAAAATGATGTGGGAACATGGAAGATAATGCTTGAGATGTTTCAGAAGCAGGTTTGAGAGTTCCCCAGACAGTCCACTGAAGCTGTTACTGTGATATTTTGAATTAAGAATCTGTGTTTTTAGGTCAACTGAGATTGAAGAATCAGCTGTCATCAATGGGAGACTAGTTCTACTGAAATGAAATCTTTATTTTACTGGTGCAATGGGTGTTGGTTATCTGGGGCTGGAAAATCAGCTGTGATTAATAAGAGACCAGCATCATTGATGCAAAATCTTATGGTAAGTGCTTCTTCAGGGTCAGCACACAGAAGCTGTGGTCCAGAGGTAGGCCCAGGTTGCATCTCAAGCTGGTAGCTGGGCTTGGAAATGTCTAAGAGTCTACCACATGGTACTGGTTTTGAAGGCACGGAGATGTCATGAATAGCAGCTAAGACTTGGCACTGTGTCAGGACTGTAAGAGATGCCAAGAAGAACCATTGGTAAAGGTAAAACGCCAGTTGCAGGGGAGACCCTAGTGCACTGGAGGCGGCGGACCATGTGACATCTGTGAAGGACAGAGGCAGATATGGAGTGGAGTTGCCCTGAGTTTACCAGACCAGCTATGTGTGCTACAGATGGCAAAGCCAGAGAAGTTGGACTGCCCAAAGTCTTTGGAGACCAGAAGAATGTGGGTGAGTCCCAGATGTCAGACACTGAGCTACAGGATTTGAGCTACACTGCTGAACGTGGGTTTTGTTTTTATCTATTTGTAACAATGCCCTGGTTCTTTCCTCTTGGAGTAAGAAAGTATTTAACTTGTTATTTATTTTGTAGGAGCCCAGTTAGGAGACTTTGGATATTTTAAAGAGACCTTGAACTAGTAAACCAATGGAATTTTAAAAGACTATATGAGTTTTAAAATCATACTATATTCAATATTATGATTTAAACATGAGATCTTGGGAGCAAACAAGAAGGTAAAGGTTACAGTTTAAATTGATGTGTAATTATAGTTTAAAGTGTTGTTAGTGTGTCAAATTTGCCAAAGGGTAGAATGTCATAGTTTCAATTGTCAACATACCTGGAAAGAAGGAACATCAGTTGGGGAATTTCCTCTATCAGATTATCTGTGGGCATTTTCTTAATTGTTAACGGATTAGCAATTTTATCCCTGGGAAGATGAGCCTGGGTTTTCGAAGAACAAAAACTGAATGTAAGCCTGGAAGCCAGGCAGCAAGCAGGATTCCTCTCCTGATTTCTGCTTCAAGCTTCTGTTCTGAGTTCCTGCAGGAGCTTCTCATGATGATGGACTTTAAAGTGTGAGGTGAAATGAACCCTTTCCTCTCCAAGCTGTTTTTAGTCATAGTGTTTTATCAACATGAACAGAAATGTATACCAGGACACCTTGTCTCAAAACAGAGTGATTGAGAAAGACACTTGACCTCTGTCACACACATATACACACAGACACAGACACACACACACACACACACACACACACACACATATACACACACCTGAATGTACACATGAATACATACACACAAATAATGGCTGAGATGGGAGTATAGCTCACTGGTAGAGTGCCTGCTTAGCAAATGCAAGGCCCTCAGATTATGAATCTAAGCACCTTCTCAACATGAAGACATCCACAGCAAATGCATCATCCTCAGCTTCTGAGATGAAGGCAAATGAAACCCTATCACAGTTCAGAAGCATTTAAAAACAAATCCTACCTGATAGTTTATCTACAGGAGAGAAAGGATTTCAAATCGTAACAGATTTCTTGACAAAAACTTGCACCCAGAAGGAAGTGAACAATATTTTTTTCACGTACTAATAGTAAAGAAATATCAGTTTTAACTTAGTAAAAATACTCTTCAAAAATAATGAATAAATCCAGACATATCCAGCCATGGAAAACAAAGGAAGTTCACCACTAGAATTTCAAGAAATTGTCTAAGATAATCCTTAAGAACAAATAAATTCCTATCTTGGAATATTAGCAAAAAAACAACTAAACTATGAATAAATCAACTTAGAGTTTTAAAAGTTATATTTAAGGTAAATTTTAACAGTCCAATATTCTAAGTTTATAAAAAATAAAAGTTTATAATAATTACATTATACATATGGGAAGAAAAGGAAAACAAATGGAAATAAGGTTTCTACATAGTTCTCAAACAGAAATCACAGCTGTAGACTATGATGATTATGCACATGTTACATATAACTCTAGAAAGCACTTGAAAGCCCTCCAACATTATATCCTCAAATACCACAGACTAATCAGTGGATCATCCTAGTAAAGGTCTAAGTAACTAAAAGGAAGGGAGGAAAAGAAAACAAAGAAACATCAACAATGACAATAAAAACTTCAAAACTCTCACAAAAGACAAAATAACAAATTAGAGCTCTAGGATGTCAGTAATCACAACAAATGTACATGGTCTAGAAACATCAACCAAAAGTCAGAGTGCACTGATAAAAGCATAACCCAACTACATACTGCCTAAAGCAAACTCACTTCAGATATAACAGTACAGGCCAATTAAAATGGCATATTTAAACAGACACAGGTAAGGAGGGTTGACCATCCTTAAGGACCAACTGCACTGTAACTTTTACTTCTTATGGATTATTTACATTTTTAGAATGTGCAACAACCACTGGAGACCATCAGAGATCACAACTGAGAAGATGGAGTAGGATAACAAGGCAAACCTCTCCACTTACTGATATTAATACAAAGATATTACAGTTTGAACTTGAACGTTATTACCCTATATAGAGAAGTGATAGGAAGTCTGGAGCAAGGTAGGAAGGAGCCAACAAGCTTGTGTTTAGAACTTATTTTATGAAAGTATTATTTTATTATATTCTAATACAGTAATAATTCATGTGAAATCATAGAGGTAGAGTTGGAATTCAATACAAACCATTTCTCTTTGAATTATATGTTTCTTCAGGCAATACTTTGATACAAAGAGTTCCAGAAGATGAAAGAACTTGGGAATATTTTACATTGGAACAATTGTTCAAGGGATAAAAAAGCTCAGGAATCAAAGCAATTTTCTCTCTTAAAAGACATAAGGGGTTATGTAACAATCCAAACAACTGAAGTAAAAGGAGAATGTTGGGAAAAAACACGTTCACATCGTATCAAAGAATAACACAACTGCTTTCACCCATAGCCCTCCTTGGCCTTGGAATAAACGTAATGCAGGAAAAGAAAGACCTCTACCACGACAATTTTAAGACACTGAAAAATAAAATTTAAGAAGACACTGGAAGATGGAAGGACCTCACATGGTCTTGAACGGAAAGAATTAATACTGTAGAAACGGATATCTCACCAAAAGTAATTCACAGATTCAATGCATTGTTCTTAATTTTCTAGGTTCCCACACAAATTGTTGGTTTAATTTTAATTTTTTATTTTCTAAAATTACATTGTGTGTGTGTGTGTGTGTGTGTGTGTGTACCACAGCACACATGTAGATGTCAAAGTACACCACTCAAGAGCTCTTCTTCTAGCTTGTGAGTTTTTAAGCCACTGAGCCATCTTGTCAGTCCAAATTGGATGCATTGTTGCGTTTTTGTGCCATTATACTTTGCGTTCATTTGTTCTCATCCCCCACTGCCCAATAAACGACAGTAAAACCCCTTCTTTTGTACTGGGGATTGAACTGAGGTCCTCCTGTATGTCAGGCAAGTGATCTATCAACTAAACTACATCTTCAGATCTGTAAACAGAAATTTTATCTGAAATCTTTTATAGCAAAATTCCAATTCTGAATGAATAAACTGGTTAATAGCGCTAGATATTCAGGGAAGAAATGATATCAACCTTTTATCAAATATACTCAGAATGCAGCGAGAGCATATTGCCTGGCATATTTTAAGATTCTAGCATAATCTTGAGACAAAATCTAAGCAAACTGGGAAGAGGCAGGCAGAAGAGCAAGAGAAAAGGGATGAGGGGAGGGTTAACCAAAACTAAGGCTATATGAAAAAGTCATAAGGAAAACCAATTCTTGGAAAGATAGTTTTTAAAAATTAAAAGAGTTTCACTGGACTTGGTGACACATGCCTTTAGTCTCAGCACTCAGGAGGCAGGGGCAGGAGGGGCTTTGTTGAGATCAAGGCCAATCTGATCTACGTAACAAGTTCCAGGCCAACTGGGGCTACAGGGAAACCCTGTCTCAAGAAAAAATTTAAAGAGTTTGATTGGATGTACACTGAATGACTAGTTCGCTAAAGCTGCTCCCGGAAGCCTTAGGCTATTAAATGAGAATCCCCAAACCAGAGATGAGCTACCTCACTATGAGTTGGTCAGGGAGGTCCCTTGATCTTCTGCCCCCAAATAATACAGGCAGTTATCACTGCAGTTGATTGTCCATAAGAAGTAGTTGATAAGACCATATTTCTGAAGACACCACACACTCTGATCCCAGGAAATACAGAAATCAAGCTCCACCTGAAATGGATGTTTCTTCCCTGCTGGCTGGGCATCATTGTGCTGGAAGGTGCTATACAGGTTGTTGAGAGAAAGTTTTCAACAACATTCTTATTCAACTGTGGACCAGTGGAGCAACACTACTGATTGGCTAGATAATGTGTGCCCAATGGTACAACAGTGTCATGTCTATTATGGGGGAACCAACTGCTTAATGATTAGAAGTGATAGTTCCACATGAGGAAATTGATATCTTTTACAGTAAACCTAATCAAAAGCCTGTGGTTGAGGAGGTCATAGGCATTATTAGAGAAGTTACATCTGTTATTTTGGTATAGAGGCATGATGTACTACCAAATGGCCTTCTAAATAAGCTTCCACTACAGCGGGCATTAGTAACAACAAAAACACATATACCATCAAAGTACTGAGAATAAGTGACTGTTATGGGACATCCATGTCACTCTCTCCAAGGTTCAGGGAATGTCACAAAAGAGAAGTCATAAAGAACGTTAGAGTCAGAGGATGGATGGAGTGTTGGTGAAACCTGTCTTCCAGGTACAACATGGACATGGCACTCTTGAATTCATAGCATCTGTGTTTGCCTTCATAAGACTGGCACAAGATTGGGTCCATCAATATCTCGTCATGGAGGGAGTGTAGACTCATAAGGCCTGACCCCTCCTTGGAGATTTATAAACAGTTAATGGTTGCTGGGGTGCATAGAACACATTTTCCCAGTGGTATAGCCACTTGTAAGGTTCCTATGCTCCTGTAAATATCTAACTCATGTTCCTATAACCGACCCTACAAAACCCATTGGGGGACAAGCAAAACAGGACATGAACGTAGAAGGGAGGCTAGGTGGGGGGACATGGTCAGTGACAGTGGGAGGGTGATCACAGGGTAGTGGAGAGGTGAGGATGATCAAAGTACACTATACACATGGATGAAAATGTCACCATGAAACTCATTATTATGTGAAATTGGTGTATTCTAATAAAAAGCAACTGGCACCGACACTAAAAGGACAGAAAATTACACACCTTTTTTCCTCATAAACATTATTGAGGAGACATAAACATTGGGACCAGGTGTGTGTGTGTGTGTGTGTGTGTGTGTGTGTGTCTGTCTGTCTGTCTGTCTGTCTGTCTGTCTGTCTGTCTATGTGTCTGTGCCTGTGTATGAGCCACAGAACGTATGTGGAGGTCAGAAGAAAATCCATAAGAACGCGTTCTCTTCTTTCACCAATATGGGACCTGGGGATCAAACTCGGGTTGTTAAGGGCGGTGCCGAACACCTTACTCACTGAACCACCCTGCTTGCCTTGCAGGGAATGTTGTCAGTTTGGTGTAAGTTATTCACTGAAAACATGTATTTAACATGGGTGAAGTAGTTCAAGTGTTCTTCACATCAGAAGAGAAACAAATATGGCTACTGTCACCAGGATTTTCAGCTATTATGGCACTCCATGGAGGGAGGGAGGGAA
>NW_008354172.1:0-12023 GCF_000622305.1 Nannospalax galili | reverse complement strand
GGAGGGAGGGAGGGAGGCAGGGAGGGGGGAGGAAAGGAGAAGAAAGAGGTGGGAAGGGGGAGGAAGGAGTGAAGAAGAAAGACAGGAGAAATTGTAGGTGGTATTCAAAAGAGAAGCAGACAGTATGAATCTAGCATGATCTACATTCATAAACAAATGTAGCAAGATACCGATACAAGTCCAATATGCAAAAATGAATTGTGATCCAGCAATAAGTGGAAAGTAAACCTTTAAAAGACAGCATCTACAGCACTACCATTAAATTCTAGTTTCTTCATCCGTGTATGAGGTATACAAACATATCCTCTGACATTTCGTCTGTGTATTCAGGTCTATTTATTCTTCTGCATGTATAAAAGCTCACTGGAAATGTCTGCAGTGCTCCTATGAACAATCCCTCTACCTACTCATTGTCATTTAGCTACTCCTAAAGCAAATATACAATTGTCTCTTGCCTGGTAGGAGGCATATTGATGACAATAGTTAATAAGTGCATGAGAAATTCTTGAATTAATGGAAGCGAAGAAAATTAACTCTAAAAAGTCACCTTATAATTAAGTAAAAATAGTTTAATTTTAAAAATGAACAATAAAAACTAAATAACAAGATAGAGTTCACACTGTTGTCGGTTTACAAAAGAGAGTTGTCACATAGGAGTATCAGAAAGAACTGCTCTGAGCAAGCTAGACAAGTGCAGCTTGACAAAGCTGGATGTGGCAGAGGATTGAAGGGAAAGGGCTTCCATCTAGACCAAGAGTCCAGCATCCCTCAGCCTCCAGCAAAGGGTTGAGGGATTATATCACTAAGTGTTGTATGGTGTGGAACAAGTAGCATTCAGGTTGGGTGAAGTCTTCTTAAGGATTTGGATGTGAGCTTTCAGAGCAACGGGAACAGATTAAGGCACAGTAGAAAGGGTGTTATATACTCCGACTTTCCGTTTTAATGAATTCTTCTACTACTTTGAATGAAAAATGACAGAGCGACCAGGATAAGCCTTTTAGAGGTCTTTCCTTAGTACAGAATTTATACCACATCGATTAAAATAGCATGGTGAAAGTTTAAAAGAAAGAAAAGAAACCTGAGGGACTTTGGTCTATTTGGGAGGAAACACTGGTAGGATTTGGCTGACACGTTGCCCATTGGGAGTGAGATTAATGGAGATGCCAAAGCTAAAACCCAGATTTCTGAGTTGTGAAAACAGGGGTCCAGGGGGTAAAGTACATGCAAGTGACAACACTGAAATATGACCTATGTCTGAGAGGACAACCACCAATTTCCTTAGGGATGTGTTCAATTTGAGATCCACCTGTCAGACATAAAAGTGGAGATCTACACAGGTCAGCTCAGATAAATTTATAACAACAATAAAATCTATGTAATTTCATGTGTTTGACTTGCCAAGCATGACTCTGTGATTGAGACAGCCTAGAGTCAACTGAGAGGCAAAGTTTCACCTGAGGACTTTCTAGATCAGCTTGGTCTGTGGGCATGTCAGTGGGGGACTGTCTTGATTTTCAGTTGAGTAGGTGGGACTACTTCACCATGGGTAACACCCTTCCTGGGTCAGGTGGTCCTAGGATATAAAAAATAATAGCTAAACATGATTCAGGGAGCCAGGGAGAAAACCAGCAAGTAGCATTTACCATGGATACAGCTTTCAAGTTCTTCCTTAAATTCCTGCCCTGACTCCCAAAGTGATGAACTATGACCTGGAATTGTAAGATCAAATAAATCCTGTCCTCCCAAAGTTGCTTTTGGTCAGAGTGTTTTATCACAGCAGCAGAGAGGAAACTAGAACAGTTACCAACATACCTAAAGAAAGATTCAAATCAACAGAGGCAAAAAGTAGAATCCAAGTCTCATGAAGTGTCAGTGGCCATTGCATTTCCAGATCAAACAGCTCAGTATCAGATATTAAGTAATTCAGTTAAAACATGGAGAGTGGTCTTATATAGTCATTTTTCAAAGGGAGATGAACACCAACATACCAATCCATGGAACCCACGCTTAATCTCACTAAATCTCATGGAAATGCAAATCAAAACTGCAAAGATATATCACCTCAATCTAATTAAAATGGCTTTTATAAGGAAAAATAAAGTCAAATGCTAACAAGTACTGGCAAGGAAGTAGATTAAAAGGAACCTGTGCATATTGTTGGTGGGTAAGTAAATTTGTATAGTCATCGTGGAAAATTGCACTCATGCACATCAAAAACTTAAAAATAGCGCTTTCCAACACTGAGAGCTGGTCCTCCAGAGTCTTCTAGGTCAGGCAAAGCTCAGTTTCTCCAAGCTCTGAGTCCAAAATGTGTTGTGTCTTCAGCAAAAGGGTCTTCCCTTCAAGCTCTGTGAGACAAGAGCCTGTATTGTTTTGGTCATCTCTTTGACTCCCCTGAACAACAACTCAAAGGGTGGTTCCCCTTGCCTGGCACTGTGACTTTTGTTAGCTCTATACATGCACAAAACATGTATGTTGTTTATGTATTTTTTAAGTAAAATTATGAAATAATACATTTCCTATGGCATTTTCAGACATGCTTAGAGTTATTTATCCCTCGTTCCTCCCTCCTACCTGCAATACCTAATTAAAAGTCCCCTCATTTTCCCACTTCCTCCTTGATAACATCAGTATCCTACTATCTCTCCTCTCGAGCTGAGCTCCTTCTTATCCCCCCACAGTTCTTTTCTACCCTCCTGGCTTCTGTGGTTATTACAAGTCTTACACTCATGTTTAAAGCTTCACAGCTAGGATTCAATAATGAGAGAGAACACATGATGGGTTTTTTCCCCTGGGTCTAGGTTACCTCACTCAGCACAATATTCTCCAGTTCCATCCATTTACCTGCAAATTTCATGATTGCCTTTTTCTTTATACCTGAATTTAGGACTTCATTATGCATATATACCACATTTTCATATCCATTAATAAGTTCAGGACACTTAGGTTGTTTCCATTTCCTACCTATTATGAAAAAAGCAGCAATAAACACAACTAAGCAAGTGTCTCTGTAGTAGGTAACTGAGCCCTTTGGGTATATGCCAAGGAGCATTTTCTCTTAGTCATATGGTCGATTTTCTTTAATTTTTTAATAATTCTCCACACTGACTTCCATAGTGACTGCACCAGTTTGCAATCCCACCAGCAATGAATGAGGCTTCCTTCTTCCCCACATCCTCTCCAGCACTTGTTGTTAATTGCTTTCTAGATCTTAGCCACTCTAACTGGTGTAAGATGGAGTAGTTTCAGTTTGCATTTCCCTGATTGCTAAGGATTTGAACATTTTAAGAGATATTTCTTTGCTACGTTTATTTCTTCATTTGAGAACTATCTGTGCAGATTTACAGCTCATTTTCAAAAGACTTAAATTGAGTCATGTGTTGTATTTGTTTTCATTCTTCTTTGTATATGTATTCGTTATTTTCTGTTGCTGTGATAAAACACCATGACCAAGGCAACTTATAGAAGGCAGAGCTTATTGGGCTTATGATTCCAGAGGAATATGAGTTCATCATGAGGGGGATGCATGACAGGAGGCAGCCAGAGCATGAAGGTGAGAACTTACATCTTCAAGTACCCACAGGAAGTAGAGGAGTGAGAGATCCTGCATTAGGACATGGCTACATCCTCTGAAAGAGCACTTGCAATGACATGCTTCCTCCAGTAACAATTTGCCTCCTGAGATTCTGCAAACAGTGCCACCAACTTACCAAGTGTTCAAGTACTTGGAAACTATCAAGAACAGTCTCTCATTCAAACTACCAGGGTAATTCTGGATATTAATCTTCTATCAAATATATAGCTGGCAAAGATTCTCTCCCATGCTATGGGTTTCCTCATCACTCAATTAGTTGTTTCCTTTGATGTGCAGAGCTTCTAAGGGAGAAAATCAACCAGTGGTCCCACACAGCTGTAAAGCCTATGAACTACAACAACTAACCCAACAGATATCTCTATTTGTGCCAAAGTGGAGCACTTATCTTGGGGGTAATCAACAGCTGTCTAAGTGGACTTACAGCCACCTAAACAGAACAGAATTCATACCTGGTACTGTAAATAGCCAAATACCATGGCTGGAGAGGTTACAGACCATACAGGAGAAACTACTGCTGCCATTTTCCTAAACCAATATAATTTCTTACTATATTCTAAATACGTGTCCTTACATTCACAAATAAGTGCATCTTTTTGCAATAGATAGAGACTATTATACAAGCCCACAACTGGTCAAAATGCAGAAAATCAGCCACTGTGTGGTACCCAGCCCTGACTGATACATCTACAATGCAACCCCTACACCTAAGGGTCAGGAAACATCACATGCAGGCAAAACAGTCATACTCACAAAATAAAATTTAAAAAAAAAGCTTTTTTCTGGTCTTTTTGAGACAGGGTCCTGGAACTCACTATGTTAAAATAATTATTAGCTTATTATACAGACACTCCGGCTGTAGTATTCTGTTCATGATTAAAGAATAAAATTTCAATCCGTCTATTATTTGGATAGTAGCTCATCAAAAATTTTATTAGATTGCTATATCTAGACTGTTGTCCTCAAAAGCATCTCAACCAATTATTCAATTATGTTTCTTTTAAATTTTGTTCTTGATAATAGACATCATTGCTAGCCTGAGTCTTTTTGATTTCTGAAGATCATAGAACATAAAGTAAAATGATGCCAAGTGGTTAAGTCAAAACCATTGCTGGATTAGCTGTGCCATTAAATATTTTATCAATGCCCACATAGCTTTAAGGAAATTCTCAGATGTGAAGGTAAGATACAACAACCCTTGGATCGAACTCTCTGCTGTCCACTATGCCTGTCTTGCAAATGGCTAGACTTCAGTGACACTGAAATAACCATGTTATTAAACCAAACCGATATGATTTTCAAAAGACAGTGACTTCTTACACAAATATTTTTGACTTCCCTTAAAACTCTTTGATTAGACCCCCATGCTTGATTTTGTCTAAATATTTATTCTGAAATAGAGTACTTATTTCAGAAATGCTACCAAGAACAACTTATTCCATAGAAAACCCCATAGGGAAATTAGGCAGGATGCATGCCATCATTTGAAATGAATGGACCTAAAAAGGTGGTCCATGAAACAGATAAACACCACAAGGTCTGGGCACTCCTCTGTATGGTGTCCAAACCTCCCACACTGAAAACCACATACAATTGCCCCCCTGCGAGGTTATCCATCCTGCTAATCACCTCCAACCCCTGTAAGCCAAGGGGACAGGCTCCAAGACAGTCCTGCTTCTGTCCCTGGTGGAAGTTATTGTATGCCAAGTCATACTCATAAAATAAAATTAAAAAAAAAACCTTTTTTTTTGGTCTTTTTGAGACAGGGTCCTGGAACTCACTATATAGGCCAGGTTGGCTTTGAATTCACAGAGATCCCCCTGCCTCTACCTCCCAAGTGATAAAAACATTTTTAAATGATGATTCTTGAGGAAATATTAATGGTTACCCTGATTTGAACATTATACAATGTATACATGTATCAAAACATTACATGGTATTCCATACATACATATGATCTATATGTATCAGTGAAAAATTCCCACCTACACAGTTTCTAGATTCCTCAGAAACTCAGTCTCAGTCTACAATATTTGCACATACAACACACACACACACACACACACACACACACACACAGGAATCCGAGTGCCCACTTTACAGAGAATTGTAAGCTGTGTACATCTGTAACCAGCCCTGTCTGTGGTCCCCAGCCCTGGGCCACGCTGAGCTCTGGGCACCTTTTAAGCGGCAGCTGCTTTGCAGTCTCGTGGGCTTCATCCTCCTGGGGTTTCAGAGCAGCTGCCATTTTGGATTAGATGCAAGAGGCCCTGTTTCAGTTATCAGAAGTGCTTCCATTAGGAAAAAGGAACCATGCCAAAGGAACTCGAGGACAGGTGAAGCAGAACCTCGTTCTGAATTCTGAAAGGAGTCTGTTAGGCACTCGCTGCAATCTGACTGGAGTCTTTCAAATTTCCATTATAATTTGAAACACATTTGTGAAAGTTACTGATACTCTGTTCATGTTTTGAATTCTATATAAGGTTTTGTTTGAAAGCTTAAAACGTCTGTGTAGCAATACTCCTTCTAAAGTGCACAGCTGAAAGACAGGCCAGGGTCAAAAGAATGGATTTCACGGATTCTTCTCAGCTGTATTTCCAGGGCGATTCCTCCCTCCAGTATCTGAAAAACTGGACAGTGTTTTAGCCAGAATGTAATCAGTGCACATGACATGAGAGTCAAAGTTCTATAACATCCAGGCGAGAGAACAGAGCAACGCCATTTCGTAGCTCTGTATGCTTAGACACTCGCCGACGAATGTGCCTGTGGAGGCCAGAGGTCAGTCAGGTATCTTCCTCAATCCTTCTGCACCTTGTTTTTGAGACAGGGCCTCACACGGGACCTGGAGCTTGCTCTGTCTGTAGACCGGCTGGCCAGTGCGCTCCAGGGATCTGCATGTCTCCACCCCCTGCTCTGGAGTTACAGATGCTGACAGCTGCGCTCGGCTTTTATATGACTGCTGGGCATCCATATTCAGGTCCTCGTGTTTTCCTGACAGGAGTACAGTGAGCCATCCCTAAGCCCCTGTTTTATGATTCTTTATAAAAAAACATACTACAGAATGAGTGTGTTTACATATCTAATATTTTCAATAATAATGGGATTTAAAAAGAATTATTAAAGGCTTTCATAACAGTTTACCTAAATATGACACTGAAGATGCAAACTCAAGTTCAGAGTAAAATTGACAGTTCCCACCATGAATGTGTTATTTATTACCAATGAAGATAACTGAAATAATTTATCTGTGCACATGGGTATGTATTAAAATGTTACTAGGGATGACTCAGATTGAGAATATCAAGGTTATTTTCTTCTTTCATTCTTTCATTATTTTTATTTTATGTGTACGAGTGTATTGCCTGCATGTATGTGAGTGCACCTGTGTCATGCAATGCCATGGAGGTCAGAAGAGGGCTTCGGATTCCCCTGGAACTGGAGTTAAGGACAGTTCCTAGCCGCCATGTGGGTGATGGGAATCGAACCCGGGTCCTCTGCAAGAGCAGTCAGTGCTCTTAACTGCTGAGCCATCTCTGTAGCCCCTAGAGTGCAGGTCTTAATGAGAGCTAAACCCTCAAAGTCCTGCTGCCTAGTCACCTCCTGCCGCTATTCCTAAAGGTGCCTTTGCAAAGGAAGCCACTATTGAACATTACCCCATAGTAGTTCACCAACTGGAGAAGAACCTTCAAAACATGAGCCTGGGAAGAAAATTTCAATTTCGAGCCATGACTCCATGCCTAAGTAACCTTGTAATTTCATAATTCTCACCTGAATTAGCTTGTACAAAGTCTTATTTACTCTTTTGCTACTAATGTTAAGTCGCTATCTTATAAAATTAAAATTACATTCGTCACAGTAATGAATAATCTTCACACCTCTAAGCAATTGCTTATTCTTTGGGGTTTTCTAAATGGACAACAATATAATAGAGATAAATGGAAGAAAATTCAGAAAGAGACAGATCAAAGCTCTCAAACTCCATCCCTGAAAAGGAATTAGATAAATTAATATAGATATATGAATGGCTTGTGTGTAAGCAGACACGAGATGTAAGAAGAGAGTTGAGTGACATTTCTGCATAGCGGTCATGCAAGAAGCATAAACATATTACAGACACCCATGAATGATTTGGCTGTTTATGAGAAAAGTATTCAGTTATTCTTAAAGATTGATACATAAATGGAAGAAAATTCAGAAAGAGACAGATCAAAGCTCTCAAACTCCATCACTGAAAAGGAATTAGATAAATTAATATAAATATATGAATGGCTTGTGTGTAAGAAGACACGAGATGTAAGAAGAGAGTTGAGTGACCTTTCTGCATAGCAGTCATGCAAGAAGCATAAACATATTACAGACACCCATGAATGATTTGGCTATTTATGAGAAAAGTATTCAGTTATTCTTAAAGATTGATATACTTTAAAATCACCTAAGGAGCTCTGAAAATAGTACCAAATCCCGAAGCTAGACCCTAGCCCCAATAAATCAGTATTTGTGTGTAATGAGACCTACACAGGATGTATGTATGTGTGTGTGTTTGTAAATTGGTATGTTTGCATATAAATCACCTAAGGAGCTCTGAAAATAGTACCAAATCCCGAAGCTAGACCCTACCCCAAATAAATCAGTATTTGTGTGTAATGAGACCTACACAGGATGTATGTGTGTGTGTTTGTAAATTGCTATGTTTGCATACAACATTTGTGTATGTGTGTGTATTGTGTGTAAATGTGTATATGTAATTGTGTGCTTGTATGTGTATTTCTGAACGTGTATGTGTGTATACATGTATGTGTTTGTATATATGTGAATATATGAGTGTACGCTGTGTATGTGTGTTTTTGTATGTGTGTATGCATGTATATATTGTATTTCTGAACGTGTATGTGTGTATACATGTATGTGTTTGTATATATGTGTATATATGAGTGTATGCTGTGTACATGTGTTTTTGTATGTGTGTATGCATGTATATATTTGTGAATGCGTATGTGTGTGTGTGTGTGTGTGTGTGTGTGTGTGTGTGTGTGTAGAGCTTGAGGAAGCAGTGAGTGGCTGTGAGATTCACAAATGGGAAACTATTAGAGAGCTTTAACATTCAGCCCTGGCCTCCTGCACAGCTCATGGTGCTAGGACCACTGCCTTGCCCACCACATTTATGGGAAATAAACAGCACAACCTCCCTGGATGAAGGTCTAATAAGGACAAGTACTTAGGATCTAGCTTTCTTTCAAATTAGGCCCTTCCCTCTCCCATCTCAAAGGGACGGGGTTTGAGAAGCTGCCGCCCAGCGTGGTCAGTGCTGGGAATGCCTGCTTTGTTCAGCTGTTTATCCTTCTCTCCTTCTTGTCCCCTAACAATCATCATCTCTCTTCTCCCTGTGTAGTTTTGTCTTTTACAAAGTGTCATATTGCTAGAACTATATGTGCAGCCTTTTGGCACAGCACTGCATATCCAACAACATGCCTTCAGTTTCCTCTCTGTCTTCATTGTTGACCAACATCCATTGTAATCTTGTGCCACAGTTTGCCTATCCTTTCCCCACTTGACACCTTGGTCGCTTTCAGATTCAGGCACTTGATTTTTTGTGTATTAACTCTCAGACTTTGTTACCATCACGTCCTAATTCTAGGAGCATTCTTGACGTGGGGTGGGCATTGCACACAGATAATCATGTCTTCTACAAACAAAAATACTGTTTCCTCTTTTCCATTCTTCCCAATCCACATATAATTAGTTTCCTTTTCTTGTTTACTAAGTAAGGGAAGACTTCCTCCAATACAAAATCGAATTTTGGTGGTGAGAGGGACTGTCCTTACCTAAGCCCTTGTAGCGTTATAGGTAAAACAACTAAGGTCCAATCAGCAGGCATATTAGTTTTAGGATTCCCTTAGATGCTTTTATCAATCTGTAGTTTTCCCCATGCCTGGCTCTCTGAGAGTCTTGTTGGGAGTGGGTGCTAGATTTTCTAAGTGCTTTTCAGGATCTATGGAGAGGGTCACAGATGTCCTTCTTTGTGCTGTTGAAATGAAGGGATTGATTGCTTGTTTTCTGCTGTTTAGCAGTCCTGAGTGACTGGGTGAAATCTTGCTGCTTATGGAACACACTACCTTTACACTTTGTTGACTCAATGTCCCATTTACGCTCATGATAGATATTTGTGTAGAGATTTCTTCCTTACAGTGTCTTTGGTTTTGGTGCTAGGGTTTGCTGGTTTCACAGAGGGAGTTAGGAAGTGCCCATTTCTGCTTTTACTCCTGTAAAAGATTAGACAGTGTTGACATACTTTCTCCCTTAAATGTGTGGCTGAATTCCTTAGTGAACACACCCAGACCTGCTATTTTCTGCTTTGATTAAAAATTTTAAAATATAGATGCATTCAAGTATTCTTTTTCACCTGAGTTTTAGTGAATTGTCTTTTACAGAGGACTGGATCTTTTTGTGGACCTGATTGCACTTCTGGGCACACGGAAGCTCCTGGTACTCCTTTGTCATCGCTTTGCTGATGGCCTTGAACAAATAATTTGTATTTTTAAAGATCTGTCAATTTTATTGATCTTTGCCAAGAAAAGTACTAATTTTTATTGATTTTCTTCTGTTGGGTGTTTACTCAGTTTCTGTTCATTAATTATTGCTTGAACTTTTTCTGGTCATTTTTCTGTTTGTCTTTGTCATATATTGCTTTCTGTTTTATAGTTTTCTAGACCGCAATCTTAGATTATGTCAAATCTTTCTCCTCCCTGGCTCCTGTCCTTCCTTCCCAGCCTCCATCTTCTCTTCCACTCCACCCTCCTCCTTTTACTTTTCCTTCTTTTCATTTTCACTGGTGGTTGAACGCAGGGCTTTGTGCGTAGCAGGCAAATGTACTGCCTCTGAAATGTCCAGCCCTTTTGGGTTTTTTTATTAGGCAGAATCTCACTACATTACTCGGTCTGGTCTTGAACTTTTGCTATAACTCAGGCAAGTCTTGAACTTGTGATCCTCCTGGCTTAGCCTAAGGAGAAACTGGGATTTGAGGTCTGCTCCACCACACTCGCTTGTTTCCTTTTTCTTTCTTTTTCTTTTTCAGTCCACTCAATACCATAAGTGAATCACATAGGAAGCCCTGCTTTCACTGCGTGTCACAAATTCTGATAACATTTATTGTTTATCAAATTCAAAATGTTTCAGATTTTTCTTGAAGCTTTTTCCATCCATATGTTTTTTAATATATATTAAATAATCTTGGCGCAGTCTAGAATTTTTACAGTTATCACTCTGTTACTGATTTATAATTTAATTCAGTTCTGGGCAAAGATCAACTTTGTGTGACTTCTACCCTTTGGAAATGCGTTGAGGTGTATTTGTGGCCTTAATACACTCTATCTTAGTGAATGTTCCCTGCAGTCTTGCAAAGACTGTGCACTGTGGTATCACAGGGTGGAGTATGCTACATTTACCCTGTCTATGCACACAGATAGGGTAAATGGCAACAGATGACTACCATATTTATAGTCTCTTAAAATGTGTTTTGGCCGGGCATGGTGGTGCATGCCTTTAATCCCAGCACTGGGAGGCAAAGGCAGGCAGATTTTTGTGAGTTCAAGGCCAGCCTGGTCTACATAGTGACTTCTAGGACAGCTGGGGTACAGGGAGACCCTGTCTCAAAAAGACCAAAAAAAATTTTTTTAAAAATGTATAGCAACAAGTAACCAAGTGAAGGCAATACTGTATCATGGAAAGTATTTAGAGCATGAAGGAATGGTCCTGGATATTAAGTCTGGCTGGAAGAGTAGTAAGAATCCAAATAACAACATTTCTATGTGAAGGGTAATTTTTTCTAGAGGTATTATGGAAGCACAAAGGTGATGTAATTATAGTCTGATTATATTCGAAGTGCGATCTAAAATAGAATCAGAAAAGAATGAGGAAAAGAATGTGGAAAACCCTTCATTGGAGGCATCTGGAAAACTCCAAAGTGGCATGAGCAAGAGGCAGTTGAAGGGGTGCACAAGGTTCCTGGGGAAGCTATGCATGGGGACAGCATAGAGAAGAGGTCACGGAACCAAGTCATTCTAAATGCGATGGGAAGATATCTGCAGGTTTTAACTGTGTAAGAGACATGCTCTGCATCTTAGAGGTAATTCCAGGCTGTTAAAGAAAATGTGGATTGAAGGTAAAGATGGACTGTAGAGAAGAAAATTACTAAGCAATTGTGTATAATCCAAACAAAACATGGCGGTGATCTGAGCAGGGATAATGACAGTAATGAAACCAGGTCTTCCCATCCTCTTCTTGCTTTAAAACCTTTCCCATGGCCTTGGCAGCTGTTTCCATTTTCCACAGAAGGCTATTACCACACGCCCCATGTTCACATGCTTTAGTGTGGCCTTCTGCTCCTCTCATCAAGAGACAATCTCTTCCCCCTTCAGGCACCTCCCCAGGTTGG
>NW_008354171.1:23866-27848 GCF_000622305.1 Nannospalax galili | reverse complement strand
CTTATATATACTTAGCACATATATGTTCATTTATTATGTACTGTATAGCTATACTTAATAGCAGGAATCGCTCTCATTATACTTTTGCTAGATCTTTGGGAATCTTTATTGTTATATGGGGAATCTAACTGTCTTTTGTTTTTTGTGTTGATTTACCAGTCCAGATATGTAAGTTATAACCAGCGATCAGGCCACTTTGTTTTTGTGCATGTATATTCTCATGAAGTTCTTTTTCAAAAAATATTTTGTTTATTATTTTTATTTTATGTGTATTAGTGTATTGCCTGCATGTAGGTAGGTGCACCTGTGTTGTGCAATGCCAATGGAGGTCAGAA
Organism: Nannospalax galili; assembly: GCF_000622305.1. Classification (NCBI taxonomy): domain Eukaryota; kingdom Metazoa; phylum Chordata; class Mammalia; order Rodentia; family Spalacidae; genus Nannospalax; species Nannospalax galili. The sequence goes on along the minus strand of NW_008354171.1, from coordinate 27,513 downwards.
GAGGGCATCAGTTTCCCCTGAAACTGGAGTTATGGACGGTTGTTAGCTGCCATGTGGGTGCTGGGAATCGAACCTAGGTCCTCTGCAAGACCAGCCAGTGCTCTTAACCACTGAGTCATCTCTCTAGCCCCTCTCATGAAGTTCTAAAATTTTCAGAAGGATCTATTTTTGTGTTTGTATGTGCATATGTGTGTATGTGTGGTGTATGCATGTGTGTACATGTGTGTGTGCAAATGTGCATGGCCATGTATGTACCTGTGGACGGTAGAGGTGGATAGCAGTTGTCTTTTTCAATCATCTTACTTTGTAGACAAAGTCTCTCACTGAGCCTGGGCTTGCTGTTTCATCTAGACTGACTGCCAGAGAGCACTCAAGATCTGCCTATCTCTGCCCCACCTGTGCTGGAGTTACAGGTGTGCACTGTCATATCAGCTTTTCTATAGGTGCTGAGGATCTAAACTCAGGTCCTCATGATTACACAGCAAAGACCTTACCTTTTAAAAATATTGTATTTATTATTTTTATTTTATGTGTATGAGTGTATTGCGTGCATGTACGTGAGTGCGCTCATGTCGTGCAATGCCATGGAGGTCAGAAGAGTGCTTCAGATTCCCCTGGAACTGGAGTTAAGGACGGTTCATAGCTACCATGTGGGTGCTGGGAATCGAACCTGGGTCCTCTGCAAGAACAGTCAGTGCTCTTAACTGCTGAGCCATCTCTCCAGCCCCTATTTTAATTTTTAGATTTTTTTTTGTGTGTGTGTATGAGTGTACGTATGCCTGTATGTATGTAAGTGCACCTATGTTGTGAAATGCTCACAGAGGTCAGAAGAGGGTGTCAGAGTCCCCTGGAATTGGAGTTAGGGTTGATTGTTAGCCACAATGTAGGTGCTGGGAATCGAACCCAGGTTATCTACAAGAGCAACCGGTGCTCTCAACTGCTAAGCCATTTCTCCAGCCCCCTACAAAGAAACTGTTTTGTATCCTCTATACTTTGAGTTCATTAATTATTTCTCTGATTGGAATAGGTAAAATGATACAGACTTATTTACCATGTAACAAGTATTTAGCATGTATTAGTGCCTTTTGTATGTGGCACCAGTTTTCAAGCCACACAGAGGGACATATATGATATTACTAAAGCTTCTGATAGTTTATGAGACTTTGAGGTTAATTAAAATATAAAGATCTCAGCCTGGGACTGGCTCTAGGGCTCCAAAGTTGGTGCCATAGTGCAAAGTCATTAAGCCAACATGGCTCCAAGGGCCCTCACAGAGACCCTGAGTATTGGGCACCTCTCCTTGTCCTCTACAACTTCCTCTTCCTCCACTACATCACAACAGGCCCTCACCCTCTCTGCTCTTCCATAAAGCTTCAGGCCTATCCAACAAAAATTTTGAGATGCTTCACAGTATGAGAACATACAGGCAAAAGAGACCTCAGCCAATAACAGAGTTCAGATTCCCTGGAGTTGGAGTTATAAGTACTTGTGAGCCACCTGATGTGGGTGCTGGGAACCAAACTCCAATCCTCTGATAGAGTAACAGGGGCTCTTAATCACTGAGCCATCTCTCTAGCCCCATTAAATTATAGAACTTGATGAGTCCTGATGTATATTCACATATGTCACAAGCATAAATGATTGCTACATTAAAGTGTTGGACACACCCTAAGCCACAATTAAGGCACATTCATTGTTATTAGATAATTATTGAGTATATGCAAAAGCAAAATGATTTTATGAGCAAAAGAAACACTTGAGCAAGGCACACCACATGTGAAGTAAAGGGACCTTATAATGCCAGCTACCAGGGAAATGTGAGTCAAATTTACAGTTACATCATACTCATTAGAATGATTATGATAAATAATTGATGTGGAAATAAATATGATAATTGATGAAGATGTGGAGAAATTAGAACATCAAACATCAAATGTTACAACTGCTTTATTTATTTATTTATTTATTTTATGTGTATGAGTGTATTGCTTGCATGTGTATAAGTGCACCCATGTTGTGAAATACTCACGGAGTTCAGAAGCCCACAGAGGCCAGAAGAGAGTGTCAGATGGTTGTTAGTAGCCATATGGGTGCTGGGAATTGAACCTGGGTCCTGCAAGAGCAGCCAGTGCTCTTAGCTGTTGGGCCATGTCTCTAGACCCCTGATTCATTTATTTTTATTTTATGTGTATGAGTATATTGCCTGCATGTATGTAAATAGACCTTGTGTGTGCAATGCCTGTAGAGGTCAGATGAGGGTGTTGGGTCCCCTGGAACTGGAGTTATGGTTGTTAGCTGCCATGTGGGTACCTGGAACCAAACCTGGGTCTTCTGTAAGAGAAGGTTGTTAGCTGCCATGTGGGTTCTGGGAACTGATCCTGGGTCCCCTGCAACAACAGTAAGTACTCTTAACTGATAAGCCATTTTTACAGCCACCCATAATTTATAGTTTTTAACCATGCTCTAGTTAGATTTCTGTTGCTGTTATAAAACACTCAGAGCAAAAGCAAATTAGGGGAGGAAACGATTTATTTCAACTTACAGGTTATAGTCCATCACCGAAAGAAGTCCAGGCAAGAACTCATACAGGAACTTAAAGGCAGCGTTACCTCTGACCAAGGAATTCACCCATAGCCAAGGAAGTACAGCAGGAACCATGGAAGAAGCTGTTTGCTGGCTGATTCATAGGCCAGCTGCAGTCACCTAGCTTTCTTGTCCCATTCATGATCACCTGCTAGGGACAGTACTGCCCACAGTGGGCTAGGTCCTCCTATATCAATTAACAATCAAGATAATCTCTCACAGACACACCCACAGGTCAATCTGACCTATGCAGTTCCTCAGCAAGGCTCTCCTCTCAGGAAGACTTAGGCTGTGCCAAGTTGACAGCTAAATCTAACCAAGACAAAAAACTAAGTACACTCATGTTGTTGCACATTGATCACCACCATCCATTTCTAGAACTTTCCCATCATTCCAACAGACCTATTTTATTTTACTTTAATATTTTTGAGACAGGATCTCAGTAACCCAGGCTAGCCTGAAATGTGATATGTAGCCAAGGATGACCTTGACTGCCTGATTTTCCTGCCTCCACCTCCCAAGTGCTGGGATTGTAGTGTGCACCAACATATACAGTGCCTGGCCCAACAGATCTATTTTAAATGTAAAACTTAAGTATCACACAGCAAAAGATATTAAAAGCAAAGATAAGAGATGAATACTATATTGCATAGAAACTTTGCAACACTTTATTTCTAAGCAAACGTATTTCTTCTACAATTTGAGAAGGAAAGACAATCTGATCAAAAATAATAAGATGTGCATCAACATATACAGTGCCTGGCCCAACAGATCTATTTTAAATGTAAAACTTAAGTATCACACAGCAAAAGATATTAAAAGCAAAGATAAGAGATGAATACTATATTGCATAGAAACTTTGCAACACTTTATTTCTAAGCAAACGTATTTCTTCTACAGATTGAGGAAAGACAATCTGATCAAAAATAATGAGATAAAGTTTTTCTTACTCATCAAATAAACCAAAATTAAAATGAAGCATGTTTATATTCCTTGTAGGAATATGAACTGCTAAAAGTTATGGGGAACGCAATCTTAAACCACTGAAATGTTAAACTTAACAA
>NW_008354171.1:21516-23120 GCF_000622305.1 Nannospalax galili | reverse complement strand
ACTTGGAGAGATTTTATTCAATTAAAAAAAGTTTTTTAGTGCTTTCTATTTTTCTTAACATAATTTTTATGTTTTGGGATTTCACCTGTTAACATGAGATTGACTTTCTTAATTTATATAAGAAGTTATATAAAGAAAATAACAATTACAAAGAAAACAGCTTTGGTATTTCTACTTGAGGGGTGAGGATCTTTTTGTTTGTTTTATTTTTGAGATAGGGTCTCTCTGTAGCCACAGCTGGCCTGGAACTTTGCTGCGTAGACCAGGGCTGGCCTCCAACTTACAGAGATTCAACTGCTTCTGCCTCCCAAGTACTGGGATTAAAAGTGTGTGCCACCACACCATGCTAGTTGAGGATCTTTAGACCTCAAGACTATATACATCAATAACAGCAAAAGTTATTTTACTATGTGGTTGAGTGTATTTAATAGTCAGCTACAACAGTGTCTGCTCATCTGCAGTGCGAATTTGCCACTGTTCCTTTCAGAAGTTAAATGTATTTCTCCTCCCTTAGAACATGCTGGAAGAGCACAGGCATAGGAAGACCCCTGAACTGGCCTCACAGCTCTGCCTCCTTCCTTCTGGATGCCTGGCGCCAGAAAAAGGGTTGCAATATCCAGAATATACCTGCTGGTAGAAGCCCCTTGGAGGCCTTGGGCTCACCAGGAGGTAACCAAAGAGATCCTATTGAAATTGGATCCAGGCCCAAGTCACCCTGGCTGGCAGCAGGTGGTCCGAGGCAGTGAAGTAGCTAAGACTTACTCAAGTCATCTGCAAAGACGAGCATAGAATAAAACAGTTTCTTTCTGAAGTCTTAAGTCAGTTCATGTCTTAAGCCAGTTTGTTATGCAGGAAGTTAGGTATGTGATATACCACCACAGGGGAAATGTCTCATTCTGCTATCACTTTGCTGTTTCTTTTAAAAATAGCACATTAGTCTACTTTCCTTTTATTTTTTTAAATCAAAGATGCAGCTCCATCCACTGATAGACTTCAAGTAGGCAGTTGCAAAGGAAGAGTTAAATTGTATAGTATTGACAGTCCTTGGAAATAAAAGCCATAACCAGAGACCACAATCCTCTTTTTGCAAAATAAGCTACATTGTTTCTTATTTTAGTAGGTAGTGTTGTAATGTCTGTTTTTATTACCTTCTTACATGTTTTAAAACTTTGGAAGCAAAGCCTTCCTAATACTGCTGAAGGGATACTTTCCCGCTAATTGGACAAAATTAGTTCTCTGAATTTGAGAAAAAAAGTGAAGGCTATGCTCCTTTTTTCTTTTTCCTCCCTTGTCTCTGTCTTCACCCATCCCTCTGCCCCCTTCCCTCTCCTCCCCTGATTTCTCATTCTCTATCAGGGTTCTTAAGGGTGAGCAGATGATTTGATAGTAAAGGGCTTTATTGGCACCATCTGAACCAGGTGTTGGAGTCATTCTGGAAGGAGGCACACAGCACTCCTAGTTTTGGGGTATCTCTTTTAACAAAGTTGTCTTCTGGTCCTTCCCATGTTCTTAAATCACCCAATTAAACCTTTGGCTTAAGTTACATACTTCTCTCTGTTGAATGGGCAGGAGAAGAAAATTATACAAAAAGGAGATAGAGTGGC
>NW_008354171.1:15959-21002 GCF_000622305.1 Nannospalax galili | reverse complement strand
AACTAAAGCTCCAGGTATCAAATGAATGTAATGAAAGGGGGAAAATTAAAATGTATAGTAGGATAGCATTTTACAAAGTTTTAAAACACACAAAGCACTAACAACTGACTTTGGAATATGTTATATACAGCATAAATAAAAAAGCGTGGGGAGAAAGAATGTGCTGGTGTCTGGAGACAGCTCTCCATTGGTCTTTGCATGTCAGGGTGTCTTGCAAGTCAGTTATGGATGCTTTTAGTTCTGGGACATTTTCTGAAGAATGTCTGTAAATTTAATAGAATTAGAAGATTCCAAAGGTGTTTTTTGTTGGGGGCAAAGCCCAGACATGCTTACTGCCCACAATAACAGACTTGAGTCTAGGACTCAGGGCTTTTTCTCTTCAGTGCAGCCCCTGTGCATCCAGCTGTCAGCTGGCTCGTTTCCCATTGCTCTGTGAAAGCTGGACCTCAGAATATTGGTGCAATAGTGCTGATACTGCTATTGCTGTGAAACAAATTGTCCTTGTCTCTGACTTGGCAGTCCATGTCTTCTGTTAGCATCTAAGAAACAGTAGCAAGCTAATATGTTAGTTTACAAATAGGGTGAAATTTCAGATTATGCATAGCTTTGAGGGTTAACTTCAAGGGTTTTCTCTTCCATTTTCCTTTTTGCATTTTCTATACTTCTGGAACCTGCCTGCATTTCTTGGCTCATGGACTCTTCCTCCATATTCAAAGCTAGCTCACAGCACCCAAATCTCTATCTCCCCAAATCACTCTCTTTTCATCATATCATATCTCTGTGTAGGACTCTGACCCTCCCATTTTTTTCCTAGGAGGACCCTTGTGATTACATTGGACCCATCCATATAATCCAGGGTAATCCCATGTCAAAGTCCCTAATTTTATGACAAGTTCGAAACTCTTTTTCCCAGGGAAAAATGACATTTTCAGGTTGTGAGGATTAGGGCATAGCTATCTCTGGGAGCCATTAATCAGTTTCCTACCAGTCAGGCTGTTATTCTCTAGCCCAGCAGTTCCATTGATGATTATCTGCTTGAGAGGCTTTCCTATTTACACAAGAAGAGCTCTAGGAAGATGTCAATGTATCACTGTGCATAATAATGAAAAATTGGAAAGAACTTCTTTTCAACTTAGTATATTTGTTTAAAAGATAACTCTAGAGTCAAATACTGGCTATATGTCCCAGAGAGGCTTACTTAACGCCCCTGTGGCTCATTTTCTCATCTCCAAAAGGGTTACTATAACAGTTCACATATCATAAGGTCATATACAGGGGCCAGGGAGATATGCCCAGTTGGTAGAGCGCTTGCCTAGCATGCACAAAGCCCTGGCTGGATTCCCAGCATGGCACAAACCAGGAGTGACCTGCTATAAGTTACTCCATACTGTGTAAAACAGTGGTTTTCAGACTTGTCCCAAGAGACCCCATTTCACAAGAAGCTTTTAACTGCATTTTGAAGATGGAAGGTGCTTATGTACCTGGATGGATAAATGAACATTCCCCTCTGTCTGGTACCATCCCTGCAGCACAGACTGATGAATGACTTAATGCCTGTGAGTAGAAAGTGTGCCCCCCTATAAACTTATTGGGGTGAATTGAGACTGTAGGGGCACATAAGAAATTATTATCAGGGAAACCAGGCCCTAGAACATATCAATAGACCGAGGAAAAGGTGAAACTCCCATACCTGGACCCCATAAAGAAATGGACACCCACCACTGTGATGGTGACAGCCCCTCACTGACCTGCATCTCCACCCGGTGTGTGGGTGGAGGATAGGCAGAGAGTTCCAACTGTCCCTAGAGCTTCAGCTCAGCTTGGTTCCTGCTGTTGATGAGGTCTCCAAACTGCCGTCTGCCCATCCCCCTGCTCATCCTTCTGGACCTCCTATTCATCTGTCCCTCCATTCTTTCATCTGGTCCTGATCCTTCCCTTTCACTTCTGCAACTGGGCTCAGTTCTATACCTTTGCTCTTAAACCTACAACACAGCCACCTGCTCCAGCTTCTTCCCCATAGTTCAATAGGGGTGGTTCTGGTTCCTTACAATATAGACTCTACCTCATTTCTATAGTCTATTTCCAAACCTTTTTGTTAGATAAAAAGGTGACAGGGGTTAGGATTGCTGCAAAACAGAAACAGGGAGGACTCTGGCAAAGCGAGAGTTTTATGAGTTGATGGGGCTGGGACTCAACTCAGGAGTAAGAACCAGCAATCTAATGGCTGCAGGGGGTTAGTTTATAATGGGAAAAGAATTCGTAAAAAGAGAATATTTTTCACTGTTTGGGACTGTTTTGGAGCTGTTCAGGGAGGGTGTGGGGTCTGTACCTGGTGAAACTTATCAAGGAAAACATCTACTGTAAAACATGTTTCACCGGGCATAGTGGCATAAGCCTTTAGTCCCAGCCCTGGAGGCAGAGGCAGGTGGATCTCTGTGAGATCGAGGCTACCCTGGTTCACATTGTGACTTCCAGGTCAGCTGTGTCTCGAGAGACCCTGTTGAAAAAAACCAAAAAAACAACCAAAAAACCATGTTTTTTTACAAGTATGGGGTTCCAGGAACCCACTGCAGCTAAGGGCTTGGGAAACCTGTTTGTTAGCCTGTGGTGCATGCTCTGGTGATCACAGTACATTGGGTCACCAATTCCTGGAGCTGCTTTTGTCAGCTGGCAGGTGGCTGGGAATTGGCTGACTCAGTTCCTCTTAGGGGCCTTATGATTTCTGGGTCTGGGGTTGCCTGGATCTGAACCCTATCACTTTTGATATTTGTTGTAGCATCTTAGTTCTTTGTAGCCATTCTACCATATATATAAATTGTCAGTCCAACATAGTATTATAATAACCATTTCTAATTACTGGATATGAATCTGGATTGAGTTTAGGGATCACTTTGGTAACCATCCCTTGATTTCATTACACCTGTGATGTATAGATAAACATCTTTGTTAGTGAACCACTCCTAAATTTGTTATATCCAAAAATAGAGATAATGTTTTGGTCTCTTTTAATCCATTTTTTTTTTGAGGTAGGTAGATAAGAAATTAGCAACTTTATTTTAATGAATGAACTATCTTTCGAATACTTTGTATTTACAGAAATGTTGAATAAACAGAAAAAAGGATTTCTGTATGTTTCTACCTACCCATGTCTGCTTCCTTTATTATTAACTCTGTTTCTTTTATTATTATTTCACAAGTGTGATATGTTAAAGCTACAATAGATGAGACAATACTGACATTTTACTATGAACAAAAGACCATAGTTTACATCAGGATTAATTTTTGGTGTTGTGCATTGTATAGGCTAGGAGAAATGTCATATAGTCACAACACCGTATTGTAGGGGATGGTTTCTGCCCTAAAAGCCATCTGTGTAGGGCTCATACAGCTTTCTCATCTCCCAAAACCCTGGAAATCATCAATTTTTCTTTCTTTGCTTCCCTCCCTCCCTCCCTCTGTCCCTCTGTCCCTTCCTTCCTTCCTCTCCACCCCCTTCTCTCTTTCTTTCATCTCCATAGTTCTGCTTTTTCCAGAATGTCATAGTTGGAGTCACGTGGTTTGCAACTTTCCAGATTGTCTTCTTTTACTCGGTGACTTGTGCTTATTTTCTTCCATCTTTTTTCATGACTTGATAGTTCATCTTTTTTTTTTTTTTAAATTCCATTGTCTGTAGGAGCTGTAGTTTTATTTAACCCATTTACCTATTGAAGTTAAACAGGAAGAAAGAGGGTCTCCTAGAGGGTTCTTAGTTTCATTTATTAAAGAATTTAAGAATGGACCCAAATGGAAACTTTTACAATTTTATTAGAATTTTAAAGAAAAATCCTCAGGGCAGGCAAGCTGGTAACCTTGGAAGCTGCCTTGAGGAGGGAAATGGTGGGAAGAAGGAAAGAAAGCCATGGAAGCCATGCAGGTTTAGAGCCTGCATGGAGGTCAGACACATGGCTGACTGGCAGCCACATGGCTGGGAGAAGGAAGCGTTAGAGAAAAAGCGAAGAACTACAAGATGCTAGGGGAGGCCCAAAGCCTTAAAGAAAGCATGTTTAGAAAGAAAGGCATGAAGAAGAAAAGGAGAAATAATGCCTTTCTGAAGGATTCAGTAAGGCAGGCCGACTTACAGAGACCCACATGACTGTGGCTCGTCCTGAAGTTCTTCCGGAGTTCTGTTCTAGAAGGTGGGATTCCAGGCAGGGAAAAATCGCTACCTCATTAATGCACTAGGTATTCCATCTATTTAACATAACTTAAGGTGAACCTGCCTTCCTACGGGTGGTTCTATTACCAGGTGATTGACCAGTGAAACTGGAAATGCGGGTCTTCCAACAGATAGACTAGGGATTTTATAATCTTGGCCAGTTAAATTTATGGGGCTTTTTTCTACTCTAACAAGTTTCAGCAATTGTGAGCAAAGCTACTATAAACATTCATATGCTTTGGGCAAACACTGATAAGCAGATTGCTGATGTAACAGCAGGAGCCCCTCCATTCTGTGTGAGTTTAACTGGTTAATCATCTGGTCATAGAACCACCTCTAGGTAGGTGGGTTATGCTAAGTAGATGGGCCGAAACCTAGTGCGTTAATGAGGTAGTGAGTTTCTTCTGCCTGGAATCCCGCTTCCTAGTGCAAAACTTTTAGACCAGCTTCAGTCATGTAGACTGTAAATCTTCCAGCTCTTCTGACTTGTTCAGAAGAGGTTAATCTTGTCTTTTCTTCTCCATATCCCTTTTCTTTTCTTTTTTTTTTTTTTTTTGAGATAGGGTCTCCTTGTTGTCCCAGGTGGCCTGGAACTCACTATTAACACCAGGATGGCCCTGAACTCACAGAGATCTGCCTGCCTCTGCCTCCAAAGTGCTGGGATTAAAGGTATGTGCTGCCACATCTGGCTTCCTTATCCCTTTTCTAAACATGCTTTCTTAAAGGCTTTGGGCTGCCCCTAGCATCTTGTATTTCTTTTTTCTTTTCTTTCTTTCTTTCTTTCTTTCTTTCTTTCTTTCTTTCTTTCTTTCTTTCTTTCTCTCTCTCTCTTTCTTTTCTCTCTCTCT
>NW_008354171.1:14810-15740 GCF_000622305.1 Nannospalax galili | reverse complement strand
AAGGCCATACCTCCTAAAGGTTCCAAAACCTTCCCCAACAAGCACCACCAACTGACCAAGTATTCAAATACTTGAGCCTATGTGGGACATTCTCAAATTCAAACCACCACAACCAGCAAGAGCAATGGCAATACTCTGTATTGTCTGGTGGGTCTCTGGGACATCCCTCATCAACAACTCAAGAGGAGGTGTCCAACACCTGGCACCGGGCTTTTTGTTTGGCAACCTATATCTTCTGTGATGAGTATTATCCCTGTGTAGAGTAACTCCAGTAAACTCCTTTATATGGCTATTTATTATATATTTTATAAACTTTATATATAGTCACATAAAAGTTTAATATATATTCATATGAATATATAGTTTAATATACATTAATATATTAAATATATTAAATTATATATTATAAATTAAATATATATTAATATATTAAGTGTAATTAATATATTAAACTACATATATTACTATATATAAAGCATATAAAATAGTAGGTTTCCATATGACTTTTTCAAACATCTTTAGTTCCCCCATTTTCCCTATTTCTCCCTTAATCATACCCTTCTCCCATGGTCCCACCTCTCCTGAGCTCCTTCTTTCCCTTTATCCCCAAGGTTTCTTGTATACCCTTCCCTCCCCCCTCCCTTAAAATAACCCCATTTTTCCATATCTCCCTTATTAATGCCTGTTTCCTACTGTTCTTCTCTTTCAGATTCTGTTTTTGCCTTTATCTCCCTGGTTCCTTTCCATTATCCTAGTTCCTGTAGTTATGTCTGGATACATACTCACTTATCAGAATTTGGTGCTAAGATCCACATCTGAGGGAGAACATACGTTGTTTTGGGGTTTTTTTTTTTTTTTTGTTTTTTTTTTTTTTTTTTTTTTTTTTTTTTTTTTTTTTTTTTTTTTTTAGGGGGTTTTTTGTGTGCACAA
>NW_008354171.1:10672-14519 GCF_000622305.1 Nannospalax galili | reverse complement strand
CATTTCCCTAATTACTAATGATGTTGAACACCTTTTAAATGCTTTTTAGCCATTTTATTTCTTCATTTGAGAACTCTCTGTTCATCTCCTTAGCCCATCTTTTAATTGGGTTTCTTTCTTTCTTGATTCTTTGTTTTTTGAGTTCGTTATATATTCTGGATGTTAAACCTCTGTCAGATGTGTCGCTGGTGAAGATTTTCTCCCATTCTGTGGGTTTTCTGTTCACTTCCCTGGTTGCTTTTTTTGATGTAAAGAAGCTTTTTAGTTTAATGAGGTCCCATTTGTTGATTCTTGACCTTGTTTCCTGAGCAATTGATGTCTGGTTTAGAAAATCATTTCCTACACCTATATTTTGTAGGTTTTTGCCAATCTTTTCTTCTAACAGTTTCAGTGTTTCAGGCTTCACATTGAGGTCCTTGATCCATTTGTAGTTGACTTTTGTGCAAGGTGAAAGATAGCAGTTTAGTTTCATTCTTCTACAGGTGGAGGTCCAGTTTTGTCAGCACCATTTGCTGAACATGCTGTCTTTCCTCCAGTGAATGTTCTTGGCCCCTTTGTCAAATATCAGGTGGCTGAAGTTGCGTGTACTCATATTTCATTCTTCAATTTTATTCCATTGATCTATTTTGTGCCAGTACTATGTTGTTTTTATGATATAGGTCTGTAATACAGTTTAAAGTCTGGTATAGTAATCCCCCAAGCATTGCTCTTAGTGCTCAGGGTTTCTTTGGCTATCCGAGATCTTTTGTGCTTCCATTTGAATCTTAGGATGGATTTTTCCAACTCGGTGAAGAATGCCATGGGGATTTTGATTGGCATTGCATTGAATCTAAAACTGGCTTTTGGTAGGTAGGATAGGATGGTCATTTTCACAATATTAATTCTTCCAATCCATGAGTATGGGAGGTCCTTCCATCTTCTGATGTCTTCCTCAACCTCTCTTTAAAGATTTAAATTTTTCATTGTAGAGGTCTTTACTATCATTGGTCAGGTTTATTCCAAAGCATCTTGCATTTGTTTACTTTCTCTAAAGCATCCTTCTCCCAGCCATTCAGCTACATGTCTGACCCCCATTCATTCTCCCCTCCATCTCGTCCTCAAGGCAACTGCCAAGATTACTCACGTGCCTGCTCTGAAGATGTTTCTTTAAAATTCTAATAAAATTGTAAAAGCTTAATTTGGCTGATTTGGAACTTCTTAAGTCTGAGTGGTCTTTCCCAGTGGTTCCAAACTCTGTAACACTGAATTAGTTTTAAAAGTTGTTTATAGGGGTGGAGCTATGGCTCAGCTATTAACAGTACTGCCTGCTCAGAAGACCTGGGTTTAGTTCCCAACATTCACATGGCTAACAACCATATGTTACTCCAGTTCCAGGGGGATCTGACGGCCTCTTCTGACCTCCTTGGGCATTGCAGAACACAGGTGAACTTACATGCAAGCAGGCAATACATTCATACACATAAAATTAAAAAAAAATTCTTAAAAAGTTGTTTATAAAAGTTTCATTTACTGGCAAAATGGGGAGAAAGAGGGTCCCCTAGAGGGTTCTTAGTCTCATTCATAAAAGAATTTAAGAATGGACCCAAACAAAAGCTTTTACAATTTTATTAGAATCTTAAAGGAAAATCCTCGTGGCAGGTGAGCTGGTAATCTTGGCAGCTGCTGTGAGGAGGTGAACAGTGGGAAGAAGGAAAGAAAGCCATGGAGCCATGCAGGTTTAGAGCCTGCATGGAAGTCAGACACGTGGCTGACTCACAGCCACATGGCTGGGAGAAGGAAGCGTTAGAGAAAAAGTGAAGAAACACAAGATCCTAGGGGAGGCCCAAAGCCTTAAAGAAAGCATGTTTAGTAAGAAAGGCATGAAGAAGAACAAGAGAAATTATACTTTCCTGAGGAGTTCAGAAAAGCAGACAAACTGTTGGAGACCTACACGGTTGTGGCTGGTTTGCAAGTTCTGCAGAGATCTGTGCTAGTTCCAGGCAGGAAATATTCACCACCTTATTAACACACTAGGTATTCCACCCATCTATTTAGCATAACTTAAGGTGAACCTGCCTTCCTGGGAGTGGTTCTATCACCAGGTAATTGACCAGTGAGATTGGAAAAATGGGTCCTCCAACAGATAAACTAGTCATTTTTTTATAGTCTGGACCAGTTCAATTTATAGGGCTTAGTGATACTCTAACAGGTGCTGTCACCCTTCCCACAACACAGGATGACATTGGCAGGTGCCCACTATCCCAGCTGGTGTCACTGCCCTTTTAATGTCCTAGAGCTGAAATCATGAGATGCAGAACTTACTACCTAGGAATTCCAAAGGTATTAGATCCCTAGATGGCGAGGCCACGAGGGAAAAGAATGACACACAAATGTCACAATCTACACAGGGCTGTGCTCATGTTAAAGTGGAACTGAAGTAGAACACTTTGGCTCATTCATCCACACGGCTCAGCTGTCCACAGTCCCTTCTCCACTGTCTGTCACACATTCCTTGTCTTCAGTGGGTGCTCACTTGCCCGTGGTCCCTACCTGGAACAGTACCATTTTCATTGATACCCTATGGCACGCAGACCTCTTGTCAACGAGCATCCGGTAGTTTCCCCTTCTGGGTCACTGGGTCCTGTCAGTCTATTAGTATCCCACAGCGACATTCGTTAAGAGCACTGACTGCTCTTGCAGAGGACCCGGGTTTGATTCCCAGCACCCACATGGCAGCTATGAACCATCCTTAACTCTAGTTCCAGCAGAATCTGAAGCCCTCTTCTGACCTCTGTGGCATTGCAGGACACAGGTGCATTTACATACATGCAGGCAAGGCAATATACACATACACATAAAAATAATAAATAAAATATTTTTTTAAAAGTTTCACTTACCTATGATTTGGTACACTTATCTTTCCCTTATTTTTTGGAACACTCCATCCTTACACTATTGATATTTAAAGAGAATACATTTTAACCTTTTTTTTTTTTTTTGCCTTTTTGAGACAGGGTCTCCCTGTAGCCCCAGCTGGTCTGGATTCGCTATGGAGACCAGACCAGCCTCGAACTCCCACAGATCTGCCTGCCTCTGCCTCCCAAGTGCTGGGATTAAAGGTATGCACCACCATGCCTGGCAACCATAACCTAACATTTTTTTAAGGATTTAAAGATTATTCTAATTATCTTCATATTGTTGAATATTAACCAAGATTGCTAATGCCAGTTTAGTTAAAACTGTCAGCTCTTTTCTCTTAGATTGAGATTTACCTGGATGATGTGAAAATCAGAGAGAGATGAGCAGATGCTCTTTATTAGAACAATGAAGAGGCAACCGTTTTTCTGTAGGATGGAAACGGTACATTGAGGCACAGTTGGTATAAGGTTTTTAAGGCGGTTGAGGTCAGGAAGGCAAAGAGAAAATACACACATACATATGTAATTATTAAGTAAGTGGTTTACAGGTGACATATGGTCACATATGGCAGGTTTTGGAAAACAGAGCCTTCTATCCTGTCAAAGGTTACAGAAATGTGTCAGGTTTGGAAAACAAAGACTTCTATCCTGGGTAACCACAGGGGAGTGGGGAACAACTCCTGCTCACCTCCCCCATTTCTGTTTCCTATCTTTGGGCTTTTCCTGCTCAGAAATTCTTAGCAACCATCCTAAGGGTTTCTTTAACATCACATTGCAAGAGATTTTTTTCAATCATCTGATGTGTTTCTTATTTCCACTATAAAAGTTGAGACATTTATCCTTCCCTTTCCTTTGGATTAATTGTGGTCTTACCATTTTTTGTGTATTTGATATCTATCAGTGACCTAAAATAGACATATTCTTTGCTGATATGCAAAGCCTCACAGTTT
>NW_008354171.1:2377-9428 GCF_000622305.1 Nannospalax galili | reverse complement strand
CCCTAAAGCCCCCATATATAAGTCCCAGCTCACAACCCGTGGGCTGACATCCTTCCCTGACAACTTTCCCTGACATCTTTCCCTTCCCTGACATCTTGCCCTTCCCTGCCCTTCCCTGACATCTTGCCCTTCCCTGACATCTTTCCCTTCCCTGCCCTTCGATGACGTCTTTCCCTTCCCTGCCCTTCCCTGACATCTTTCCCTTCCCTGCCCTTCCCTGACATCTTTCCCTTCCCTGACATCTTTCCCTTCTTCTTCCAGGACATCTTTCCCTTCCCTGCCCTTCGCTGACATCTTTCCCTTCCCTGACATCTTTTCCTTCCCCGAGGGAAACGTGTCCCATGCGAAATAAAGCTGTATCCCGCTGAGAATTCCATCTGTGCCTCGGTGCCTCATCCATCCGCTCGTGCCATCCACCACTCTCTCCCAACATTTTTACCTATCACCTCACAGCTCTGGAATCATGGACGTCTTCTTGGTATCTCCATTGCCAATCAGGTTTCACTTTCACAGTTTCATTCAATGGCCTATCAGGGCCTTCTCCATGCAGGGGTACCTCTGCATGATGCCTCACCTCCAAGGTTCTTTGAAACCTCAGAGGAAGAATTGATGACCCCTTCACTCTTGCATTTTTCATGCCTCTAAAGCCAGCACCAGGAGGACAACACTGCCAAATTTCACTGCAAGTTTGGGGTGAACTCCAGCCTGCTTTATCCATTTTAGAAGCTTTTCTTGTCAGTGGCCCCTGCAGCATTATCCTTTCAGGAGTTGGAGGCTTAACTGGGTGTGGTCTTGCCCTGGAAGCACTTTCTCCATTGCTTAAGTGGGAATCTCTAGGCCCCTCCTTAATCTCCTTATCAAAGGGATCCTCTTCAGCACATGCCAGGGCTCCAATACTAATCTTCCTAGAGCTCTTTTTCAATGTACCCTGTACATTTTATATTTCTTTCTGCCCCATTTGCTCTTTTTCACTGTAAATCTGTATATTATTCACCATTAATAGCCACACCCATGTCTACATTAGGCTGTCTTGTTGACCAGAGTAGTCTGAAAGACTCCCAAAATTACACAGGCTATTGCCACAGTCCTTGATTGCCTCCCAGAACTTGAAGGTAAGGCCCTATTGCTGAAGACAGGAAATACTTCAGACACATGATTTGGAGCAATGGAGCTGGAATTGACCTGGAAGGCCCCTTCCCTGAAGTCTAGCTCTCATAGCTTTGGAGAGCACTATGCAAGCTGGTAAGGACAAACACCAATTGATGGTCCAACCTAGCTTCAAGGCCTAATAGCCACATCAATGACTGGCACAACAGATGACATTGGTGCAGTAGTAGCACTTTTATCTTGAGGGTAATCAACAGCTACCTAATTGGACTTTGTATTAGTCACTTTTATGTTGCTGTGATAGAAACACTGACCAAATCAATTTATAGAAGAAAGAGTTATTTGAGCTTATGCTTCCAAGGGAATTACAGTCCTTCATGGCAGGGAGGCATGGCTGCAGAGGTGGCTGGAGGAGGAGCAGAAGCTAAGCTCTCACATCTTCAAGCAAGCACAGGAAGCAAGAGAGCAACTGAAGATCTGGCAAGGCTTAACAACTCTCTAAGCCCACCCCCAGTGACGTGCTTCCTCCAGGATAGCCACACCTTCTAAAATCTCCCAAAACAGCACCACCATCTGGGGACAAAATGTCCAAACACTTGAAGCCTATTGGGGACATTTTCATTCAAACCATCACAGAGACCAAAATGTAATACTTGGAATTCCACCATCCAGCTACTAATGAGGTATGACCCTGCTTAGCTTCTGAGATCAGCTGAGACTGGGGATGTTCCAGGAGGTGGGATAGATGTCCAGGGAGCATAGGAAGCAGTGTTTGTAAGAATGACTTTTACAATATGGGCAGAATCTGGCCTAAGGACTTTAACTTAACCTTGCAACCAAAAAAATTTACTCTTTATAATGTAAACAAGTTCAAGTGCTCTTGTGATTTAGGCATATGGACCTTAATCCCTCAGGATCCCTCTTGTCCTCCACCCAAGGTCATGAATAAATGTGGGTGTGCCTAATTAACATATCAAAGTACTGAAAGCAGTGCTATTTTCATTGCAAACAATGAAAAGAATGGAGACATCTGCCTGAAATTGTGTGATATATTCTAGACCTAGGGATCAAAGGGCAAGATTCTGTGATAAGGATGGATCCTGGCTTCTACTTCCTCAATTGATGCTGGAAATTGCTGCTTCAATATAAGTATGAGTGAACCCTGTAGTGAGAGCTCAGTTCTGTGGGACAGTTGAAGGATTGGATGGTTTTCAGAGTTTGGGTCAGCTCTTGGCCTTAAAATTAATGTCAAGAGTCAAGCTGTTTATTTATTCAGGTATAATTTTAATGTGGCTTACAATAAGGAGATGCCCTAGGAATTCTGGTAAAGACAGAACTGAAAACCTTGTAAAATCTGAATCCACACTGATGTTTTTTTCATTCAACTCAACCTTTATTTAGCCAACCTTGATTTTGTTTAATACTAACTTTTAAAAAATAACACTTTATCCCTTTTAAACATATACAGTTTTTTGTTTGTTTGTTTTAGAATCACCCTCCCAAAACAAATTTGGAGAAAATCTTTGCGTCAGTGAGCATCTTTGATCATCTTAAAAGGTGCCTCTTTTATTTTTTTCCAAGCTAACGGCCATTTCCAGGACTTTGAGATCTTCAAAGCTGATTTTTAAAGATCAGTTAATTACAATACATTTTCACAAATCACATAGCTTCAAGTCACAGTTCACTGGCAGAATGCTCTTGTCTGTAAAAACAGAGGGTTTAACTTCCATACCCAAGCAGAAATACCCATGGAGGATAGTGGTAATATTCAGCTATAATGACCATTAAATGGGAATTTTCTGTAATTAGCCTTTCTTTTGTGGCCTATGGAAGGATTTACTCTTTGAGCCTGAGACTTTCTTCATCACTCCTCTTTCTCCCTCTTAATTGAGTGAGATTTTCTCCAATATTTTTATGCTATAGGCAAGTCTTCAGTTTCTGGGAGAATTTTTGCTTTACTGAGGTGAGAGAAGGCCCTAAGTGTCACCTATACCTTTGATCTTTTGTGTGAATCATAAGTCTCTACTTAGGCCTTGTGAGCCAAGACTTAATTTTAAAAAGTTTTTTTATTGAATTTTTTGTGTATTTCATACAGAACATCTTAATCATCTTTATACCTCCTTCCCCATTGGTCCCCTTCCATAGCCCCGCCCCCCCACTGGAATTCGTACATTCTGTCATTTGTGTTAAGGCCTATCATGTCAAGTTAGTGTCCACAGATATCCCTCAGTGGAAGCTCATCTGCTGAGGTCTAGTCAGCCTATCTAGAGTCCCTCCCTTTAAAAGATCAGCTCTTCTTCACCCAGCAATAATCAGCTGCCAATAATTTTTCCACTAAGATTGAGACCTGTTATCCATTTTCACAGTTCTGTGCAGGGTTTTTGTCTGCTTGAGTTTGCATGGGTCTTGTGTATGCTAACACCACAGCTAAAGGTTTGTATGAGAAGAATCCCAGGAGCCTGTAGGACTCTATTTCCATATGATCATGCACCTCCCTGGCTCTTACAGTCTTTCTGCCCCTTCTTCCATAATGGTTCCTGAGCCCTGGGTAGGTCAATTTTAATATAGGAGTCCTGTCCAAGGACCCACACTCTGTAGCCTCTTATACTCTATGTTTTGGACATTTGTGACCTTTTGTGTTCCTGGCCCTCTATTGCATGAGTTTCATTGATGAGAATTGAAAGATGTATTAGTGTTCTCTTCATCCCTTGTTCTATGTTCTGTGAGCCTTAGGTGTAGAGGTTACAACATAGATGTGCCACTTAGGCTTGGGCAATTCACAGATAATTTCTATGTGTGACCAGTTGTGCAACTCTCTCTTGAAAAAGAAGCTTCTTTGATAGTTGGTGGCAGGGATACTTGTTTGTAAATTTAAGGATCCATAGTTTGCACATAGTAAGAAATTACATTTGTTTAGGGATGCGACAGCCTTGGAGTTTTCTCTAAGATCTATGACCTCTCCAGCTATGTATATTTGGTTAGGTTTACAGTACCACATATGAGTTTCCTCCCATTGAGTGTGCTTTAAGTCCAATTAGGTAGCTGTTGATTACCCCCAAGATAAAAGTGCCACTGCTGCACCAATGTCATTTGCTGTGCCATTCATTGATGTGGTTTTTAGGCCCTGAAGCAGGGGTTGGACCATTGATTGATGTTCTCCCTTACAAGCTTGAGTAGTGCTCTCCAAAGCTATGAGAACAGTCTGCTAAGGTCTGGACCCCTATTGAAGGGCAGAGAGTTTATTCCTGGCCCAGTGGAAGTGGGTACACATGGTCCCAATGAAGCAGGTTGGGCATGGCATTATTTGGGGAAGCTCACCACCGTGCAGGGGCCAGTTCCCCAAACTCTCGGGTGGGCTGCTAAGGTCTGGGCCCCTACTGTCTTACTTTCATTTTTAATCTCCACACATCCAGTCCAACAAATCATCAAGGAGCATCCTTCTAGTTCCACTGTCCTAATTTTCTAGAAGCCTTGAAATTCCCAATCATCCACTATATCAAAGCCTCTGGCTTCTGGGGAGCCTTACTTTTTTTTCACCACTTCCTGAATTTTATTATAATATGTTTGTTTTTAGTTAGAGTGAACAATAGGAGGGTTTTCATTGGTTTCTGTCAGAAAAGCCCCATGATCATGTTTTAAAGAATCAAATGTTTCCTTGTTAAGGAACATGACTGTTGCAGGGTATGGTGGCACATACCTTTAATCTCAGCACTCCAGAGGCTGAGGCAGGTGGATCTCTGTGAGTTCAAGACAGCCTGGTCTACAAAGTAAGTTCCAGGCAGCTGGGGGCTATAGGACCCTGTCTCAAAAAGACCTCCAAAGAAAGAAGAAAAAGAAAAGAGAAAATATCACTGCATGTGATCAGACAGTTGCAAGGAAGACACATCAGTGCCAGCTTCCCAGAGCCCTCCATCCTGCCTTGAGTAAAGCCTGCAACACATGGGCTCTGCCTGCTGTGAGAAGGGGCTTATGTTAGTGGTCCCCACATTTACACAAGGCAGACAGGTTGCTAGCTAAAGATGGAGGCTTATTCTTGGTGTGACTCCTCTGTTAGTGGGAATTCCCCTGCTTCTTATCCTGGATAGAAAGATCTCCAAATGACCACAAATAATTCCTCTGGAGTCTGTGTAGGTTGAACTGTCCATCAGTGTCCATTGTCCAGTTTATTCAGATTCTTCTCCTTCACCCTTGTTCCCTGGTGACCCCTTTGGTGACCCCCCTTTGGATGTTCCCTGGTGACCATCTCTCACATTTGCTTTGTAAGTCAGGAACCTGGAGGGTACCTTGGAATCCCTTTCAAGCCGGTAGAGCCTGTCACCATAGAGCGTTGGTCTTTCTTCCTGAGCTGCTCTCACATAGTCCTCCTTGCTCCACCACAATCCTGAGGTCCATGTAACAGCTTTCCCCTGGGTCCTCTCTCAGTGCACAAGTGTTACTGAGAAGGCCAGTGTGCTGCTGAGTGTCACGTACCAAGTCTACAGCAGCACACTGGTTCCAGCTCTGCACAGGGGAGAAACAGACAATAAACAGATACTGCTATGTCAGGTGGCGGTGGAGCTGTGCAGAAGGTAGAGGGAAGTGGTGATGACAGTGAGGCAGGAGCGATGTGATTTTTCTTAGTTGGTCAGTAGGACTGAGTTAACATTTGAGCAGAGACCTCAGACAGTGACAGCATCAGCTATGCTGAGCAATGCGGCAAGAGAGTGCTGGAGGCTGGGATAACAGGCAAAGCCCAGGTTAGGAATATGTAAAGGCCCAAGGTATGCTGGAAATGCAGAGTGGAGAAGTGCCTGTGGGAAGCTGGATCAAAATGGTAGGCTGGGGGTAGGGGTGTGGAGGAGCTGTGTAGTTCCTAGGAAGGATTTTAGGGAGATGCTGGGAGGTTTGATTTGTAGTTTTATGTGTCATAAGTATTATTTAGGATGCCTGTGTAAAGCAGACCACTGAGAGAGGAGATCAACAGGGAGTTTGGGCAGGGAGTGAATTAAGAGTGAATTATGTTGTCCAGATAGGAGAGGTTGGTGGTATTGTTAGGGGACTTAGTGTCACAGTCTATGACAAAGATGATCTATAACAAAGCAGGCTGGGCCACCCATCCTTGATAAGCCAATTAAAAGATCCAAATTAACTGACTGGAGAGATGGCTTAGCAGTCAAGAGCGTATACTGCTCTTGTAGAAGACCCAAGTTTATTACCCAGTATCTTAGAGGTCCTAACAGGAGGCTAAGGTTTAAGTAGAGGGAGTCAGAGTCATGTGTATCTAAGACTCTGGTCAAATTGTGGTTTTATCCCTCATTGACCTCTATCATTGTCTGTCCTGCAAGGTGATCTGACAATTGTAAATCCCTTGATGTGAGAAAAGTTTCCCTTCTGGCTGGCCAAGCTTTAGCCTTTTTCTTCTCCTAGCATGAGATTTGGGAGGGAATTCCCACTTGAGGAGGTGTCTCTTGTTACAACAGTCTGCTAGCCAAAATGAAGGACACAAGTGTCTCTTTAGAATACCTTCATTCCTGCCGGACCAGGCACAGTATGCACAAGGGAGTTGCAGAATAGGTAGTGACTAGATTCTGGGCTAGAGCCACCTAAATTTCCATCTAAGCCAAGACTCTAATCCATCCAGGCTAAACTTTTAAAACATAAGAAAAAATGAAAATTGAATCATGCCACTCACTGCTCAGATTGAGCATGTCAGCTGTGGGCACAGCCTGTGAAATGGGAGATTGTGAGGGTGTGGAACCCCCAAGGGGAGCCAGAGGAGAGGAAGCAGGGTCCTAAATTAGAATCAATGCAGGGATTCTTCTGCCCTTCTGTTGCAGGAGGGTTTCAAAGACAGTGGTGTCCTTGTACTATGCTGTTATTGCCTGGTAACACCACTAGGTTAAGGCTAAAGATGGGGAGGACAAACAGCTCTGAGAGTGGATTGCATTTGCAGGTCTGACTCTGA
>NW_008354171.1:0-1507 GCF_000622305.1 Nannospalax galili | reverse complement strand
GGGGAAATGGGTGAGGCTTATAGGGAAAGCAAAATAAGACAAGATTGAATGCTAATGTCCCCCTAAAATACATACTGGAGCCTAATACTCAGTTATCGTATTAAGAGGTAGGTCTTGTGGAAACTGATTAAATCATGAAGGTTCTGCTCTCATGATGGGATTAGACCTTTATAAAAGAGGCTATATGAAGTGCCCTTGGCCCTTCTGTGGTGTGAGGATTTGGCAAGATGGCACCATCTTTGAAGCAAGGAAGAAATTTACCAGACACTGCACTCACTGGCACCTTGATTTTGGACTTCTCGGTCTCTAGAACTGTGACCAATAAATTTCTGTGGTTTATAAATCATCTAGTGTAAGATTTTTTAAAATAAAGGTTTCTCTCTCTGCTTCCATCCTCTCTCTGTCTCTGTCTCTCTGTCTCTCTGTCTCTCTCTCCATGTGTGTACATGTGTGTGTCATGTGGAAGACAGAGGATAACTTTTGGGAGCTGGTTCCTGTCTTCCACCTTGCTGAGGCAGGGTCTCTCCTGTTCTGTTGTGCTGTACTCAGGGTTGCTGGTCTGGAGCTTCCATTTGGTTCTCTTGTCTCTGTCTCACTATAGGAGTGCTGGCATTACAGACGTGTGCCACCACACCTGGCTTTTTATGTGGGATTCTGGGACTGAACTCAGACTGCGTTCTGTGGCCAGTGATTTTACTTGGTGAGCCACCTCTCCAGACTATATATATATAACACATAGAGTGGCTTATGCAAACTTTGCCAACAGCATCATTCCAGCCTGGGTGGTCTTCAGTGAGGAATTTCTTGCTCACTGTATCTTAAGTTTAAAACTGGAAAGGCCTAGCCAGCTTCTGAAGGCATTTAATGTACTTAGCAATTCAGCCTCTAAGCTAGCCAGGATCTTATCTACATGTGATTTTTAAAAAATTATTTTTATTTATTATTTTCATTTTATGTGTATGAGTATATTGCCTGCATGTATGTGAGTAGACCCGTCTTGTGCAATGCCACAGAGGTCAGAAGAAGGCTTTGGATTCCCCTAGAACTGGAGTTAAGGATGGTTCATAGCCGCCATGTGGGTGCTGGGGATCGAACCTGGGTTCTCTGCAAGAGCAGTCAGTGCTCTTAATCACTGAGCCACCTCTCCAGCCCTACATGTGATTTTTTTTGTTTGTAGATTAAAGTTTCCACTCATCACAATCCTCATAAGAATGTAGATTGGAATAATCCTTCAGGAAAATTGTTTGGTAACATTTACAATGAACTTTAAAATAGTCTTAATATATTATTCAACTTTTAGTATTTTCTTCTAAAGAAATAATCAGACTTTATTTTTAAAGGTGAAAAATGCTTTTATTGAAGTGTGATATTGAAAATACACAAAGAAATAATATAATGTGGTTCCTAATTATAGAGGAGAAACAGCAAACATTATGCAACATCTGCAGAATAGGCTTCTACTCAGTATTTAAAAATATGTCTAAGTATTCCTGATGATTTGAGAAAA
>NW_008354170.1:0-571 GCF_000622305.1 Nannospalax galili | reverse complement strand
AGACCCTGACCTGGATTGGGTCCCCTGCCAATTAGGAGGGGCAAGAGGTGCATAGTCAACACACAGACACTGGGAGTCAGGTAGAAGCAGGCACTAGACGAGGTGCTGCAGGCTCGTTTAATACTGGAGGGGGAAGGCATTATATTGCCCTTTTCTCCACCCCCAAGTCCCTTTAGTCAGCATATCATTTTCTGATTGGTCCGTGCCATGCAGTCTGTCAGCAGTCACTGGGCTCGTGAGCAGGGTACGGAGTGTGGGCTCCTTTTGGCGGGCTATTTGCAGACCAAGAAGTGAAGTGAATTCTCGCTGAATCCCAGGGCTCTGAGTCAACTCCATTTTTGGAGGCCTCCTGCTACATTTCCACCCTTTTTCTTCAAAATGACTGTCCAGTGACAGCTTTTAGGCAGCTGCGCCTTGAGATGACCCCAGGATTATGGGGTCATTGGAGCATGGGCGTACACGTCCATGTCCTGGCTTAGGTTGATTCAGCCCAACAAGAGCTTATCCGTCATTGACTACAAGCCCTCCAAGGGGTATCATCCCGGGGGATCAGTCGAGGTGGGGAATTATC
>NW_008354169.1:105855-106383 GCF_000622305.1 Nannospalax galili | reverse complement strand
GTCTCCAGGTATTGTAAAAAAATCATCTTGGATGACTGGTGAGAGGTACACGTGTCAAGCTTGTCTGGTGCTCTACAACAGCTTGTCCTAGCCTAGTTCCAGAGCAGGAGGATAGTTACTTGATTGGGTAGGGTAAATGGGTGCTCAGGACCAGCCCAAATCTGGCCTAGTCCTGAAGCTCTCACTTTACCCCTTGTCAAACAAGATGAGAAAGAAGATGGATCTTCTTAGTGCAGATAGATAAGACTGGTAGTATATGTCTTACCCAGCAACATGGGAAATTCCTTTGGCTGAATTAGACTTCAGAGACTAAGTGCTATAGAATATGGAAAGGAGGATATGCTCAGGAAATAGCAGAAGATAGAATGTGATTCAGAATCCCCTTAAACAGCTATTTTTGGATTTAACTTTAGAAAAGCAGGATTACGAGCTAGAAAATCAGTATATTAATTTAGAGTGAAAATACTACTGTCAAATGATCAGTTGTGTTCATATTAGTCCGTTAGCATCCCAGGAAGGAATTTCCCA
>NW_008354169.1:105218-105770 GCF_000622305.1 Nannospalax galili | reverse complement strand
AATCTTATTGCACCACATACCTTTATCCAGATTCATCTACTTTTCATTTTTTGTCTGATTTGACCTTGTTCCTCTCCTTCTTCTCTTTCCTCCCTCCCACCTTTTTTCTCCATCCTCCTCGTCCCCATACAACCTCTTCTCTCCCTCCTACTCTATCTCTCTCTCTTGCTTACACAACACACTTAAGTTAGAGATTTAACTGTAAATTACAGAGTGTAAATAGTGTCCTTCAATTTATTTAGTGTGTAGTTGCTAAGAAAATGTTATTAGCTTGAATTAATATGGCATAATAATCAAAATCAGGAAATCTAACACTGATACAATTCTATCATCTAGTTCACAGTCTACTCCCAAGTTTAGTCAATTATCCAAGTAATGTCCTGTATAGCTAATTTTTTTTGGCCCAGGATTCAGTTCAGGACCACACATCATGTTTAGTTCTCATAGGAATTTGATCTTCTCTAACCTGTAATAGGTCCTCAGCATTTTGATTTATTAGCCCTGACATTATCAAGTAATATGGCTAATTGTTTCTAGATTGCCTATAAATAC
>NW_008354169.1:104813-105053 GCF_000622305.1 Nannospalax galili | reverse complement strand
ATGAAGACATAAATGGAATTGACTTTTAAAATTTCATTTCAAAATTGTTTATTTAAAGTATATAAAGTATAATTGATTTTTTATATTTATGCCACATTCTTAGGACTTACTGGATTCCCGTACTAGTTTGTGTAATTGTTTTCAAATTATGACTTTCTGCACAAACAGTAGTACCAGCTGCTATTTCTTCCTTCCTAGCTTCTTTGCTATGTTTATAAACTTTTTCTGACCATATTAGAC
>NW_008354169.1:104316-104566 GCF_000622305.1 Nannospalax galili | reverse complement strand
GTTTTTTGACTGCAAAGTCAAGGAAGTGTCATTTTCTTTTTATTCTGGGAGATGTAATAAAAAAGTGCTGAATTCTGATAAAATATGCTTATATTGGAATAAATATATTGGAGACAGTCAACCAACATACTGGTTAACATTAACCAGGTTTAAAAACATTAATCTAACTTTGCATTAATATGATCAAGTCCAGGTTGTCTTTCTGTATTATCTTTTAATATCCTTTTTGAATTATCTTTGATAATATCTT
>NW_008354169.1:102062-104119 GCF_000622305.1 Nannospalax galili | reverse complement strand
ATGAAGTGGAGATCTTTTTTAAACGTTGGAACCTCATTTAATTTTATGTCTTATAGAGTTTATAGTGAGTTAAAGATTATATAAGCGTAATAATTCATCTGTAAACCTAAAAATGTACAGCCAATTTTGAAAGAGATGTACCCTAGCTTAGAAAAATGTTATTGAATAGGTTAATGCTGTTGTAATGAAATGCTTCTTTTAATTAAAAATAAATAAATAAATAAATAAATAAATAAATAAATAAAAACAAGCCCAGGATCACAATGTGCAGGAACTCTGGGATACAATAAAAGATCAAATCTACAAATCACAGATATACGAGGATGAGCAGAAACTCGGGTCCAAGGCGCCAAAGTATTTTCAACAAAACCATTGAACAAAATTCATCAAATCTAAGGAAGAAGATGCCTATTAATGTGCAAGAGGTATACAAATTACCAAAGAGGACTGGAAAATAAATTCTCCATGTAACAAAATATTCAAAACGCTTAATATACAGAACAAAGAATAGTGAAAGCTTCTAGAGAGAAAGTCCAAATCACATATAATGGGAGGCCTATGAGACCGCATTGTAGATTCTGAAGTCTCTGGGAGGGCCTGGACTGATGTTCTACAAATTCTTAAAAGTCACAGATACCAATCCAGGCCACTACACCCAGAAAGATGATCAGTTGAAATAGAATGAGAAAAGAAAGCTTTCCATGATAAAAACAAACTTCAGGAAATTATGTCCACAAAGTCAGCTTTACGATAGATACTGGGAGGAATGAGTCTTCTCTAATGAGAAGATTGCACACACCTGAGAAGGCACAAGGAATAATAAACAATTCCAGAGCAGTTAATCAAAAGAGGACAAAGAAAACAAAACCACCACAACAAAATAACAGGATTTAAAAAAATTGGTGAGAAATAACTCTTAATGTTAATTGCCTTAATTCTCAATAACAAGATACATATTAATCGACTGATTAGAAATGGATCATATCTTTTTGATGCCTCCAAAAATACAACTGACTATTTAAAATAGACACCACCTTAAGAATAAAAGAATGGAAAAAGGCATTCCAAGCAAATGGAGTTAAGAAAAAAGCAAATGTGGGTATTCTGGTATATGTTAAAATAGACTTCAAACTAAAACTAGTCAGAAGGGATAGAAAAGAACATTTCATAGTCATTAAAGAAAAATCCGCTGAGAGGCTATGTAATCCTAAACATATGCAGCAAACACAGGACACCCAATTTCATAAAAGAAACACTATGACATCTAAAATCACATGACTCAAAGGCAGTGATAGTGGATGACATGCAGATCACATTATCATCAACAGACAGGTTATCCAGACAAAAACTGTACAGAAAAACTTGCAAGTTAAATGATATCATAAATCAAAATGGACCTAACAGACATTTACAGAACATTCTGCATAAACACCAATGACTATATTTTCTTCTCAGCATTTCATGGAATTTTCTCCCAAATCAACCACATATAGGACAAAAAGCAAGTTGCAAGAAAATTTAAAAGTTTGAAATAACATCCTGTATCCTATCTGACCACAAAGGAATAAACCTGGACACAACAAAAAGAGAAATGGGAAAAAGTATGCAAACTGTTGAATCTAAAAAACACTATTGAATGAAAATTGGATCAAGGGAGAAATCAAAGAAGTAAATTCAAAAATTCCCAGAACTGAATGCAAATGAAAGCACAGTATATCAAAATCTATGGGACTCAGGAAAGGCATTCCTAAGACCGAATTTTATAGCATTAGGTGTGTACATCAAATAGCTTGAGAAGTTGCATACTAACAACTTAATCATGAACTTGAAAGGCTTAGAAAAACAAGAACAACCGACCCCCCAAAAAACCTAGATGAGAAGAGATAATAAAATTGTGGCTGAAATCAATCAAATAGAAATGAAAAAAAATAATACAAAGAATCAATGGGATGAAGAGTGAGTTCTTTGAATAGATTAACCAGATTGACAAACATTTAGTAAATTTAACTGAAAGAAGACTCAATAAAATCATTGATGCAAAAGGGAAACATTACAAG
>NW_008354169.1:78346-101921 GCF_000622305.1 Nannospalax galili | reverse complement strand
TAAGAGCAAGAAGTAAGATATAAGCAATATTTTCAAATCTCCCAAGTTAAAAAGAAAATCCCAGGACATCATAGATACAGTGAATACTTCTGCCAGATTTTCAAAAAAGAACAAATTTCAATACCCATCAAATTCTGCAACATAGAAGAGGAAGGAACACTTGCAAATCATTTTTATGAAAACACTATTAACCTGATACCAAACCAAACACCAAACAAAAACGGAAAATTACTGTGATGAATATCGATGTAAAAATTGTCAAGAAAACCCTTGTAAACTGAATGCAAGATCACATCAAAAAGATTATTTACCACAATCAATTAGGTTTCATCCCAAAGACGCATGGATGATTCAACATGTATAAATCAATAAATGTAATCTACCACATAATCAGACTCAAGGACTTTTTTTATTCAAAATGATCCCTCATTAAATGCAGAAAATGCCTTTGATAATATCCAACATCCAATCATGATAAAAGTCACAGAGAATCCAAGGATACAGAGGACATAACTCAACATAATACAGAAAATATACAACAAGCGCAAAGCTAACATCATACTAACTGAAGAAAACCTCAAAGTATTTCTACTAAAATCAGGAACAAGAAAGATTGTATATTCCTTAATTTCTGTTCAATATATTGCTTGATGTTTTAGCTAGATCAGTAAAACAAATGAGGGAGATAAAGGGATACAAATCGCAAAGGAAGAAGTCAAATTGCCCGTGTTTGCATATAATATGATTACGTACATAAAAGACTATAAAGACTCAACCAGAAAACTCCTAAAGATGATAAACACATTCAGCAATGTAAGAGGATACAAAATTAACATTTGAAAATCAGTAGCCTTCCTATACACAACCAAGAAACTTACTGAGAATAAATCATGGGAAAAATCAAATTCATGATAGCCTCAGAAACACAAACTAGCTTAGAACAAATCTAGCCAAAGAAGTGAAAGACCTGTATAATAAAAACTTTAAGACCTTGAAGGATGGAACAAATCCAGCCAAAGAAGTGAAAGACCTGTATAATAAAAATTTTAAAACCTTGAAGAAAGAAATTGAGGAAGATACCAGAAGATGGAAAGAGCTACCATGCTCATGGATCAGTAAGATTAATATTGTGAAAATGGCTATCCTGCCAAAAGCAATCTAAAGATTCAATGCAATCCTTATGAAAATTCAAACCCCAATTCTTCACAGAAGTTGAAAAAGAATCTGAAATCTCATATGGAAACATAAGTAATGTATGATAGCCAAAACAATCCTGAACAATAGAAGAAGAGCTGAGGATATCACAATCCCTGATTTCAAGTGTATATACTACAGAGCTCTAGTAATAAAAATGACATGCCACTAACAAAAAAATCAGCACATTGATCAATGGAATAGAATTGTGGACACAGATTTAAGTCAATGCAGTTACAGTTATTTGATTTTTTACTAAGGGGCCCCAAACACACCTTGAACTAAAGACAGCATTTTCAGGATATGGTGCTGGTCAAACTGGATAGCTATGTATAGGAGAATAAAATTAGATATCTGTATGTCACCATGATCAAGATTCAATTCCAAGTAGATCAAGGACTTCCTCATAAAGCCTGATACCCTGAAACTGAAAGAGGGGAAATTTGTGAATGCAGTGGAACTTAAAGTCACAAGAACAGAATTTCTGAAAAATAACAATGCAGGCATTAAATTCAGCAATCGACAAAGAGGACCTCATAGAAATAAAAAGCTCATATACAGAAGACTAAATCATTATAGGAATGAAGAGGCAACCTATTGAATGGGAAGAAACTTTATGAGCTAAACTTCTGACAGAGGGTTAATATCTAGAATAAACCAACAATTAAAAAGTTCATAATAATAAACCACCCAATTAAAACTTGGGACAAGGAGCTAAAGCAGAGAGTTCTCAAAATGATCAACAGCTGTTTAATTGGAATTAAGGTCCACTCAATGGGAAGGAACTCATGTGAAGTAGTATAAACATGGTCAAATATATGGCTGGAGATATCATAGATCCTAGAGACAAAAACAACTTATGCCACATCTATAGGACAACATAATTTCTTACTTTATTCTATGAATTAAGGTCCACTCAATGGGAGGGAACTCATGTGAAGTAGTATAAACACCGTCAATTATATGGCTGGGCTAGAAACTTATACTAATTGAAGTAACACAAGCTCAGAAAAACTTCTTTCATTTGTGAATCTTAGCTCCAAATCCCTAGGATATGGAGACTATTACAGAGTTCCAGAACTTGTCAAATGCAGATAATAAATCAGTGTGAGACACGTAATCTTAAGTGACACATCTTCAGTGCAAACTTTTCACTTAGGATAAATGGATATCTTAACTCTCGACATCTTCAATGCAAACTTTGCACTTAGGATGAATGGATCCCTTAACTCTCACTACAGAAGTTTCCATATGCAGGAGATGGTGATTAATATAGAGACCAAAAATTATCCAAAAATTAGCCAATGTGCAGAGAACAAGAGGCTGCAGAGTGCTTATTCCTTAATAGGACAACTATTTCAAACCTCTGCCTCCCAAGACTCAGGGATCATGTAGAAGAGAAGACAGAAAGATTCTAAGAATTAGAGGTGGTTGATGACCACAAGGAAACAGTCTTCCAGACAGCTGGTCATTTACTCATATGAGCTCACAGCAATGTTGACTGCATGCACAAATCTTATGTGAGCTCACACCGAACAAGAAAGTCCAGCATAGACATGGGGAAGCAGGCAAAAAATCCCATTCCAACCTAAGAAACTTAAAAACAGTTATTTTTATTGTATGTGTATGAGTTACTGCCTGCATGTGTGTAAGTGCACTTGTGTCGTGCAATGCCCGCAGAGATCATAAGAGGACATCAGACCCCCTGGAACCGGAGGTACAGATGGTTGTTAACAACCATGTGTTTGTGGGGAACTGTATCCAGGTCCTCTGCAAGAGAAGCCAGTGCCCTTAACCGCTGAGTCATCTCTCCAGTCCCAACCTAAGTAATTCATGGCTGAAGAAGGTGAAAAGACAGTGTCTTATAGGTTTGGGACTTTCGGGAGGGCCAGTGCATGCAGGTCCTCTGCAAGAGAAGCCAGTGCTCTTAACTGCTGAGTCATCTCTCCGGCCCAACGTACGTAATTGATGGCTGAAGAGAGGTGGCAAGACAGTGTCCTATATGTTTCGGACTCTTGGTAGGCCCAGTGCATGGATCCACACTGAAGGACACTGCAGGACCCAAATCTTGCTCTATAGGATATATATATATTCATGAATTCACTTAATTTGGTAGAGTACAGTTGGGTAAGGTATGGAGAGGGGAGTGTCTCTGAAGGCCATCAAAGTACATTGTATGAAAATTTCAAAATTTCATCAAAAAATACAAAAGAAAATGAAAAATGTCATTAGCTATTAGGAAAATGCAAATTAAAACTACATTGCGATTTTATCTTTACCAAGTCAGAATGGCTAAGTTCCAAAAAGAAACAGAAGATGCTCGCAAGGTTTTGGGAAAGGGGAACGCTTCGCCATTCATGAGATTCATGAGTTCATTAAATTTGGTAGAGTACAGTTGTGTAAGATATTGAGAGCGGAGCGTCTCTGAATGCCATCAAAGTGTATTGTACAAAAATTCCAAAATTTCATCAAAAATACAAAAGAAAATGATGTCATTAGCTATTAGGAAAATGCAAATTAAAACTACATTGAGATTTTATCTTTGCCAAGTCAGAATGGCTAAGTTCCAGAAAACAAACAAAAAATGCTTGCAAGATTTTGGGACAGAGGAACACTTCTTCTCTTTGAATGCCATCAAAGTGTATTGTACAAAAATTCCAAAATTTCATCAAAAATACAAAAGAAAATGATGTCATTAGCTATTAGGAAAATGCAAATTAAAACTACATTGAGATTTTATCTTTGCCAAGTCAGAATGGCTAAGTTCCAGAAAACAAACAAAAAATGCTTGCAAGGTTTTGGGACAGAGGAACACTTCTTCTCTTCTGGTGGGAATACCCAAAGAACTCCATATTCTACTACAGACATATCTGCTCATCTTTGCTCCTTGCTGCTCTATTCACAATAGGCAGGAACTAGAAGCAACCTAGGTATTGATCAAATGATAAATGAATAATGAAAAGTGGTACATTGACACCATGGAATATTATTCAAGTATTAAGCAAGTTGAAATTATGAATTTCACAGGTAAATGGATAGAACTGGAAACAGTCATCCTGAGTCAGGTATCCCAGACCCAGAAAAATGAACATTTTATGTCTTCACTCAAAATTGGATGCTAGCTTTGAATCTTTGGATAGGTATGTTTCAATTGGAAAATCCATAGAGGTCTCAAATGATAAATGAATAATGAAAAGAGGTATATTTACACCATGGAATATTATTCAAGTATTAAGCAAGTTGAAATTATGAATTTCACAGGTACATGGATAGAACTTGGAACCTGAGTCAGGTAACCGATTTTATAAATGGGGAAAGGGGAGCAATGGAATATGAAGAGTTAAATATGGTAGGGAATGGTAGGGCAGGGTAGAAAAGGGATTAAGGGGCGTACCCAGAAAAATGAATATTTTATGTTCTCGCTCATAATTGGATGCTAGCTTTAAATCTTTAGATAGGCGTGTTTCAATTGGAAAATCCATAGAGGTCAGGAAACTAGTAAGGGTCCATGTGGGGAGGCTTCTTGGAAGGGGACAGAGAATACAGTTTTATAAATGGGGAAAGGGGAGAAATGGAATATGAAGAGTTAAATAGGGTGGGGAATGGTAGGGCAGGGTAGAAAAGGGATTAGGGGGGAATAACTAACACTAATGGCTTTTTGAAAAAGTCAAATGGAAATTTATCACTATAGAAGCTTCTTAAAGTATTTACATATGCAATATAAAAATAATTTAAATGACGTCACCCCATAAGAAGGGCCAGTTCCCCACAGACACCATAGATTAACAAATACAAACCCCAATACTAGGAAGAGGCATTCTTTTGGGGAAATTTTGACCAGAGGTGATCTCATAGACCCTCACACAATACTGGCTATTGCTATTGCTCTTGGTTCCTCGTAAGAGGTTAATGGTAAGTCCTTATTGCTGAAGATATTATGTATGTTGTATTAGTCACTTTTCTCTTGCCATGATAGAAACACTGACCAAAGCAATTTATAGAAGGAAGAGTTTGTTTGAGCTTACGTTTCCTGAGGAATTACAGTCCATCATGGCAGGGAGGCATGGTGGCTGGAGGTGGCTGGAGTAGGAGCTGTAGAAGTGAAGCTCTCACATCATCATGCAGGCACAGGAAGCAAGGGACTGACTGGAGATCTGGCCAGGCTTTAGAACTCTGTAAGCCCACCCCCAGTGACATGCTTCCTCCAAGATAGCCACACCTTATGTAAACTCCTAAAACGGCGCCATCATCTGGGGGCAAAATGTCCAAACACTTGGAGCCTATGGGGGACATTTTCATTCAAACAATCACATATGTTTAGGATTTTTTTAAAAAAATTAAAAGCCATAATTCTTTTTCAATGAAGTCTTAAAAAGAATTTTAAAGAAAAAGGGGCAAAAGCATTACTGCTCTAGTTTAGCAGGTGAAAGGGTCAGAATATTTTTCTGTCACTTCTTCACAATCCATTTGAGTCTCAGAGGTCTGCCCTCAAATTCACAAAGCTCCATATGACACAATTATATTTACCATGTTTTCCATAATATAGCCACAACTATTCATAATGCTCTTCTCCATTATTTTCAGTTTAATCCCATGTGTTATTATATTTCTCCACAGTGCCATCAAAATGTTAAAAGATGACTTCAAAATGTTCCTTTGTCATTTCACAATGCACCATTGTGACGTCACAAAGCTCCAGTATGCCAATAGCATTGCCCCATGTGCCTACATATTTCTCCATAGAGCCATCAAAATGTTACAATATGAATTCACAGTGTTCCTTTGTGACAACAAAATGCTCCAGTGTGCTAACACTATGGTCTCAAATGTGCCATCACAATGTTACGATATGACATCACAATGTTTCATTGTTACATCACAATGCTCCTTGGTGCCATCACTGTGTTAAAATATGGGTGCAAAATTTACCAATATGCAATTACAGTGCTCCAATGTGACATCACAATGCTTTAATCTGCCAACAACATAGGTCCATGTGCTAGTTTATTACTCCAATATGCCAACAATGTTACAATATGACTTACGAATGTTCCCTTGTGACATCACAGGGCTCAAATGTGACATCACAATGCTCTGCTATGCCAACATGGTCGACCCACATGCCATTATATTGCCCCAATTTACCATCACAATGTTACAGTATAACTTCACAATGTTACATTTTGACATCACAATACTCCAATATTTCAACATTATTGGCCCATGTGTTATTATATTGCTCCATAGTGCCATCAAAATATTACAATATGACTTCACAATGTTCCATTGTGACAATACAATGCTCCAATGTACCAACACTATCTCCCCATGTTCCATTATATTGTTCCAATGTGACATCATAACGTAACAATATTACTTCACAATCTGACATCACAATACTGCAATGTGTGAACACTATTTCCCCATGTGCTATTCTGTTGCTCCAATATGCTCCAATGCGCCATCACACTGTTACAATGTGACTTCGCAATGCTCCATTGCAACGTCACAATGCTCCAATGTGACGTCACAATGCTCCAATGTGCCAGCACTATCACCTCATGCGCCACTATATTGCTCCAGTGTGACATCATAATGTTACAGTATGACTTCACAATGCTCCAATGTGACATCACGATGTTCCACTATGCCAACATTATGGCCCTATGTGCCATCACAATGCTCTATGGTGCCAACACGATGTTAAAATATGACTATACAGTGTTCCATTTTGATATCACAGTGCTCCAATGTGACATCTTAATTCTCCAGTGTGCCAAAACTATCTCCTTGTGTGCCCTTTTATTGCTCCAATATGCCATCATAATGTCACAGTAGGAATTCTAATGTTCCAATGTGACATCACAATGCTCCAATGTAACAATAGTATCGCCTCATGTGCTTATATTACTCCAGTGTTCCATGACCATGTTACAATATGACTTCTGAATGTTCCCTTGTGACATCACAATGCTCGAGTGTGCATCACAATGCTCCATTGTGCCAGCACTATGTCCCCATGTGCCATTATATTCCCCAAAATTGGCATCACAGTGTTGCAATATAACTTCACTATGTTACATTTTGACATCACAATGTTCCATTGTGCCATCACAATGTTACATTTGATTTCACAATGTTCGATTGTGTCATCACAATGCTCCAGAGTGTCATCACAATGCTCCACTGTGAAATTACAGTGTTCCAATGTGCCATTACATTGCTCCAAAGTCTCAACACTAAGGCCACGTGTGACATAATGTTGTTACAATATGTCATGACAGTGTTACAATTTGACTTCACAATGCTCCAGTGTGACATCACAATGCTCCAATGTGCCAACTGTATCGCCTCATGTGCGTGTTCCATTATATTGCTTCAATGTGCCATCACAATGTTACAATATGACTTCACAGTATTCAATTGTGACTTCTGAATGCTCCAATTTGACATCAGAATGCTGCAGTGTGCCATCACAATGTGACAGTATGACTTCACAATAATCCACTGTGATGTAACAATGCTTGACTATGACATCAGAATGCTCCAATGTGCCAACACTATCGCCTCGTGTGCCAATATATTTCTCCAATATACCATCACAATATTCCGTTTTGACATCACAGTTATCAACTGTGACATCACAATGATCCAATGTGACATCACAATATTCCAATTTGCCATTCAGAGTGTTACATTTTGACTTCACAATGTTCAATTTTGACTTCACAATGTTTTAATATGACATCACAATGCTCCAATTTGCCAACCCTATCTCCCCAAGTACCATTATATTGCTACAATATGTCATCAGAATGTTACAATATCCCTTCACAATGTTCTCTTGTCACATCAAAATCCTCAAATGTGACATCACAATGCCCCATGGTGCCATCACAGTGTTAGAATATGACTTTACAATGTTCCATTGTGACTTCACAATGCTCCAATATGACATCAAAATGCTTCAATGTGCCAACACTATCTCTCCATATGTAATCAAAATGCTCTATGGGTCCATCACAGTGTTGCAATATGACTTCACAATGATCCCTTGTTACATCACAATGCTCCAATGTGAAATCACAATGCTCCAATGTGCCAACATTAATCCCACTTGTGCCATTATATGGCTCAAATATGCCATCACATTTTAATAATATGTCTTCTCAAGTTTCATTTGTGCCATTACAACACACCTGTATGCCATCACAATTCACATTGTGCGTCACTATGCTCCAATGTGACATCACAGTGCTCCAGTGTGCCAACACTATCACCATTATATTGCTCCATTATATTGCGCCATTATATTGCTCCAACTTGCCATCACAAAGTAACAATACGTGTCATTAGCCTGATCCATTGTGTCGTCATCATGCTCAATATGCAAACATGTTACTCAATCTCCCCTCACAATCAGCAAATTTGACCAAACAATTCTCTATAGTACAATCACAATATTGCAATATAACTTCACACTGTTCCATTGTGACATTACAATGCTCCAATGTGTGAACACTATCTCCTATGTTCCATGATATTGATCCAATGATCCATTACAATGAAATAACGTTACTTCACAATGTGGCCAACACTATTGCTCCATGTGTTATGATACTGCTCCATAGTGCCATCAAAATTTTACAAGATGACGTAACAGAAAATGCTCCATAGTGACATCACATGTTCCAAGGTGACATCACAATGCTCCAATATTCCAACACTATTGCTCCATGTGTTATGATACTGCTCCATAGTGCCATCAAAATGTTACAATATGAATTCACTGTGTTCCTTTGTGACATCACAATTCTCCCATGTAACATTAATACCCCATATGCCACTGTATTGTTTCAATGTGCCATCACAATGCTAACCTATGACTTCTCGGTGTTCTTTTTGACATCACAATACTATAATCAGCCAATACTATCACACCATGTGCCAAGATATTGCTCTAATATGCCATCAAAATGGTACATTATGAATTTCAATGTTCTGTTATAACATCACAATGCTCCAATGTGCTAACACTATGGTCTCAAACATAGTGTTACAATATGATTTCACAGTGTTTCATTGTTACATCACAATGCTCCATGGTGCCATCACAAGTTCCATTGTGACATCACAATGCTCCAATGTGACGTCACAGTCCTGCAATGTGACGTCACAATGCTTCAGTGTTCCAACACAATCCCTTCCCATGCCATCACAGTTCTCTACGATGCCATCACAATTTTACAATATGATTTCACAGTGTTCCATTGTAATATCACAGTCATCCTGTATGACATCACAATGCTCAAATGTGATATCACAGTGCTCCAATGTGCATTCAAAATGTTCCAATATGACTTCATGATGTTCCAATGTGATTTCACTATGCTTCAAACCACAGTTCTCCAATGTGCCAACACTATCTCAACATGTACCATTATATTGCTACAATGTGCAATCACAATGTGACATTATGGCTTCTCAACAATGTGCCAACACTAACTCGACATGTGCCATTATATTGCTCAAACGTTCCAACAAAATTTTATAATATGACTTCTGAATGATCCATTGTACCATCACAACCCAGCTATATGCCATCACAATGCTCATTGTACCAACATGATGCGTATTTGTGGGCTCCAATGTTCCAAAACTATTGCCCCATGAGCGATTATATTGCTCCAGTGTTCCATCACGTGGTTACAATATGACTTCACAAAGTTCCATTGTGACATCACAGTGATCCAATGTGACAACAAATTCTCCAATGTGATATCACTATGCTCCAATTTGCCATCACAATGTTACAATATGACTTCACAATGTTCCATTGTGACATCACAATGCTCAAATGTGACATCACAGTGCTCCAATGTGCCAACACTATCTCCCCATGTGCCATTATATTGCTTCACTGTTTCATCACAATTTAGCAATATGACTTCACAATATGACTTCACAGAACTGCAATGTGCCAACATTATTGCCCCATGTGCGATTCTATTGCTCAAATGCGCCTCACACTGTTACAATATGACTTCACAATGGTCCAATTTGACATCAAAATCCTCAAATGTGACATCACAATGCTTCAGTGTTCCAACATTATCGCTTCATGTTCCATCACAATGCTCTATGGTGCCATCACAATTTTACAATATGACTTCACAAAGTTCCATTGTAATATCACAGTGATCCTGTGTGACATCACAATGCTCAAATTTGAAATCACAGTGCTCCAATGTGCCTTCACAATGTTCCAATATGACTTCACAATGTTCCAATGTGATTTCACTATGCCTCAATGAGAAACCACAATTCTCCAATGTGCCAACACTGTCTCCACATATACCATTACAATCATTGAAATGTGCGATGACAATGTGACATTATGACTTCTCAATGTTCCATTTGGAAATCACAATGCTCCAGTGTGATATCACCATGCTCCAGTGTTCCAAAACTACTGCCCGATGAGCTGTTATATTGCTCCAGTGTGCCATCACGAGGTTACCACATGACTTCACAATGTTCCGTTGTTACATCACAATGTTCCTTGGTGTCATCACTATGTTACAATATGATTTCACAATCCTCCAATGTGAAATTACAATGCTGCAATATGACATCACAATACTCCAATGTGCCAACACTGTCATTTCATGTCCCATTATAGTGCTCCAAGGTCCCATCACAATGTTACAATATTACTTCTCAACATTCCATTTTGACATCACAATACTCCATTCTGACATCACAATGCTCCAATGTCCAGCACTATCGCCCCATGTGAAGTATATTGCTACACTTTTTCATTACAATATTACAATATGACATCACAAAGTTCCATTGAGACACCACAACGCTCCAATGTGCTTATAACATCGCCCCATGGGCATTATATTTCTCCAATGTGACATCACAGCATTACAATTTGAATTCAAAATGTTCCATTGTTACAAAACAATCCTCCAGTGTGACATCACATGGCTCCAATGTGCCAACACTATCACCCCTTATGACCTTATTTTGGTCCAATATTCAATCACGATGTTTGAATATGACTTCAAAATGTTCCGTAGTGATATCAGAATGCTCTGTGTTAACATCACAATATTACAATATGACTTCACAGAGTTCCATTTTGATATCACAATGCTCCAATGTGAAATCACAGTGTTCCAATGTGCCAACACAAATCCCACATATGCCATTATATTGCTCAAATGTTCCATCACAATTTTATAATATGACTTCTCAATGTTCCATTGTGCCATCACAACTCACCTATATGCCATCACAATGCTCATTGTGCCAACATGATGCGAAATTCTGTCATTACCGTGATCCATTTTGTCGTCATCATGCTCAATATGCAAACACGGTTCTCAATGTCCCCTCACATTCTGCAAATTTGACCACACAGTTCTCCATAGTAATATCACAATGTTAAATATGACTCCACAATGTTCCATTGTGTTATTACGATGCTCCAATGTGCCAACACTATCTCCCCATGTGCCATTATATTGCTCCAATGTGCCATCACAATTCAACAATATGACTTTACAATGTGACTTCACAATACTGCAATGTGCCAACACTATTGCCCCATGTGCCATTATATTGCTACAATGTGACACCACAATGTTACAGCATGACTTCACAATGTTCCACATGTGACATTACAATGCTGCAATATAACAACACTATCTCCCCACAAGCCTTTATATTGCTCCAAAGTGCCATGACAATGTTACAATATGATGTAACAATGTTCCATTGTGACATCACAAGGATCACTGTGCCATCACTACGCACATTTATTTCATTACAATGATACATTGTGTGGTCACTATACTCAATAAGCAACGTGGTGCTCAATGTCTCCTCACAGTCCCCCAATGTGACTTCAAAATGATCCATAATGCCATAACAATGTTACAAGAAGACTTCATAATGCTCCATTGTGAC
The DNA here is from genome assembly GCF_000622305.1 of Nannospalax galili. Lineage (NCBI taxonomy): Eukaryota > Metazoa > Chordata > Mammalia > Rodentia > Spalacidae > Nannospalax > Nannospalax galili. Next base: position 89,747 of record NW_008354169.1, on the reverse strand, counting down.
ATGACAATGGTCTGTGGTGCCTTCACAATGTTGCAATATGACTTCACAATGTTCCTTTGTGACAAACAGTGCTCCAATGTGAAATCATAATGCTCCAATGTGGAAACACTAATCCCACATGTGCCAATATATTGCTCAAATGTGCCATCACAATTTTATAATGATTCTCAATGTTCCACTGCGCCATCACAACGCACCTATATGCCATCACAATGCTCATTGTGCCAACATCATGCATATTTGTGTCATTACCATGATCCATTGAGTCATCGTGATGCTCAATATGCAAACCAGATGCTCGATGTCCCTCACAGTCCGCACCTTTGCTGACACAATTCTCCTTAGGACCATCACAACAATACAATATGAATTCACAATGTTCCATTTTGATGTTACAATGCTCCAATGTGACGTCATAATGCTCCAGTGTGCCAACACTATCGCCACATGAGCCATTCTATTCCTCCAATGTGCCATCACAATGTAACAATATGAGTTCACAATGTGACATCAAAAACTGCAATGCACCAACACTATTGCCCCACATGCCATTCTATTGCTCCAATGCGCCATCACAATGTTACAATATGACTTCACAATGCTCCATTGTGAAGTCACAATGCTCCACTGTGATGTCACAATGCTCCAATATGCCAATACTATCGCCACATGAGCCATTCTATTCCTCCAATGTGCCATCACAATGTGACAATGTGACTTCATAATGTTCCATTTTGACATCACAATATTCCATTGTGACTTCAAAGTCCTTCAATATGACATGAAAATCCTCCAATGTGAAAACACTATCACATCATGTACAATTATATTGCTCCAATGGGACATCACAGTGTTACAATATGACTTCAAAATGCTCCAGTGTGACATCTCAATGCTCCAATGTGCCAACATTATCTCCCCAAGTACCATTATATTTCTCCAATATGCCATCACAATGTTACAATATGCCTTCACAATGTTCCCTTGTCACATCACAATCCTCAAATGTGACATCACAATGCTCCATTGTGCCATCACACTGTTACAACATGAATTCACAATGTACATTGTGACTTCACAGTGCTCCAATGTGCCAATACTATCGCTCCATGTGAAATCAAAATGCTCTATGGTGCTATCACAGTGTTACAATATGACTTCACAATGTTCCATTTTGAGATCACAGTGCTCCAATATGACTTCACAATGCTCCAATGTGTCATCACAATGCTTCAGTGTTCAAATACTATCGATTCATGTGCCATCACAATGCACTATGGTGCCATCACAATGTTACAATATGACTTCATAGTGTTCCATTTTGATATCACAGTGATCCTGTGTCACATCACAATGCTCAAAGGTGACATCACAGTCCTCCAATGTGCCATCACAATGTTCCAATATGACTTCGCAATGTTCCAATGTGATTTCACTATGCTTCATTGTGACATCACAATTCTCCAATGGGCCAACACTATCTCCCCATGTGCTATTTTATTTCTGCAATGTACGATCACAATGTGACAATATGACTTCTCAGTGTTCCATTGGGAAATCACAATGCTACAGTGTGATATCACAATGCTCCAATGTTCCAATACAATTGCCCCATGAGCGATTATATTGCTCCCATGTGCCATCACGAGGTTAAACTATGACTTCACAATATTCTATTCTGACATCACAATGCTCCAATGTGCCAACACCATTGCCCCATGTGACATTATATTGCTCCAATATGCCATCATAATACTACATCATGTCTTCTCAATGTTCCATTGTGACATAACAATGCTCCAACCTTATATCACAATGCTCCAATGCCAACCCTATTGGCAAGTGTTCAATTACTTTGCTACAATGTGCCATGACAATGTTACAATATGACTTCACTGTGTTCCGTTGTGACATCACAGTGATCCAATATGACATCACAATTCTCCAATGTGATATCACTGTGTTCTACTTTTCCATCACAATGTTACAATATTGTGACGTCTTAACACTACATGGTGCCCTCACAATGTTATAATATCATGTCACATTGTTGCATTGTGACATCACAATCCTCCAATGTAACACTATCACCCCATGTGCCAATTTCTTGTTTCAATGTGCCATCACAATGCTAACCGATGATATCTCAGTATTCGTTTGTGACATCATAACACTCCAATGAGCCAATACTATCGCACCATGTGTCAATATATTGCTCCAATGTGACATCGCAATGTTCCATTGTGACATCACAATTTTCCAGTGTGACATCACAATATTCCAATATGGCATTCAGAGTGTTACAATATGACTTCACAATGTACAATTTTGACTTCACAATGCTTTAATATGACATTACAATGCTCCAATGTGCGAACATTATCTCCCCAAGTACCATTTTTTGCTCCAATATGTCATCAGAATGTTACAATATGCCTTCACAATGTTCTCTTGTCACATCAAAATCCTCAAGTGTGACATCATAATGCCCCATGGGGCCATCACAATGTTACAATATGACCTCACTTGTTCCATTGTCACTTCACAATGCTCCAATGTGATATCAAAATGCTTCAATGTGCCAACACTATCACTCCATGTGAAATGAAAATGCTCTATGGTGCCATCACAATGTTACAATATGACTTCACAATGATCCATTGTTACATCACAATGCTCCAATGTGAAATGAGAATGCGCAATGTGCCAACATTAACCCCCCTTGTGCCATTTTATGGCTCAAATATGCCATCACATTTTAATAATTTGTCTTTTCAAGGTTCCCTTATGCCATCACAACGCACCTTTATGCCATCCCAATGCTCATTCTGCCAAAATGATGCGCAATTGTGTCATTAGCATGATCCATTGTGTCATCATTATGCTCAATATGCAAACACGGTGCTCAATGTCCCCTCAAAATCACCAAACTTGACCACACAAATCTCCATAGTACCATCACAATATTGCAATATGTCTTCGCAGTATTTCATTGTGACATTACAATGCTCCAGTGTGCAAACACTATCTCCCCATGTGCATTATATTGCTCCAATGTGCCATTACAATGGAACAACATGATTTCACAATGTGACATCACAGTACTGCAATGGGCCAACACTATTGCCCATATGTCATTCTATTGCTCCAATGCGCCATCATACTGTTACAATATGACTTCACAGTGCTGCATTGTGAAGTCACAATACTCCAACGTGATGTCACAATGCTCCAATATGCCAGCACTATTGCCCCATATGCCATTATATTGCTCTAATATGCCATCACAGTGTTACAATATGACTTCCTAATGTTTCATTGTGACATCACAATATTCAATTGTGACTTCAATTTCCTCCAAATGTGAAATGAATATGCTCCAGTGTCCGAAAACTACCATGACCTCATTTGCCATTATATTGCCCCCATGTGACATCACAATGTTACAATATTACTTCACAATTCTCAATTGCAACGTCACAATGCTCCAATGTGATGTCCGAATGCTCCAATGTGCCAACACTATGGCCCAATGTGCCAACACAATGCTCTATGGTGCTTTCACAATGTTAAAATATGACTTTACAGTGTTCCACTGTGATATTACAGTGCTCTAATGTGGCATCCCAATTCTCCAGTGTCCCAAAACTATTGCCCTGTGTGCCCTTATATTGCTCCAATATGCCATCATAATGTTACAATAGGACTTCTAAGGTTTCAATGTGACATCACAATGCTCCCTTGTAACAATACTTTCGCCCCATGTGCCTTTATGTTGCTCCAATATTCCATAGCAATGTTACAGTATGACCTCACAATTTTCCATTGTGACGTCACAAAGCTCCAAGGTGACATCACAATGCTCCAATATTCCAACAGTATTGCCCTATGTTTTATTACATTGCTCCACAATGCCATCAAAATGTAACAATATAACTTCATAATGTTCCTTTGTCTTTTCAAAATGCTCCATTCTGACGTCACAATGATCCATTATGCCAATACTTTTGCCCCATGTGCTTATATATTGCTACATAATGCCATCAAAATGTTACAATACGAATTCACATTGTTCCTTTGTGACACCACAATGCTCCAATGTAACACTATCACCCCATGTGCCATTGTATTCTTTCAGTGTGCCATCACAATGTTAACCTACGACTTCTCCGTATTCCTTTGTGACATCACAATACTCCAATGAGCCAATACAATCGCCCCCATGCTAATATATTTCTCCAATATGCCATCAAAATGCTACAATATGACTTCTCAATGTTCCGTTATAACATCAAATGATCCAATGTGCTAACATTATGGTCCCAAATATGCCATCACAATGTTACAATATGACTTCCCAATGATTCATTATTACATCACAATGCTCCATGGTGCCATCACTGTGTTACAATATGAATGCAAAATGTACCAATATGCAATTACAGTGCTCAAAAGTGATATCACAATGCTTTATTCTGCCAACATTATAGGTCCATGTGCTAGTATATTGCTCCAATATGCCAACAATGTTGCAATATGATTTCTGAATATTCCCTTGTGACATCGCAATGCTTGAATGTGGCATCACAATGCTCCAATATGCCAACACTATCGCCCCATGTACCATTATATTGCCCCAATTTGGCATCACAATGTTATAATATAACTTCACAATGTGACATTTTGACATCACAATAATCCATTGTACCATTACAATGTTACATTATGATTTCAGAATGTTCGATTGTGTCATCGCAGTGCTCCAGGTTGTCATCACAATGCTCCACTGTGAAATCACAATGCTCCAATGTGCCAACACTATCGCCCCATTTGCCATTATATTGCTTCAATGTCCCATCACAATGTTGACTTCAAGATATTCCATTTTCACTTCTGAATGATCCAATATGACATCAGAATGCTCCAGTGTGCCATCACAATGTTACAATATGACTTCACAATAATCCATTGTGATGTAACAATCCTTGAATGTGACACTACAATGCTCCAATGTGCCAACACTATCACCCGATGTGCCATTATATTACTCCAATGTGCCATCACCTTGTTCCATTGTGACATGACAGTTATTCAGTGTGCTATCACAATGCTCCAATGTGACCTCACAATGCTCCAATGTGCCAACACTATCGCCCCATGTGCCAATATATTGCTCCAATGTGCCATCACAATTTTATAATATGACTTCTCAATGCTCCATTGTGCTATTACAATGTTACATTATGAGGTCACAATGTTTGATTGTGTCATCACAATGCTCCAAAATGTTACGTTATAATTTCGCAATGTTGGATTTTGTCATCATAATGCTCCAGGGTGTCATCACAATGCTCCAATGTGAAATCAAAATGCTCCAATGTGCCATCACAATGCTCCAAATTTCCAACACTAACGCCACGTGTGACATTATATTGCTCCAATATGTCATGACATTGTTACAATTTGACTTATCAATGTTCCAATGTGACATCACAATGATCCACTGTGAAAGCAAAATTTTACAATATGACGTCACAATAATCCATTGTGATGTAGCAACGCTTGAGTATGACAACACAATGCTCCAATGTGCCAACACTATCGCCCCATGTGCCAATATATTGCTCCAATGTGGCATTACAATATTCCATTGTGACATCACAATTATCCAGTGTGACGTCACAATGCTCCAATGTGACATCACCATATTCCATTTTGCCAGTCACAGTGTTACAATATGACTTCACAATGTTCAAAGTGCCAAAACTATGGCCCCATGTGCCATCTCAGTGCTCTATGGTGCCACCACAATGTTACAATATGATTTCACCATGTTCCATTGGGACATTACAGTGCTCCAAGATGACTTCACAATGCTCCAATGTGACATGAAAATACTTCACTCTTCCAACACTATTGCTTCATGTGCCATCACAATGCTCTATGGTGCTATCACAATGTTACAATATGACTTCACAGTGTTCCATTGTGATATCACAGTTATCCAGTGTGACATCACAATGCTCAAAGGTGACATCGCAGTGCTCCAATGTGCCATCACAATGTTCCAATATGACTTCACAATGTTCCAATGTGATTTCAATATGCTTCAATGTGACATCACAGTTCTCCAATGTCCCAACACTATCTCCCCAGGTGCCATTATATTGCTGAAATGTGTGATCACAATGTGACAACATGACTTCTCTATGTTCCATTGGGAAATCACAATACTCCAGTGTGATATCACAATGCTCCAATGTTCCAACACTATTGCCCCATGAGCGATTACATTGCTTCAATGTACCATCACGAAGTTACAATATGACTTCACAATATTCCTTTCTGAAATCACAATACTCCAATGTGCCAACATAATTACCCCATGTGATATTATATTGCTCCACTGAGCCATCAAATATTACAACATAACTTCTCAGTGTTCCATTCTGACAAAAAAATGCTCCAATATTACATAACAATGCTCCAATGCCAACACTATCGACGAAGGTGCCATTATTTGGCTCCAATGTGCCATCGCAGTGTTACAATATGACTTCACAACGTTCCATTGTGACATCACAGTGATCCAATATGACAACACAATTCTCCAATGTGACACCACAATGCTTCAATTTGCCAACACAATGTTACAATATTAATGCACGATGTTCCATTGTGACATTACAAATCAGCATTGTGCAATCACTATGCACATTTGTGTCATTACGATGATCCATTGTGTTGTCATTATGCTCAATATGGAAAAACGGTGCTCAATGTCCCCTCACAGTCCCCCAATGTGACCACACAATGATACATGGTGCCATCACAATGGTACAATATGACTTCATAATATTCTATTGTGAAATCACAATGCTCCAATGTGACATCACAATGCTCCAATGTGCCAACACAATAGCCCCATGTGCCATTATTTTGCTCCAATGTTCCATCAAAATGTCACAATATAACTTCGCAATGTTCCACTGTTACATCACAGTGCTCCTCGGTGTAATCACTATGTTACAATATGATTCACAATCTTCCAAAGTGAAATTACAGTGCTCCGTTATGCCATCACAATGCTCCAATGTGCCAACTCTGTCCATGCTCTAATGTGACATCACAATGCTTTAATCTGCCAAGACCATAGGTCCATGTGCTTGTATGTTGCTCCAATATGCCAACAATGTTACAATATTATTTCTGAATGTTCCCTTGTGACATCACAATGCTCGAATGTGACATCACAATGCTCCAATATGCCAATATTATGGCCCCACGTGCCATTATATTGCCCCAATTTGGCATCACAATGTTGCAATATAACTTCACAATATTACATTTTGACATCACAATGCTCCATTGTGCCATCACAATGTTACATTTGATTTCACAGTGTTCGATTGTGTCATCACAGTGCTCCAGGTTGTCATCACAATACTCCACTGTGAAATCACAATGCTCCAATATGCCATTACAATACTCCAAAGTCTCAACACTAAGGCCACGTGTGACATTATATTGCTCCAATATGTCATGACAATGTTACAATGTGACTTCGCAATGCTCCATTGTGATATCACAGTGCTCCAGTGTGACATCACAATGCTACGTTGTGCCATCACAATGTTACACTAGGACTTCACAATGTTCCATTTTGACATTGCAATCCTCCAATGTGCCAACACAGTCTCCCCATGTGCCATTATATTGCTCCAATGTGCCATCACAATGTAACAACATGAGTTCACAACGTGACATCACAAACTGCAATGTGCCAACACTATTGCCCCATGTGCCATTCTATTGCTCCAATGCGCCATCACAATGTTACAACATGACTTGACAATGCTCTATTGTGAAGTCACAACACTTCAATGTGATGTCACAATGCTCCCATGTGCCAACACTATTGCAACATTTGCCATTCTATTGCTCCAATGTGCCATCACAATGTGACAATGTGACTTCATAATGTTCCATTGTGACATCACAATATTCCATTGTGACTTCAAAGTCCTCCAATGTGACTTGAAAATCCTACAATGTGAAAACACTATCACCTCAGGTACCATTATGTTGCTCAAATGGGACATCACAGTGTTATAATATGACTTCAAAATGATCCAATGTGAAATCACAATGCTCCAATGTGCCAGCACTATCTCCTCAAGTAACATTATATTGCTCTAATATGTCATCACAATGTTACAATATGCCTTCACAATGTTCCCTTGTCACATCACATTCCTCAAATGTGACATCACAATGCTCCACGGTGCCATCACACTGTTACAGTATGAATTCGCAATGTTCCATTGTGACTTCACAATGCGCCTGTGGGACATCAAAATGCTTAAGTGTGCCAACACTACGGCTCCATGTGAAATCAAAATGCTCTATGGTGCCATCACAATGTTACAATATGACTTCACAATGATCCATTGTTACATCACAATGTTCCAATGTGAAATCACAATGCTACAATGTGCCAACATTAACCTCACTTGTGCAATTATATGGCTCAAATGTGCCATCACATTTTAATAATATGTCTTCTCAAGGTTCCCTTGTGCCATCACAATGCACGTCTATGCCATCACAATGTTCATTGTGCCAACATGATGCGCAATTGTGTCATTAGCATGATCCATTGTGTCGTCATCATGCTCAATATGCAAACGCGGTACTCAGTGTCCCCTCACAATCAGCAAATTTGACCACACAATTCTCCATAGTACCGTCACAATATTGCAATATGACTTCACAATGTTCCATTGTGACATTACAATGTTCCAGTGTGCAAACACTATCTCCCAATGTGCCATTATATTGCTCCAATGTGCCATTACAATGGAACAACATGACTTCACAATGTGAATCACAATACTGCAATATGCCAACACTATTGCCCATGTGACAATCTATAGCCCCAATGCGCCAAAACACTGTTACAATATGACTTCACAATGCTGCATTGTGAAGTCACAATACTCCAATGTGACGTAATGATGTTCCAGTGTGCCAACACTATTGCCCCATGTGCTATTATATTGCTCCAATGTGCCATTGCAATGTTACAATATGACTCCATAACGTTCCATTTTGACATCACAATGTTCCATTGTGATTTCAAAGTCCTCCATTGTGACATGAAAATGCTCCAGTGTGTGAAAACTACCACCTCATATGCCATTATATTGCTCTAATGTGATATCACAATGCTCCAGTGTGCCAACACTATGGCCCCATGTGCCATCACAATGCTCTACAGTGCTATCACAATGTTAAAATATGACTTTACAGTATTCCATTGTGACATCAAAATGCTCCAAGGTGACATCAAAATGCTCCAACATTCCAACACTATTGCCACATGTGTTATTATATTGCTCCACAGTGGCATCAAAATGTTACAATATGACTTCATAATTTTTTTTGTCTTTTTAAAATGCTCCATTGTGAAGTCACAGTGCTCCAATATGCCAATACTTTTGCCCCATGTGCCTATATATTGCTACATAGTGCCATCAAAATGTTACAATACAAATTCACATTTTTCCTTTGTGATATCACAATGCTCTAATGTAACACTATCGACCCATGTGCCATTGTATTGTTTCAATGTGCCATCACAATGCTAACCTACGACTTCTCAATGTTCTTTTGTGACATCGCAATACTCCAATGAGCCAATACAATCCCCCACTGTGCCAATATATTTCTCCAATATGCCATCAAAATGCTACAATATGACTTCTCAATGTTCCGTTATAACATCACAATGCTCCAATGTGCTCACAATATAGTACCAAGTGTGCCATCACAATGTTACAATATGACTTCACAATGATCCATTGTTACATCACAATGCTCCATGGTGCCATCACTGTGTTACAGTATGACTGCAAAATGTACCAATATGCAATTACAATTCTCCAATGTGTCATCACAATGTTCCATTGTGATATCACAATTATCCATTGTGACATCTCAATGCTCCAATGTGACCTCACAGTCCTCCAATGTGACATCACAATACTTCAGTGTTCCAACAGTATTGCTTCCCGTGCCATCACAATGCTCTATGGTGCCCTCACAATTTTACAATATGACTTCACAGTATTGCATTGTTATATAACAGTGATCCTTTGTAACATCACAATGCTAAAATGTGACATCACAGTGCTCCAATGTGCCATCACAATGTTACAATATGACTTCACAATGTTCCAATGTGATTACACTATGCTTCAATGAGAAACCACAGTTCTCCAACGTGCCAACACTATCTCCACATGCACCATTATATTGCTGCAATATGTGGTGACAGTGTGACATTATAACTTCTCAATGTTCCATTTGGAAATCACAATGCTCCATTGTGATATCACAATGCTCCAGTGTTCCAAAACTATTGCCCCATGACTGATTATATTGCTCCAGTGTGCCATCATGAAGTTACAATATGACTTCACAATGTTCCATTGTGATATCACAGTGATCAAATGTGACAACAAATTCTCCAATGTGATATCACATTTCTCCAATTTGCCATCACAATATTACAATATGACTTCACAATGTTCCCTTGTGACATCGCAATGCTCATTGTGCCATCACTATGCACATTTGTGTCATTTCAATGATCCATTGTGTTGTCATTATGCTCAACATGCGAACATGTTGCTCAATGTACCCTCAGAGACCCCCAGTGTGGCCTCACAGTGATCCATGTTGCCATCACAATGTTACAATATGACTTCCCAATGTTCCATTGTTACATCACAATGCTTCTTGGTGCCTTCACTATGTTACAATATGACTTCACAATCCTCCAATGTGAAATTACAATGCTACAATATGACATCACAATACTCCAATGTTCCAACACTTTCATCTCATGTCCCACTATAGTGCTCCAATGTCCCATCACAATGTTACAATATTACTTCTCAATATTCCATTTTGACATCACAATACTCCATTGTGACATCACAATGCTCCAGTGTCCAGCACTATCGCCCATGTGCAGTATATTGCTCCACATTGTCATTACAATGTTACAATATGACATCACAAAGTTCCATTGAGACACCACAATGCTCCGATGTGCTAATAACATCGCCCCATCACCCTTATATTTCTCAAATGTGACATGACAGTGTTACAATATGAATTCAAAATGTTCCATTGTTACAAAACAATCCTCCAGTGTGACATCACATGGCTCCAATGTGCCAACACTATCGCCCCTTGTGACATTATATTGTTCCAATATGCCATCACGATGTTTGAATCTGACATCAAAATGCTCCATAGTGACATCAGAATGCTCCGTAGTAACATCAAAATATTACAATATGACTTCACAGTGTTCCATTGTGACATCACA
>NW_008354169.1:72678-77461 GCF_000622305.1 Nannospalax galili | reverse complement strand
CAACGTGATGCACAATTGTGTCATTACCATGATCCGTTGTGTCATCATCATGCTCCATATGCAAACACAGTACTCAATGTCCCCTCACAATCCGCAAATTTGACCCCACAATTCTCCATAGTACCATCACAATGTTATACTAGGACGTCACAATGTTCCATTGTGACATTGCAATGCTCCAATGTGCCAACACAATCTCCCCATGTACCATTATATTGCTCCAATGTGCCATCACAATATAAAAATATGGGTTCACAATGTGACATCACAAACTGCAATGTGCCAACACTGTTGCCCCATGTGCCATTCTATTGCTCCAATGCGCCATCGCAATGTTACAATATGACTTCAAAATGCTCCATTGTGACGTCACAATGCTCCAATGTGCCACCACTATCGCCACATGAGCCGTTCTATTGCTCCAATGTGCCATCACAATGTTACAATATGACTTCACAAAATTCCATTGTGACTTCTGAATGCTCCAATTTGACATCATAATGCTCCAGTGTGCCATCACAATGTTACAATGTGACTTCACAATAATCCATTCTGGTACCGTATTGAGCATTGAGATGACACATTAGGGCATTGTGATGGCACACTGAGCATTGTGATGACACATTTGGGAATTGTGAGGGAACATTGATCATTGTGATAATACATTGGAGCTTTGTGAGGGGACATTCAACACTGTGATATAACATTGAGCACAGGGCTGAGAACTTGGGGCATTATGAAGGGACATTCAACATTCTGATGGCACACTGAGCATTGTGATGACACATTGGAGCATTGTGATGTCACATGAAACATAGTAATAGCATATTAGATCATTGTGAGAATTCACTGGGGCATTTTCATGGCAAAATGAGCATGGTGCTGACACATTGGAGCATTGGGATATCACATTGGGGCACTGTTAAGACACACTGAGCACTGTGATGTCAAGTGGGAGCATTGTGATGACACATTGTGTGAATGTGATGGCACACTGTGCATGGTGATGTCATATAGGAGCATTGGGGGCACTCATTAGGACGTTGTGACGGTACATTGAACAGTGTTATGCCACACTGGAGCATTGTGTTGGCACACTGGGGCATTGTGATGTCACATGAAACATAGTAATAGCATATTAGATCATTGTGAGAATTCACTGGGGCATTTTCATGGCAAAATGAGCATGGTGCTGACACATTGGAGCATTGGGATATCACATTGGGGCACTGTTAAGACACACTGAGCACTGTGATGTCAAGTGGGAGCATTGTGATGACACATTGTGTGAATGTGATGGCACACTGTGCATGGTGATGTCATATAGGAGCATTGGGGGCACTCATTAGGACGTTGTGACGGTACATTGAACAGTGTTATGCCACACTGGAGCATTGTGTTGGCACACTGGGGCATTGTGATGTCACATGAAACATAGTAATAGCATATTAGATCATTGTGAGAATTCACTGGGGCATTTTCATGGCAAAATGAGCATGGTGCTGACACATTGGAGCATTGGGATATCACATTGGGGCACTGTTAAGACACACTGAGCACTGTGATGTCAAGTGGGAGCATTGTGATGACACATTGTGTGAATGTGATGGCACACTGTGCATGGTGATGTCATATAGGAGCATTGGGGGCACTCATTAGGACGTTGTGACGGTACATTGAACAGTGTTATGCCACACTGGAGCATTGTGTTGGCACACTGGGGCATTGTGATGTCACATGAAACATAGTAATAGCATATTAGATCATTGTGAGAATTCACTGGGGCATTTTCATGGCAAAATGAGCATGGTGCTGACACATTGGAGCATTGGGATATCACATTGGGGCACTGTTAAGACACACTGAGCACTGTGATGTCAAGTGGGAGCATTGTGATGACACATTGTGTGAATGTGATGGCACACTGTGCATGGTGATGTCATATAGGAGCATTGGGGGCACTCATTAGGACGTTGTGACGGTACATTGAACAGTGTTATGCCACACTGGAGCATTGTGTTGGCACACTGGGGCATTGTGATGTCACATGAAACATAGTAATAGCATATTAGATCATTGTGAGAATTCACTGGGGCATTTTCATGGCAAAATGAGCATGGTGCTGACACATTGGAGCATTGGGATATCACATTGGGGCACTGTTAAGACACACTGAGCACTGTGATGTCAAGTGGGAGCATTGTGATGACACATTGTGTGAATGTGATGGCACACTGTGCATGGTGATGTCATATAGGAGCATTGGGGGCACTCATTAGGACGTTGTGACGGTACATTGAACAGTGTTATGCCACACTGGAGCATTGTGTTGGCACACTGGGGCATTGTGATGTCACATGAAACATAGTAATAGCATATTAGATCATTGTGAGAATTCACTGGGGCATTTTCATGGCAAAATGAGCATGGTGCTGACACATTGGAGCATTGGGATATCACATTGGGGCACTGTTAAGACACACTGAGCACTGTGATGTCAAGTGGGAGCATTGTGATGACACATTGGAGCATTGGGATATCACATTGGGGCACTGTTGAGACACACTGAGCATTGTGACGACATATTAGAGATTTACGATTGTACATTGGAGCATTCTGATGTCAAATGAAACATTGTAACAGCAAATGGAAGCATTGTAAGGACACATTGGGGTATTTTTTTGGCACCCTGAGCAAGGTGATGACACATTGGAGCATTGTGATGGCATATTGAGGCATTGTGGTGTCACACTGGGGTATTGTGAAGACATATTTAAGAATTGTGATGGGACATTGGGTGATTGTGATGGCACAATGGGGATCTGAGGTCACCTTGAAACATTATGATGGAACATTGGAGCATTGTGATGTGACATGAAAAATTGTAGTACCGTATTAAGGCATTGCAATGACCTATTTGAGCATCGTTATGGCATATTGAGCATGGTTATCACATATTGCTGCGCTGTGATGACACATTGCTGTACTCTGATGGTACACTGCATTGTGATTACACAGTAGAGTGTTTTGATGTCACATTGGAGCATTGTGATAACACATTGGAGTATTTTGATGTCACATTGGAGCATTATGATGGCACTTTGGGGCATTATGAAGGAACATCGAACATTGTGATGACACATCAGTGCATTGTTATGGCACACTGAGGAGTGTGATGTCAAAATGGAGCTTTTTGAAGATATATTCGAGCATTGTGATGACACATTGTGTATGGTGATGCCACAATGGCGCAGTGTCATAAGACTTTGTCCATTGTGATGGGATACTGAACATTGTGATGACACAATGGTGAATTATAAATTAATCATTGAGCATTTTGATGGCATATTGGAGCACTGTGATTCCAATTGGAGCATTGTGATGTCACAATGGAACATTGTGATGGCATATTGGTGTATTATAAAGGCACATGGGGTGATAGTGTTGGCACATTGGAGCATTGTGGTGTCACATTCAAGCATTGTTACATCACAATGGATTATTGTGAAGTCATATTGTAACACTGTAATGGCACAATGGAGCATTCTGATGTCAAGTTGGAGCATTCAGCAGTCACAATGGAATGTTATGAAGTCATATTGTAACATTGTGATGGGACATTGACGCAATTTAATGGCACATGGGGCGATAGTGTTGGCACATTGGAGCATTGTGATGTGACATTGGAACATTGCGTAGTCAAATTGTGATATTGTCATTACATATTGGAGCACTCTAATGTCACAAGTAGTTTTAGTGTTGAGAATTTGAAGCATTTTAATGGCACATTGGAGCATTGTGATTTCACAGTGGAGCATTTTGATGACATCCTGGAGCATTGTGATGACACAATCTAACATTGTGAAATCATAATGTAACATTGTGGAGCACTGTGATGACACAATCCAACACTGTGAAGTTATAATGTAATATTGTGATGGCACAATGGATTATTGTGATGTCAAAATGTAACATTGTGAAGATATATTGTAACATTGTGATGCCAAATTGGGGCAATATAATGGTATGTGGGGCGATAGTGTTGGCATATTGGAGCATTGTGATGTCACATTCGAGCATTGTGATGTCTCAAGGGAATATTCAGAAGTCATATTGTAATATTGTTGGCATATTGGAGCAATATACTAGCACATGGACCTATGATGTTGGCAGAATAAAGCATTGTGATGTCACATTCGAGCACTGTAATTGCATAATGGTACAATTTGTTACATATTGTAACACAGCGATGACACCATGGAGCAATGTGATGTAATAATGAATGATTGTGAAGTCATATTGTAACATTGTGATGGCACGTTGGAGCAAAATAATGGTACATGACGTCGTGGTATTGTTCGCACATTGGAGCATTTTCATGTCACATTGGAGGAATTTGAAGTCACAATGGAACATTGTGATGTCACAATAGAACATTATGAAGCCACATTGTAACATTGTGATGACACATTGGAGCAATATAATGGCATATCAGGTGATAGTGTTGGCACATTGGAGCATTGTGATGTCATGTTCGAGTATTGTGACTTCACAATGGACCATTGTGAAGTCATATTGTAACAGTGTGATGGTGCATTGGAGCAATACAATGTCACATGAGCAATAGTGTTGGCACATTTCAGTATTGTGATGTCCCATTGTGAAATCATGTTGTTGCATTGTAATGGCACATTGGAGCAATATAATGGCACATGGGCAGATAGTGTTTGCACATTGGATCATTGTAATGTCACAATGGAACATTGTGAAGTCATATTGCAAT
>NW_008354169.1:57229-69841 GCF_000622305.1 Nannospalax galili | reverse complement strand
TGGCTTATTGGATCACTGTTATATCACAATGCAACAGTGTGACTTCATATTATAACATTGTGAGAGCACCATGGAGAATTATGATGTCACAATGGAGCATTGCGATGTCAGAATGGAATATTGTGAAGTCATATTGTAACGTTGTGATGGCAAACTGGAGCACTGTGATATCTCATTGGAGAATTGTGTTGTCACATTGGATCACTGCGATGTCCCAATAGAACACTGTGAAGTCATATTGTAACATTGTCGTGGCACATTGGAGCACAATAATGGCACATGTGTCGATACTGTTGGTATTAGAGCATTGTGATGTAAGATTGGAGCATTGTTATATCACAGTGGAACATTGAGAAGTCATGATGTAATATTGTGATGGCACATTGGAGCAATATAACGTCATATGGGGCAATAATGTAGGCACATTGGAGCATTGTGATGTCACAATGGAGCATTGTGATGTCAGATTGGATTATTGTGAAGTCATAGTGTAACCTCGTGATGGTACATTGGAGCAATATAATCGCTCATGGGACAATAGTGTTGGAACATTGGAGCATTGTAATATCACACTGGAGCATTGTGATTTCCCAATGGAAAATTGAGAAGTCATATTGTCACATTGTCATCACACATTGCAGGAATATAATGGCACATGGGGAGATAGTGTTGGCACATTGGAGAATTGTAATATCACACTGAAGCATATTGAAATCACATTGGAACATTGTGATGGAACATTGGAGCACTGTGTTGTCACCTTTGAGCAGTGTGATGTCACACTGGATCACTGTGATATCAAAATGGAAGACTGTGAAGTCATATTGTAACTTTGTGATGGCACCATAGTGCATTGTGATGGCACATGACGCGATAGTGTTTGAACACTGAAGAACTGTGATGACACATTGGAGCATTGTGAAGTAATATTGGAGCATTGTGATCTCACAATGGAACAGTGTGAAGTCATATTGCAACATTGTGATGGCACCATAGAGCATTTTGATTCACATGGAGTGATAGTGTTGGCACATTGAAGCATTGTGATGTCACATTGGAGCATTGTGAAGTCACAATGTAACATTGTGAATTCATATTGTAACAGTGTGATGGCACCACAGAGCATTGTGATGTCACATTTGAGGACTGTGATGTGACAAGGGAACATTGTGAAGGCATATTGTAACATTGTGATGACATATTAGAGTAATATAATGGTACTTCGGGAGATAGTGTTGGCACATTGGAGCATTTTGAAGTCATATTGTAACATTGTGATGCCCCATTGGAGCACTATAATGGTACGTGAGATGATAGTGTTTTCACATTGGAGGATTTTCATGTCACATTGGAGGACTTTGAAGTCACAATGGAATATTGTGATGTCACAATGGAACATTATGAAGTCACATTGTCACTTCGTGATGGCACATTGGAGCAATAGAATGGCTCATGTGTTGATAGCGTTGGCACATTGGAGCATTGTGACGTCACATTGGAGCATTGTGACATCACATTCGAGCATTGTGACTTCACAATGGAGCATTGTGAAGTCATATTCTAATATTGTGATGGCGTATTGGAGCAGTAGAATGGTACATAGGGCAATAGTGTTCGCACATTGCAGTTTTTGATGTCACATAGTGAACTCATATTGTTACATTGTGATGGCACATTGGAGCAATATAATGGCACATGGGTAGATTGTATTGGCACTTTGAAGCATTGCAATGTCACAATGGAACATTGTGAAGTCCTAGTGTAACATTGTGATGGTACTATGGAGAATTGTGTGGTCAATTTTACAGATTGTGAGGGGACATTGAGCACCATGTGTGTACATGGAGCATGATGATGACACAACGGATCATGGTAATGACACAATTGCGTATCACATTGGTTCAATGAGCATTGTGATGGCATATAGGTGCATTGTGATGGCACAATGGAACATTGAGAAGTCATATTATAAAATTGTGATGGCACATTTCAGCAATATAATGGCACATGTGGGGTTATTGTTTGCTCATTGGAGCATTATGATTTCATATTGGAACATTGTGAAGTCATATTGCAACATTATGAAGACACCACGGAGCATTGTCATGTCACAATGGAGCATTATGAAGTCTTCTTGTAACATTGTGATGGCACCATGGATCATTTGAGGTCACATTGGGGGACTCTGAAGAGACATTGAGCACCATGTTGCATATTGAGCATAATGACGACACAACGTATCATCTGACACAAATGTGCTTAGTGATGGCACAATGGGCCTTGTGATGTCAGAATGGAATATTGTGAAGTCGTATTGCAACATTGTCATGGCACTTTGCAGCAATATAAAGGCATGTGGGGAGATAGTGTTGTTATATTGCAGCATTCTTATGTCACATTGGAACACTGTGAAGTCATACTGTAACATTCACATTGTAGCAATATAATGGCACATGGGGCAATAGTGTTGGCACATTGTAGTACTGTGAAGTCACATTGTGATGTCATATTGTTACATTGTGATGGCACATTGGAGCAATATAATGGCACATGGGGAGATACTGTTGGCACATAGGAACACTGTGATTTCACATTGGAGCATTGTGATGTCAGAATGGAAGATTGTGAAGTCATATGGTAATATTGTGATGTTACCACGGAACAGTCTGATGTCACTATGCAACATTTTGAAGTCATATTCAAACATCGTGGTGGCATATTGGAACAATATAATGTCACAAGGGGCGATAGTGTTGACACATTGGAGCCAGGTGATGTCACACTGGAGGATTGTTTTGTAACAATGGAACATTTTGAATTCATATTGTAACACTGTGATGTCACATTGGAGAAATATAAGGCACATGGGGCGATGTTATTAGCACATTGGAGCATTGTGGTGTCTCAATGGAACTTTGTGATGTCAAATTGTAACATTGTAATGACAAAGTGTAGCAATATACTGCACATCGGGCTATAGTGCTGGATGTTGAAATATTGTGATGTCACAATGGAGTATTGTGATGTCAAAATGGAACATTGAGAAGTAATATTGTAACATTGTGATGGGACATTGGATCACTATAATTGGACATGAGATGACAGTGTTGGCACATTGGAGTATTGTGATGTCATATTGCAGCATTGTAATTTCACATTGGAGGATTGTGAAGTCATATTGTAACATAGTGATGACACCAAGGAACATTGTGATGTAACAACGAAACACTGTGAAGTCATATTGTAACATTTTGATGGAACATTGGAGCAAAATAATGGCACTTGGGGCCATAGTGTTGGCACATTGGATAATTGTGATGTCACATTGAAACATTATGATGTCAAAATGGAACATTAATAAGTCATATTGTAACATTGTGATGGCACCATGGATCACTGTGAGGCCACACTGGGGGGTCTGTGAGGGTACACTGAGCACCATGTTTGCATATTGAGCATAACGATGACACAATGGATCATTGTAATGACACAAATGGGCATAGTGATTGCACAAGGAGCATTGCGATGTCACAATGGAACATTCTGTAGTCATATTGTAATATTTTGATGGCAAATTGGAGCATTGTGATATATTGGAGAATTTGTTGTCACATTGGATCACTGTGATATCACAATGTAACATTGAGAAGACATATTGTATCCTCGTGATGGCACACTGGAGCAATATAATCGCTCATGGGGCAATAGTTTTGGACCATTGGAGCACTGTGATATTACACTGGAGCACTGTGATTTCTAAATGGAACATTGAGAACTCATAACATCACATTGTGATCACACATTGCAGCAATATATTGGTACATATGGAGATAGTGTTGGCACATTGGAGAATTGTGGTTTCTCACTGAAGCATAGAGATATCACATTGGAACATTGTGAAGTCATATTGGAACACAGTGAATGCACATTGGAGCACTGTGATGTCACATTTGAGGACTTTGAAGTCAAAATTGAACATTATCGTGTCACAATGGAACATTACGAAGTCATATTTTAACGGTGTGATGGCACATTGGAGCAATATAGTCATATTGTAAAATTGTGATGGCACCATAGAGCATTGTGATGGCACATGATGTGATAGTTTTGGAACAGTGAAGCATTGTGATGTCACATTGGAGGATTGTGACGTCACATTGGACCATTATGAAGTCATATTGTAACAGTGTAATGGCACATTTGAGTGTTGGCATATTGCAGTATTGTGATGTCACATTGTGAAGTCATATTGTTAAAGTGTGATAGTTTTGGTACATTGGAGAATTGGGATGTCACATTAGAGCACTGTGAAATCACAATGGGACACTGTAAAGTCATATTTTAGCATGGTGATGGCACCAGAGAGCATTGTGATGGCACATGGGGCCATAGTGTTGGCACCTTGGATCATTGTGATATCACATTGGAAGACTGTGAAGTTATATTGTAACATTGTGATGTCACATTAGAGCAATATAATGGCACATGAGGTGGTAGTGTTCACACATTGGAGCATTTTCATGTCAGAATGGATGACTTTGAAGTCACAATGGAACATTGTGATATCACAATGGAACATTATGAAGTTATATTGTAACATTGTGATGGCACATTGAAGCAATATAATGGCACACGGACCAATTGTGTTGGCACATTGGAGCATTTTGATGTCACGTTGGAGTATTGTAACTTCACAGTGTAGCATTGTGAAGTTATATTGTAACAATGTGATTGCGCATTGGAGCAATAGAAGGTCACATGGGCAATAGTGTTGGCACATTGAAGTATTGTGTTGTCACATTGTGAAGTAATGTTGTTCCATTGTAAAGGCACATTGGAGCAATATAATGGCACATCAGGAGATAGTGTTTGCACATTGGATCATTGTAATGTCACAATGGAACATTGTGAAGTCATATTGCAATATTGTGATGGTACTATGGAGAATTGTGTGGTCAAATTTGTTGGTTGTGAGGGGACACTGAGTACTGTTGTTGCATATTGAGCATGATTACAACACAATGGATCAGGCTAATGACACAATTGCGCATCATGTTGGCACAATGTGCATTGTGATGGCATACAGGTGTGTTGTTATGGCACAAGTGAACCTTGAGAAGACATATTATTAAAATGTGATGGCATATTTGAGCCATAAAATGGCACAAGTGGGGTTAATGTTGGCACATTGGAGCATTGTGATTTCACATTGGAGCACTGTGATGTAACAATGGATCATTGTGAAGTCATATTGCAACATTGTGATGGCACCATAGAACATTTTGATTTTACATGGAGCTATAGTGTTGGCACATTGAAGCATTTTGATGTCTCACTGGAGCATAGTGACTTCACAATGGGGCATTGTGAAGTTATATTTTAACAGTGTGATGGCTCATTGGAGCAATAGAATGGCACATGGGGCAACAGTGTTGTGATGTCACATTTTGAAGTCATATTGTTATATTGTGATGGCACATTGGAGCAATATAATGGCACATGGGGAGATAGTTTGGCACATTGGAGTATTGTATTGTCACAGTGGAAGAATGTGAAGTTGTATTTTAATATTTTGATGCCAGGATGGAGCAATATAATAACACATAGGACAATTGTTTTGAAGTATTAGAGCATTGTGATGTCAAAATGTAACATTGAGAAGTTATATTGTAACATTTTGATGCCAAATTGGAGCAATATAATGGCACGTGAGTCAATAGTGTTTGCATAACAGAGCATTGTGATGTCACATTCAAGCATTGTGATATCACAAGGGAACATTCAGAAGTCATATTGTAACATTGTTGGCATATTGGATCAATATACTAGCACATGGACCTATGGTGTTGTAAGATTAAAGCTTTGTGATGTCACATTAGAGCATTGTAATTGCACATTGGTGTATTTTGCAGTCATATTGTAACACGGTGATGTCACCAAGGAGCATAATGATGTAACAATGGTACATTGTGAAGTCATATTGTAACATTGTGATGGCACATTTGGGACCATAGTGTTAGCACATTGGAGCATTGTGATGTTATAAGGGAACATTGAAAAGTCATATTGTAGCATTTTGATGGCATATTGGAGCAATATATTGGCACATGGGATGATAGTATTGGATCATTGGAGTATTGTGATGTCACAAAGGAATACTGAGAAGTCATAGGTTAGCATTGTGATGGCACATTGAAACAATACAATGGCACATGGGGCGTTAGTGTTACATTGGAGCATTTTGATGGCACACAGGAACACTGTGAATTTAATTCGTACTGTAACATTTTCATGGCACTATGGAGCAATATATAGGCATATGGTGCAATAGTATTTGCATACGGGAGCATTATGACATCACAATGGAGCATTGTGAAATGACAGGAACATTGTGAAGTCATCTTGTTACATTTTGCTGGCACTATGGAGCAATATAATAACACATGGAGCAATAGTGTTGGAATATTAGAGCATTGTGATATCAACTTGGAGCATTGTTATGTCACAATGGAACATTGTGAAGTCATATTGTAACATGGTCATGGAACATTGGAGTAATATAAGCACATGAGGCGACACTATTTTTACATTGGAGCATTGTGATGTCACATTGGAACATTAGAATTCTTACTGTGATATTATGATGGCATATGGGAGCAATATAAGAGCACAATGAGATAGTTTCGGCACACTGGAGAATTAGGATGACACATTGGAGCACTGTGATATCACAATGGAACACTGTAAGATCATATTTTAACATTGTGATGGCACCACAGAGCATTGTGATGGCACAGGGGGCCATAGTGTTGGCATGTTGGAGCATTGTGATGTCACATTGGAGCATTATGAAGTCATACTGTAACATTATGTCACATTGTTACATGAGGTGATAGTGTTGGCACATTGGAGCATTGTGACATCACATTGGAGCATTGTGACGTCGCAATGGAGCATTGTGAAGTCATATTGTAACAGTGTGATTGCGCACTGGAGCAAGAGAATGGGACATGGGGCAATAGTGTTGGCAAAGTGCAGTTTTGTGACGTCAGATTTTGAAGCATTATTGTTACATTGTGATGTCACATTGGAACAACATAATGGAACATGGGGAGATAGTGTTGGTACCTTGGAGCATTGTATTGTTACAATGGAACATTGTGAATTCATATTGTAATATTTTGATGGCACTATGGAGCAATATAATACCAAAAGGGGCAATAAAGTTGAAATATTGGACCATTGTGATGTCAAAATGTAACATTGTGAAGTTATATTGTAAAATTGTGATGGCAAAATGTTATGGGGTGATGCCATTTAAATTATTTTTATATTGCCTATGCAAATACTTTAAGAAGCTTCTATAGGGATAAATTTCCATTAGACTTTTTCAAAAGTACATTAGTGTCAGTTATTCCCCCCTAAATACCTTTTTTACCCTGCCCTACCATTCCCCACCCTATTTAACTCTTCATATTCCATTGTTCCCCTTTCCCCATTTATAAAACTGTATTCTCTGTCCCCTTCCAAGAAGCCTCCCCACATGGACCCTTACTAGTTTCCTGACCTCTGTGGATTTTCCAGTTGAAACACACCTATCTAAAGATTCAAAGCTAGCATCCAATTATGAGCGAGAACATAAAATATTCATTTTTCCGGGTCTGGGTTACTTGACTTAGGATGATTGTTCCTAGTTCTATCTATTTACCTGTGAAATTCGTAATTTCAACTTGCTTAATATTTGAATAATATTCCATGGTGTAAATGTGCCACTTTTCATTATTTATTTATTATTTGATCGATACCTAGGTTCTTCTAGTTCCTGACTATTGTGAATAGAGCAGAAATGAGCAAAGATGAGCAGATATCTCTGTAGTAGAATATCGAGTTTTTTGGGTATGTGCACAAAAGTGGTTTGGCTGAATCATGTGGTAGATCTATTTCTAACTTTTTGAGGAATCTCCGCACAGATTTCCATAGTAGCTGCAATATTCTGCACTCCCACCAGCAGTGAAGAAGTGTTCACCTTTCCCAAAAACTTTCAAGTATTTTTTGATTGTTTTCTAGAACGTTTATCATTTTCTTTTGTATTTTTTGATGAAATTTTGGAATTTTCATACAATATACTTTGATGGCATTCAGAGACACTCCCCTCTCCATGCCTTACCCAACTGTACTCTACCAAATTTAATGAACTCATGAATCTCATGTATATATATATATATATATATATATATATATATGTACTACAGAGCAAGATTTGGGTACTCCAGTGTCCTTCGATGTGGACCCATGCACTGGGCCTACCAAGAGTCCCAACCCTATAAGACACTGTCTTTCCACCTCACTTCAGCTATGAATTACTTAGGTTGGGCCTGGAGAGACGACTCAGCAGTTAAGAGCACTGGACCTGGGTACAGTTCCCCACAACCACATGGTTGCTAACAATCATCTGTAACGCCAGTTCCAGGGGGTCTGATGTCCTCTTATGATCTCTGTGGGCATTGCACGACACAAGTGCACTTACACACATGCAGGCAGTAACTCATTCACATACAATAAAAATAATAAATAATTTATTTTTAAGTTTCTTAGGTTCGAATGGGATTTGTGGCCTGCTTTCCCATGTCTATGCTGGACCTTTTTGTTCGGTGTGAGCTCACATAAGACTTGTGCATGCAGTCAACATTGCTGTGAGCTCATATGAGTAAATGACCAGCTGTCTGGAAGACTGTTTCCTTTTGGTCATCAAACACCTCTAATTCTTACACTCTTTCTGTCTCCTCTTCCGTATGATCCCTGAGTCTTGGGAAGCAGAGGTTTGAAATAGGTGTCCTATTCAGGAATAAGCACTCTGCAGCCTCTAGTTCTCTGCACTTTGGATAATATTTGGTCTCTTTGTTAATCACCATCTGCTGCATATGGAAACTTCTGTAGTGAGAGTTAAGGGATCCATTCATCCTAAGTGCAAACTTTGCATTGAAGATGTGTCACTTAAGATTAAGTGTCTCACACTTATTCTCCATTTCGATCAGTTCTGGAATTCCATAGTAGTTGCCATCTATAGCAAAAAGAAGCTTTTTGATGTTGGGCAAGAGGTATATTTGTCTGTAAATATAAGGATGCATATTTAGAATAAAGTGAGAGATTCTGTTGTCCTATGGATGTGGCATAAATATTTTTTTTCTCTAGGATCTATGGCATCTCCAGCCATATATTTGACAGTATTTATACTACTTCACATGAGTTCCCTCCCATTGAGTGGACCTTAATTCCAATTAAGCAGCTGTTGATCCCCCACAAGATGAAATTGTCACTACCGTACTAAGAGCAATAAACATATTCCTTATTCTTTGGAGTTTCATCTTTTGAGAACTCTCTGCTTACCTCCTTGCCCCAAGTTTTAATTGGGTGGTTTATTATTATGAATTTTTAGTTGTTTGTTTATTCTAGATATTAACCCTCTGTCAGAAGTTTAGCTCATAATGTTTCTTCCCATTCAATAGGTTGCCTCTTCATTCAAATAATGATTTAGTCTTCTGTATATGAGCTTTTTAGTTCCATGAGGTCCTATTTGTCGATTGCTGAACTTAATGCCTCCACTTTTTTCAGAAATTCTTTTCCTGTGACTTTAAGCTCCACTGCATTCACCACACTCCCCTCTGTCAGTTTCAGGGTATCAGGTCTCATGAGGAAGTCCTTGATCTACTTGGAATTGAATTTGATCATGGTGACATATAGATATCTAATTTTATTCTCCCCTGTACAGCTATCCAGTTTGACCAGCACCATATACGTAAATGCTGTCTTTTGTTCAACGTGTGTTTGGGTCCCCTTAGTAAAAAATCAAGTAACTGTAACTGCATGGACTTAAATCTGGGTCCTCAACGCTATTCCTTTGATCAATGTGTTGATTTTTATGTTAGTGGCGTGTCACTTTTATTTCTAGAGCTCTGTAGTATATACACTTGAAATCAGGGATTGTGATACCTGCAGCTCTTCTTCTATTGTTCATGATGTTCCGGATTGTTTGGAATACCATAGATTTCTTATGTTTCCATATGAGATTTGAGATTCTTTTTTCAACTTCTGTGAAGAATTGGGTTTGAATTTTAATAAGGATTGCATTGAATCTTTAGATTGCTTTTGGCAGGAGAGCCATTTTCATAATATTAATCCTACTGATCCATGAGCATGGTAGATCTTTCCATCTTCTGGTATCTTCCTCAATTTCTTTCTTCAAGGTCTTAACATTTTTATTATAAAGGTCTTTCACTTCTTTGGCTAGATTTCTTCCAAGCTAGTTTATGCTTTTTGAGGCTATCATGAATTTTATTTTTTCCCTGATTCATTCTCAGTAAGTTTCTTGGTTGTGCATAGGAAGGCTACTGATTTTCAAATGTTAATTTTGTATCCTCTTACATTGCTGAATGTGTTTATCAGCTTTAAGAGTTTTCTTGTTGAGTCTTACAGTCTTTTATGTACGTAATCATATTATATGCAAACACGCGTAATTTGACTTCTTCCTTTGCAATTTGTATGCCTTTATCTCCCTCATTTGTTTTATTGATCTATCTGAAATATCAAGCAATATATTGAACAGAAATTAAGAGAATATACAACCTTTTTGTTCCTGATTTTAGTAGAAATGCATTGAGGATTTCTTCAGTTAGTATGATGTTAGCTGTGCACTTGTTGTATATTGTCTGTATTATTTTGAATTATGTCCTCTGTATCCTTGGATTATCCATGACTTTTATCATGATTGGATGTTGGATATTATCAAAGGCCTTTTCTGCAATTAATGAGATGATCATTTTGTTTTAGTCCTTGATTCTGATTATGTGGTAAATTACATTTATTGATTTATGCATGTTGAATCATCCATGCATCTTTGGGATGAAACCTACTTGATTGTGGTAAAGAATCTTTTTGATGTGATGTTGCATTCAGTTTGCAAGGGTTTTCTTGATAATTTTTGCATCGATATTCATCAGAGTAATTTTCCTTTTTGTTTGGTGTTTGGTTTTGGTATCAGGTTAATAGTGGTTTCATAAAATTGATTTGAAAGTGTTCCTTCCTCTTCTATCTTGCAGAATTTGATGGGTATTGAAATTTGTTCTTTTTTGAAAATCTGGCAGAATTATTCACTGTATCTATGATGTCCTGGGATTTTCTTTTTAACTTGGGAGATTTGAAATATTGCTTATATCTTACTTGCTTTTGTGGGTTTATTTAAATCATCTCACCTTGATTAATTTTGGTAGGTCATACAAATCTAGAAATTCATTCATTTCTATTAGATTTTCGATTTAGTGGAATACAGGCCACCAAAGTAAGTTCTGGTTCTCTGAAAATCTTCAATATCTCTTGTAACGTTTCCCCTATGTATCTATGATTTTATTGAGTCTTCTTTCAGTTAAATTGACTAAAGTTTGTCAATCTGATTAATCTATTCAAAGAACTCACTCTTCATCTCATTGATTCTTTGTATTACTTTTTTTCATTTCTATTTGATTGATTTTAGCCACAATTATATTATCTCTTATCATCTAGGTTTTTTTGGAGGGTGGGTCGTTCTTGTTTTTCAAAGGCTTCCAAGTGCATGATTAAGTTGTTAGAATGCAACTTCTCAAGCTTTTCGATGTAGGCACCTAATGCTATTAAGTTCGGTCTTAGGAATGCCTTTCCCGTGTCCCATAGATTTTGGTATACTGTGCTTTCATTTGTATTCAATTCTGGGAATTTTTAAATTTACTTTTTGATTTCTCCCTTGATCCAATTTTCATTCCATAGTGTTTTTTAGATTCAACAGTTTGCATACTTTTTCCCATTTCTCTTTTTGTTGTGTCCAGGTTTATTCCTTTGTGGTCAGATAGGATACAGGATGTTATTTCAAACTTTTTAAATTTGTTGAAACTTATTTGTTTCCTGATGTGTGGTTGATTTTGGAGAAAATTCCATGAAATACTGAGAAGAAAATGTATTTCTTGGTGTTTATGTACAGTGTTCTGTAAATGTCTGTTAGGTCCATTTTGATTTATTATGTCATTTAACTTGCAAGTTTTTCTATGTAGTTTTTGTCTGGATAACCTGTATGTTGATGAGAATTGGATCTGGATGTCACCCACTATTACTGCCTTTGAGTCATCATGTGATTTTAGATCTCATAGTCTTTCTTTTATGAAATTGGGGGTCCTATGTTCAGTGCATATGTTTAGGATTACATAGCCCCTCAGCGGATTTCATTTAATGACTATGAAATGTTATTTTCTATCCCTTCTGACTAGTTTTGAAGTCTATTTTAACATATACCAGAATAGCCACATCTGCTCTGTTTCTTAGCTCCATTTGCTTGGAATGCCTTTTTCCATCATTTTATTCTTACGGTGGTATCTATTTTTAATGGTCAGTTGTATTTTTGGAGGCAGCAAAAAGATATGATCCATTTCTAATCCAGTCACGTAATCTGTATCTTGTTATTGAGAATTAAAACAGTTAACATTAAGAGTTATTTCTCAGCAACATTTATTAAATCCTGTGATTTTGTTGTGGTGCTTTTGTTTTCTTCATCCTCTTTTGATTAACTACTCTGGAATTATTTATTATTTC